>NC_092346.1:62212265-62817159 GCF_963676685.1 Mytilus edulis | reverse complement strand
AAAAAACAAAACGATTAAGCACTCCCACATTTGACTATGAGGTATACTGCAAATAACCAAGTATATTTAATAAAGGATATTTAATATGACTTATCTACAGAAAGCTCCAAGAGTCGGTGCTTAAAGCGGGAAGTCCCTACTTGTACTTAATACAGATGAGTCAAACTCCTAAATTATTTAAAATATATTTTAATAACATATTTTTAAGATTATAGATTCTGTGTCCAGCCAGCAAGGATCATCAAGGGACGGTGCCAGAGAATTTGAAATTCTTCTTATGATCTGTGCAGGCTTAACAGGGTATCCAAATTCATATTAAAGAGTTATAATGAGTTATATATACTAATATACCATATTTTTACTTTAAATATGCATGTTTACTATCAACGTGAATCTCAACTATAGAGCGAAGCGAAAGATTGCCATCTTCGTTTCATGAAATTGGGGCAACGGTCAGGAAAAATTGTTTTAAAATGTAATAAAATTTCCCTTACCGGTTAAATCAACGAGTCCCAGATGAAACGAAGTTGGCAACCTTTCGCTCTATAGTTGAGATTCACGTTGATAGTAAACATGCATATTTAAAGAAAAAAATATGGTATATTAGTATATATATGGTACAAATAAGTGATATATATTAAAAAAATCTGAGATTTATGATAATAAGGGGGAGGGACTATGGGTGGTTCGATCATAACAGGATCTAGTCCAAATAATTATGACGTCTTGATTGGCTATTATAATTTTTTTCTTTGACGCCTTACTTCGACTAAACAGGATCCTGTCCTCAAGCACCTATGATATTTCCCTATGATATATTTCGGATACTGTGAGTGTAAAGCAAAGACCATCCGAAGAAATAATGATAAGCAATCTGAATTTCTGTGGATTTCTGTCCCTGAAATCGGTCATTACCTAAGTTCTGTCACTATTTTCAGTCTCATTTTTTTCTTTCTGCATCTTACATTAAATGGAAAGAAAATGCGCTACGCTTCACTACAAAGATTAACTGTAGTTTTCTGGCCATTTAGCGAGAATTTTACTTCGATATACCATAGGTACTTGGAGACAAGACAAGTTTGCTGTTATCCCTATATAATATGTATTATATGTCTCTGGATATACTGTTCCCAGATAAATCATAATTATAAGTACTTGAAAACGCGAAAATAATTGAAATAGTTAGAAATTTAATCACAAAGAATAGCGGATTTCTGAAAAAAAGAGAGATAGAGCGAGCTAAAAAAAAATCGTCATGTCGTCGAGTACATTTGTTACACTGTAAATTTAAGTTTGCCAATGGTAATATCTATATTTGTTTTATTCAGCATGCCACAAATTGTCCAAAATAACAGTAACACCAGATGTATAGTCTTTTAGCATACCTTTTTCTATATGTTATTTGATGAAGTTCTAACTCACATTGTCTTACACAGACAAATAACTCTAAAACTTAAAAAGATTTCTGTACTTCTTTTCAACCTTGAATTCCACGTTAAAACTTCAACATTTAATGGATAATGGAGGTTAAACGTTTTGCATGTTAAATTAATGAGACATATAAGACTCATAATTTTTTAGACTTTCTATATACCGTTCAAATTCAACCAGCAGATTTCGATCTCCAACTTTCCGATTCTGACTTTCTGACTGTAACAAATATTTAATTCTGTGTTTGGTATCACCTAATACTACAAGAGGATGAGTTTCATTTCATCCTCAAATGTCCATGTTATCAACGTTTTAGAATATTTTATATTAAGCCATATTATTGGAAAAACATCGATGCATTAAACTAATGAGTACGAACAACGTAAAAGAGCTGTGTGATGTAGATAAATTTATATTTCTTTTAAGCTTATAGAACCGAAATGTTAAAATGATATTTATGTATTTCTACAACACCTTCTGATATCCCGTCAATAAGTTTATGTTTATCTATGTATTATAATATGTATTATCGCTATTTTGTGCATTTTCCCTCTGATATTTTTTTGTGATAATTTTTCATATCATGCTACTCGCTTGAGATGGAAAATTATCGCTAGAAACTAAGGAGGTACGTGACGTTGCTAAGGAAATTGACATGAAATTGACATCGTCGTCATAGGTAAAATAGCGATAAACAGATTATCGTTGATCATCTCAACTCGATTGCTTTTCTCGCTTTCACCGTACCGGCTCACGCGAGAAAATGAATCTCGTTGATATGATTAACGATAATCTATAATTATTGATATTGATGTAATTCAAATGTGTACCTTTAGTTTATATAGACTTTGGTAATAAAATTTTAGATACAATCTGTACAGTTCCAAGATGCTTAAAATGAAAAATGAAGCCATTGCTTAGCTCGTCAATCAAACTTTTAACTATTAACAATTTTAAGTTTAATCTGAATTGCTTACATTCAGACAAAGAATTACAACCAGAGACCACTAACATCAGAGTAACCAATCGAACAGTCATTTTCACCTTATGTCAAGAAACTTTCCCCATTTTATACACATTTGTCTTTCTTCTCTTTTTACTTTTCTAAATAAATATTTGCACTGACTGTTTCCCCCTTCAATTTTCTAGTATTTACTTTAGCCGCAGCCTATCATAATATTTCTTCTCATTATTATTTTTATTCTATAGATTTATTTCTCTGAATAGATGTAAACAGATATAAAACAAGAATATTAGTTGAGGAAATGGACAGTAACTTGTAACATCTTGACTAGAATATTCATGGTTTTCTTGCTTTCGTTTTCGTTTTCTTTTTACATAAAATTGTGAATGGAAATGGGTAATGTGTCAAAGAGACAACAACCCGACCATATAAAAGACAACAGCAGAAGGTCACCATGCAACAGGTATTCAATGCAGAGAGAAATCCCCGCACCCGGAGGCGTCCTTCAGCTGGCCCCTCAACAAATAAATATATATATATATGTTGTGTACAAGATGTAAGTTTGTACAAATTGTAATTTGTACAGGGTTTTTGTACAAGTTATAAGTTTTTTGACACCTACCTTCTTGCAACAGGTGATACAGGTTTAACCTATAAAATGTACCAGTGTAATGTTTTAAATTCAAAAAAATATACGTCAATCTAACATTTAGTGCTATTCTCCTTACCTTTAAACTGGAAATAAAAATACCAGAATGGTTTAAATTCTAATTTTCTTTTTTTCCTTATACCATATTCATATCTATACAAAATCTTTGTGATGTCTTATAATGTTTTTGTATCAATGCTCCGTATTAGACTGTATCATGAAGTTGTGAAAAATTGACAGAAATATGCGGAGCAAAAGACTGTGTGCTTGCATCATTCATTTTTGTTCAGCAGGTCATAACACACTGATAACTTGTACAAAACTTCTGTACAAATTATAATTTGTACAACATTACATCTTGTACACAACATATATATATATATCTATTTAAAACCAGAGACATCATATTGTATACATGTCTATGGTAACACCCAGTATTGAATATAAAATTATTCATCTCACGTTCAGAGAATTAAATCAGATAGAGAATAAACGTCCTTTGGACGATAACCAAACATTCAATATAGAACTTAATTTTTACTTCTAATCTATGGTGTTCATTTTTTTTTTTAAAACTGTATATTTAAATAGACATTCACAAAGAAAGTTGTCAATATCGGAGTTTGTTTAGTTCCGATCAAAGGAAGGATTTTTTAATATTGATTTTATTTCAAACTATTTGCATGGCAGTACATTCTATATTTGCTGAAATAAAAGATTCGCGTTCCTTTAGAACGATCCCGTGTGAGACACGCGAGTATAATGGCGACATCTTTTGTAAAGGCACAATCACCAATTCAGTGTCAGTTATGTGAAACAAATGTCATTTTGAAATGGAAGTGTACCAAATGCGAGTTGTTTATGTGTGAAAACTGTAAAATTACCAAACATTCGTCTGAGAAACACAGAGTAATATCAGTAAAAGATACAGGCAAAGACATATCAGATCGTATAAAATCTCTCAATCTTCCGGAGATTATTGCCTCAGTTTATAATTCATACGACACAGACTTGCATGGGATCGGGAAATTGCTTTGTAAAGAGAACGGTATCGTTTTCTTCATGGGGAATTGTGAACTTGGAAAGCACAAGTTTACCAAAGGAAAACTTTTAAAAGCGTCATTGAAAGTGTTATTGAATTACAACATCAGATGCATGGACTTCACTGTAAATAACAAGGATGAAATTTTATTTGCGGCACCTCCAGGTAAAGAACTTCTAGCTGTGTCAGCTTCTGGAAGCGTGAAGAGTGTTATTCAGGCTTCGCCTATGGTGATATTAGCCATTCATTTAACCAAGCATGGAGATCTTATAATTGGCATGAGAGACCAAGGTCAGAAATATCCAATTACGGAAAGGAGTTCGAGGCAAGTAGCCATATTTGACGAAAAGTATACACGCAAATCAGTATTTGAGTTTGACAGTACAGGAAAAAAGTTGTTTAATTATGCTGGCCGAATTTCAACCGATTCGAACGACAATGTGTATATTGTTGATTGGATGGATAATGATTTAAGAGGACAAATAGTGGGAATGAGTAGAAGTGGCCAACAAATCTTTTCCTACACTGGCCATCCTTTTTATAATACAGATGACGTACCCTTAATCCCTATGGATATTGCAGTTACGCCGAATGATGTCATTTTAATATCAGATAGGAATAATCATACTTTACACGCACTTAATCCTAAAGGAGAATTGTGTGGAATACAGTTAACACAGAACATAGGGATAATTCTTCCATATAGTCTGTCAGTAGACAGTGAGGGGTTTCTTGTGATTGGATGTACTAGTTATAATGCGGGGGACGATAAAGCGAAAATATTTGTCGTAAAACTGTTGGTGTAGCTAAAGCGCGAACACCCTCCCGCAAAATCAAATTAACATATTTGGTTTTTAATTCATGCCCTTTTTTGGTTAAATTTATTATACGTTATATGTGTTTGCTCTAAGCGAACTAGATGAACCTAAAAGACATCCGAGTGTAATATTACCGTAAATACATGAATTTTAACTTGGTTGAATGAAAGCCATCTGAGGTATGATTGCTGCTTTAAATTTCTTATCTTATACATTTGTTTTTATTTGCATTGAGGAATACCAATAGCTATAGAATTGAGTAGGCAGCTTAAAAATTTGATAATTTTGAATAATTTAACAGGATCAATCAAAGATCACAGAACTCTAAAATAATGATACCATAGAAAACAAAACACAAACATGAACATTATTTCGCGTATGCTCGCAGTTTGTTAATTAAAACTAAAAATACTTAACCTGTTGATAGCAAAACATTCATATTGGGTCTTACCATATATTAACGAATTCATGTTTATCCTTTTAAAGTACTTGAAAAACTGTCAGGTTCATTTGACCTTGATTTTAGTTTAGAACATGTAGAGAAAAACTGAATTAATATATTTTTCATGTGGTGTTCAAAAAGTACATATTTTAGTGCGATATTTACTTTTGTTATGCTATGTTTCTGTAAATAGATAATGAAGTAGAATACACTAAAATATTAGACAATTAATGAAATCTTTTTGTATTTTACAATTTTGTCAATCATTATGGTGTTTAATCGAGTTGTCGATTCGTCTGTTATGTGCAGGTTAAATTTTGGTTAAAGCAGTTTAGAAGGAAGTTGTGGTCCAATCACATATTCATGATCATATGAAATCTTTATAATATAAATCGAATGCGATTTTCGGATTCACTGAACATGACATGTGACAACATTTGTAGTTTGAGCAGGGTATTGGGTACTTTAAAAAAACATTATTTGCTTTCAAAACTATTCTGCATTTTTAAAACTTTTAACTATAATGTCTCAAACGTGATTGCATATACCATTTCATTTTTGTTGTTGTAATTACTGAATTATTATTATTTATAAATGCAGTATAATATTCTTCCGCTATGCAAACCTAACAGCAAAACAGTAGGAAGAATCAACCAATTTGTGAGTGTTGCTGTGTAAACGTTTTATTTTAATATGAATCAGAGTTTCTTTAGACACTTGTCAAAAAATAGAATTCAAAGAAGCCAGATTATTTAATTTCACATTCAGACATATTGAGGATTTTAACAATCAAATATTTTCTGATTGGATTCCACTGCTATACCCTACAGAACTAGAAATTAAAGAAACAACAGACACTGCTTCTTCCTCTACCTAACTTTTAGATTTATACCTCGAATTTGACATAAGCGGTCATCTCAGTTTCAGGATCTATGACAAACGAAATGATTTAAATAATGAAATTATCAATTTTCCCTACCTTAGCAGCAATATACCAAACTCATCTGCATATTTGATATACATTTCCTAACTCATTCGGTATTCAACAGCTTGCACAAAACGTCACAAGTGTCTGAGCAGAAAGTTGTTGAACCAGGTTATATCAACGAACATCTCGTCCTTTTTCTTAAAAAGTTAATCATAAAATGCCAAGACCTCGTTGATAAATATACATTATCAAATTCACAAATAAAGTGATTTTAAAGTTTAGATTCTAGGTACTGATGTATTTATTTTCTTTATTACGTGTTATTGTGTTCTTTATTTGTATTATTAAAGTATTACTTTTACTGTACATGTTTACTCTATTTATTTGTAATATCCATTGAACGCGGCTCATTGTATTATTGTACTATCATGGTAAATATTTGTATTTTTGTCTTTTGTTTTTTTTCTTATATACTGTGTCTAAATGCCTTTTTGTTTTTCTTTGTTGATATATTTGTTTGCTTTAAAGGGATTAAGATTGTAAACAATGTTGAATTCTGTACCCTAATTTTATATCTGTTTGTTTTGTTCTCACATTGTTGTTAATATAATGGAATTTTTATGATATAGTCATAAAAGTGAGAGGTTTAGTTAGCTATAAAACCAGGACTGGTTTAATTCACCATTTTCTACATAGAAAATGTCTGTACCAAGTCAGGAATATGAAAGTTGTTATCCATTCGTTTTATGTGTTTGAGCGCTTGATTTTGCTATTTGATCATTTGATTAGGGACTTTTCTCTTGAATTTATCTTGGAGTTCGGTATTTTTGTTATTTTACCTTTTACTGTGAACGTCGTGTTAAAGGTTGAATATTAATCAACGTGAGCAATTTATTTCTATGTACTTGCACTCAGTGACCTCTTTGTGGAAGTTACTTTACTGGACATAAGCCTAATGTCACATGAAGGTAAAGATGTAATAGAAAGCACCTTCATGGCGTTATTTGTTTACTTTCAATATACAAGATTGACCGTCCCTCCGGTATCTTTCACCCCTCTTTCATAAAGCTTGTCGTTAGTACGTACTGTATCAAAACAGATTTAAAGTCGATGATTAGAAGATGCGAGATAAACCAATGAAATGTAATTGAATCATCGTTATGTGACAGGTATAACTGTAACAAAACAATGCTCGTTTGAAATGTATATAAACTCTTTGCATGAATATGTTTTGTTTTATCAAAATTTTATCATCATTCATAAAGTTTTATGGTTTAATCACACATTACATTGGCTTTATAAATATTTTGATATGAGCGTCACTGATGAGTCTTATGTAGACGAAAGGCGCGTCTGGCGTATTAAATTATAATCCTGGTACCTTTGATTACTATTTCCAATTGTTACTAAATTTTCAAGCCAGTGCTTCGCCTTGACATGATTCTGCCAATGATTTACTTTCATAAAATGGTGTTATTGTCCTGAAGCTAAATATTCATTTCACTGAGTCAAAGTTGGCCAGACCGTTTGTACTCTTTTGTTACAGCGCATTTTGTTTCTGTGTTCTATAACAGTTAATTACTAGGACTATTCAATAGTTTTCTCTCTATCGTACATGATGAATATTATTAGTAGTCATAAAATCACGTGTTGTACGCAATACAATCAATTTATATTTTACTAAATTTGGCCACAATATTTCGTTCCTTCAAGGATCTACAACTTAGGTATTGACATGATTAAAATGGTATTTTATATCTGTAAATTTTCAGCTGATGAACATTTAATCGTCTATTTTTGCTATAGGAATGCCTTTATAATAAATTGGTATCAAAAGTTTCGGCTATCCTGTTTCGGTTACTTTTGGTTTTAATGCCTTTAAAGGTTTAATTTATTCCACTTTATAATCTATTGGCATCAATCGTACAAGATAAAGGTAGTTTCTTAAATACGTTTCCGGTGTGCTGAAATGTGTACACAGAAAGACGATACTAAAGAGGCATACACTGACAACAAGGCAAAAATTAAACGATGAAATCTTAAAAAAAAAAGCAAAAAAAACAAACTCTTGTACACATCAAACCAGATTGATCAACGCTTGCCTCACAAAACAAAGAAACGAATAAGGACAACAGTAGCATACGGCAGTTCAAAAGTCATAAATCGATTAAGCAAAAAATCACCCGGGTCACCCACCAAACCGGGGAAAACGCATCAACTATATGATAAAAAAACATGGGCGACGTGTCATCCAACACCTTAGCCAAAATTTACCAACTTCACATGCCTATGTAACTAATCTTTGTAGCAACATTCCAGCACACAAGGAAGCTATTAAACCAAGATTTCCAAATAGTGAAGTTTATATCATCCCTTCGTAAATTTTACGGACGCCATCACGAGTTGGTTGACCGTTATGAAATAACCGTTTCACAGAGATATTGGATATGTTCCTTAATAGTTATATCGTAACTGCATTACCCTTCCCTTTTCACGATTGTGACTTACCGAATGAGACTTTTTACCGGATTCGTAATAACATAAGCAACACGACGGGTGCCACATATGGAGCAGGATCTGCGTATCCTTCCGGAGCACCTAAGATCACCCACAGTTTTTGGTGGGGTTCGTGTTGCTTAGTCTTTAGTTTTCTGTGTTTTGTCTTCTGTACTATTATTTGTCTGTTTGTCTTTTTATTTTTAGCCATGGCGTTGTCAGTTTTTTTTTCAATCTATGAGCTTGACTGTACCTCTGGTATCTTTCGTCCCTCTTTTACAGCTGCTACTCAGACTTCATTAGTAAAAGCAACATGTGTAAATCGCTGTTCAAAAGTTATAAATCGATTAATAGAAAAATAAAACTGGATAACAAACTAAAACCGATGGAAACACATCAACTATAGTGATAAGCAACGGAACAACAGATAGATATATTGACTTATAATAAAAACAAACGCACTTAGGTGCTCCGGATGATAAGAAGTTCCTGCTATACATTTGACACCCATCGGCTGTTCTGAAAAACAAATCCAATGATAGGTCGCCTATAATTTTGTCACTATCATGGAAAACAGGACGGGATTGCAATGCATATCCGTGGTTATCTGCTTCACAGATATTTAATAACAGGCAACAAAATCATGATGGCGTCCGTTTCACAGGAACGACTTAAACTCACACACATGGAAATATTGACGCAATAGCGTCCTTGAATGTGGTAAGTCCTGAACTGCCGTATCAACGTTGCAAAGTGCCCTTTATATACAGGCGCTGCTGGAATATTATACGGTACAAATAAAAAGTTCACAATAGAATAGAATGAAGACATCTAGTTTGTCGTCAAGTTTAGTTCTCAATCGGCCCTCAATGTTAATTTTGATTTTATTATGTAAAGTCAAAACAAAAAGACGTATCCCTTTATAACAAGTCAAGTTCGTTGAAATTTATGCAGTCAACACAGGCATCATATGATGAAATATTTAGTGAAATGATATTATGTATATAGCGGAAGATGAAGTCTTAAGAAGCACATGCACGAAGTCCTAAAAATAAAAGAACACATAGGAAAACAGAAGGACACTGTTGGTTTCCATAGTTATTAAGTATATCGATTGTCTTTTGAAAAACACGTCCTGCAAACGTTACAGGTATGCTCTAAATAAAACAAGTTAGTATGTTGGAGATGTAACGTTTCATACATGTCAACATTTTGTTCGAATCATAGTGGTCTTTTCAGAGATAATAGGTCTTTTCTTAAAACCAGATGTTTGTTTGACATTTTTTTTTACTCTTTTTAAATCTAGAACGAGGACTGTCAGTGTAAAGAGAAGAGAAGTCAATAGTTTTATATTATTTCATGAGGAGAGGGACTTTGATTGAAAATTCTCTAACAGATATTTTTTTATTCTTTTATATGCACTTCTGATTTATATCAACTTCATAGACATATATAGATGACACCACTGCAACAAGTGTGTTATAATGATATTTTTCTACTCGATACATTAACAAGGTAACGATCGAGGCTTGTCGAGATTTTAAAATTTAACTGTTTAGAGTGGAGAAATATCGTAAAACATTAGTTAAAGTGATGGAATCTGTTTTGCTAATGATTTTTTATCCTTCCTTATTCAAAGATTTGCAGAAAGTTGTGTTCCTGATATGTGACGTATGCGCCATTTTTTCATGACGTCACAATTGGAAACCAAGAAAATCGATAAATCATTTGCCGAGAACAGCTAGTGAAGAATACTATTTTCTCACACCGATCAACAAATGTGAAAATAGCAAAAACATAGAGAAGGGAGTTTCACATAAACTCTGAAATGAAAACAACATTATGCTAATTTCTTGCTAGGGTTTGGTTGATAAAAACTCGAATGTTAATAATTTGGACAGAGGTTTTGAAGAGCGTATGGCAGACACAGCGATATATCGTTCTTGTAACGCCTCTTAAAAGATTACCTATGATTGTTCAGGGTTTACTCTTTGGTAGGTGGTATGAAGGGGTTCCAAATAAATTGTAGACACCAAATGAATTTAACCTGCAACAAATATAATGTGCCTTTGAGATAAAAAAAAAAAAAAAAAAAAAAAAGGTATTAAATTCAGATTGTGTTGTGCCTTTGTTTGCAGTGAATGCTTAGTATTTGCCATGGAAGTAGGAAAGTATTAAGTAATATTTGGGTATTTATTGCGAGAGGTTTAGTAGACTTAGTTAATTTTTTTCCCTTGTTGGTTTCAACAACCTCAAGGATTTGGCTTACTTCGAAATTTATTTGTTTAAAGTGTGTTAAATTACGTTTTTTGATTGAGTTAAGCCTTCCAATTGATATTTCATCGTGTGTTTTTCTATGTTGTGAAGTTATATTATTGTTTCAGAAAAAGGGAGAAGGTTTGGTACCATTAAAACGTTTATTCCCGCTGCAATTGTTTGCACCTGTTCTAAGTCAGAAATCTGATGTACAGTAGTTGTCGTTTGTTTATGTAATTTATACGTGTTTCTCGTTTCTCGTTTTTTATATAGACTAGACCATAATTGGTTTTCACGTTTGAATGGTTTTACACTAGTGATTTCGGGGTCCGTTATAGCTTGTTGTTCGGTGTGAGCCAAGGCTTCGTGTTGAAGGCCGTACATTGACCTATAATGGTTTACTTTTATTAATTGTTATTTGGATGTAGATCGAGTTGTCTCGTTGGCATTCACATCACATCTTCCCATATCGATTGAATCCATAAGTTTTTTTAAAATAACGTTTCCCGTTTATTGATTTTGGCTGACGTTAACTATAATTTGGCCCTTTGGCTAACACAATTGGCAGAAAACTATTGATGGTAATGTTAAGAATCGCAAGTTATCACAAAACGGCTACAGGAGGAAGACCAAGTGGTTTTTGTAAAGACTTTGCTGCGGCCCTCCAGAACAGGTCTTCCCCTACGCCTGTCTGGTACCTTACATGAGGAGTACTCTCAAGTAACGTACGGAGTGGACTTGTCATGTGTTTTGAATCAATTGTCTTCAGCATTATTAACAAGAAAGCGTCTTTTCCTTGACGTCGTCGTCTTTCCTGGACTACATCAACTTCCCACTGACACCATTCACTTTTGGCAAAGTCATTTGACATCACAACAACCACTTTCCAACTTTTCTCAATATATTTGTCAATATTTCCAGTTATATTTTTTCCAATATCGAAATCCCTTTGGTGAATGCAAAGTTTTATTCCTTCTTCACTTTCCATTCTTTTCAAAAAAACGTTGTGAACCCATTCTCGATCTGCATCACAGTAGACAACGAAAGCATGAAATTCGTAATTTAAACTTTCATTAAATACAACATGACCTTGTATGTGATTGTAAACAACTCGGAGCAGGTACACGCTATTCTTGATATTATTCTGACATATCCAAATGAAAATGATAATGACTAGTGTTGATACTCCAAATAAGGGCAACACTATCGCAATAGTATATAACTGATTCCATGGTTTGCAAATATCATCCGTAGGGGTGTAACTGTTTAAATATTGTCCTGCTAATTCATTTGGATATCGACATTTATAATTTTTAGGATAACCGACAATTTTTACTTTGGTTTGCTTTATCCATTCCAAAAACCATTTTTGGTCACATGTACAGGAAAAGGGATTGAGTCCGAAATTTATTTGTTCCAATGAATTTAGCAATCTTGACGATAGCAATGTCTTATTTATGATTGAAATCAAATTAGAACTGAGATCTAGAGATTTCAAGGATGTGATATTACCAAATATTCCTATGCTGTGATCAAAGGTAAAATGTAAGCTATTGTCTTGTAGATTCAAATCGCGCAACTTTCTGAAATTTGAGAGCAAATTTCTTGGTAAATCAAGGATTCCGGTGGAATACAGCAGCAGTGACTCCAGATTATCAAGTGGTTTGAACATAACATGAAGAATATTTGGAATCTTTGGCATATGATTGAGTCCAAGATTCACATAATTCACATTTGGACAGAATTTGAAGATTGTGACGGGGTTGAACCTTTCTATTCGGTCAAAGCGGAATTTACATCTATTCATAAAAATCCTTTTTAAAGAAGTATTGTTAAACGCAAAATCTTCAATCCGTTTTAGTGTACTTATCTTTCCTAAACTTACGTCTTCAAGCTTTGTAAGACCAGAAAATATGTTGTTTTTTAATTCAACAATTGAAATGCCTATCATTTTTAAAAACTTAAGTGCTGGCAGACACAAAAAAGAAGTTTTATCAATATTTCCAATATTGTTATCGCTCAAAGACAAACTCTCAAGTCTCGGAAATAAACTGTTTTCAAAATTGCAGAAATTTGGTACTTTTGCTAATCTATTTCCATTAAGTCTTAAATTCTTAAGACGCGGCATTTCCCAGAAATGTATCTGTATGATTTTATTGTTCTCCAGGACTAACTTCTCTAATAGAGTCAAAAATTTAAAGGATGATTCATTGATATAGGAAAATTGATTCCCTGTAAGAAAAACTTCCTTAATCTTTGTATTTATGAACGGTTTAAACATATCATTTGGAAGATACGTCCAGTTGTTGTTAGTAAACCGGAGTTTTCTCGTGTAATTTAAAGACAGTTTTGTTAGTGCTTTTTTCAAACGATCCACACTTAAGGAAGTTTCGTTATTGACTGTTAAAACTGATAGCCATGTTAAATTCACGAAAGCTTCTTGATTAATGTGGCGTATGGAGTTTCCTGACAATACAAATTCAGTCACTCTGTGTGATGTGAGATTAACCAAGGCAAAACGCCCGATATCTGTCCGGTTAGAGTTTCTTAGTTCAACTTCTACAACAGATACTGGTAATGTTGGAATATAAGATCCATGGCAAATGGCTCTCTTAAATCGTCTGGAAAGACACTTGCAAAACTTTCCACATTCAAGATCCGTATCAGTGTGTATTATTGTCATAATCATAAAGATCGCCAGAATACCAAACCAAATGTCTGTTATGATCATATTTCTAACCTAAAAAAAACCAACTTAAGTTGTTCATTTCTTAAATACATGGTAGCCGAGAACATTTATTCCAACATAGCTCGGTAAACACAAGGATGAGTAAAACTAATTTTCTGAAGTATTATTTTTCCACGAATATTAAGACATGCATATATTTAGACGTATTTTTTTTTATCGGTGACTTTAATATACAGGTTTAACACAAGATATTCAATCGGTTTCGTACACTAAAATAGGCAAAGTAGTTAGTTTTTGAAAATCACAAGATAAAGTAAGAAATTATAAAGATTGATAGTTTTGCAAAAAACAGTATTTAATAAAAGGATTTGCGGAAATGTCTGTCAGAACCAATTATATCATTCTTAAATTTGCCTGACTTTAAAACTGCCTCAAGATTTCTTAATAAATGTTATCTGCTTTTTAAGGACTTGCATTGTTAGTCATCAAACCTGTTTATTATTTAACCTTCCTCTGAAATCCATACTTATCGCTGTAAATATCAAACAGGTTGAAAACAACGTCCAAAACTATGATTGCGTTGGATAAAAACCCAATTCTTATACGTGTGAATATAAAACAATTTCGTTGTTGAGGGGTCTAATTACCTCACAAACAACATTTTCCAAAAGACAAAAAGTGAAAAGTATATTTTAACAAATGCCTTTGACTAACAGATCGAACAACTGATGTTCTCAAACCCTAATGACTGCCATTGACGATTGCTAAATAAATTGACCACAAGATGTAACAAAACGGATCTTCATAGTAATTTAATACCAAACAGAAAACAATAAACTTGCGACAAAGTTGGTAAACCACAAACATGAGGTTATATTTTTTTTTACACCATACCCAGATTTCGACAATTGATATCTCTTCAGTGATGTTAGGGATCAACCCCAATTTAGGATACACTCTTGAATTTTAAAGACTGAGTCGAAATAGTATGAACAGAGACATATATTAACCGAGGGGAAATATAATACCAGCCAAAACGTAATAAATATAATCAAGTCTAAATTGAAAACAACGTTCTAAGCTATGATTGCGTTGGATAAAAGCCGCAATTTGTATATGTATATATATATATATTTAAAATTTAATACATATATATATATGTATTAAATTTTAAATGTTCTATTATATGATACAACGTTAGATACTTACATTGAACTATAAAATAAAAATAACCTCGACAGTCACAATGAATTCAGATGTTTGCTACAATGCATATAAACTAAAAACACAAACCTTATTTGGCAAGATGATGAACGTGATATATAACAGATTTGTCATTACTTTGATAGTTTCATTCATAAATTGGAAATTTTTGTTTAACTTCCACAATTCATCGCAATGTACGTTACATTAACACAAAGAAAGGTTAAAAGATGTATTGTTAAGTGGCAACTTCCATTTTAAGTGCACGCTTCATTAGGAATATCATCTGATTAATTGCAGTAGCATGTATCCCAGTATGTAATTTAAATGAATGAAAACAGAAATTTCTCTTCGTGGGGTATCACATTTTGTCAAAATGAAAATTCCATAAAAATCCAATGTCAAATGCAATCTCCCGTTGAGATGGCTTCACATTGATATTTTTTGAGTGCCCTTTATAGTTTGCTGTTCTGTGTGAGCCATGGCTCCGTGTTGAAGACCGCACTTTAACATGGTTTACTTTTATAAATTGTGACTTGAATAGAGAGTTGTCTTATTGTCACTCATACCACATCTTCTTATATATATATATATATAAGTGCCTATAAATAGCAGCACATGACATACAAATCTAAGGGAGTGTGGATTAATCAGTACAGAGATTAATTCAATTACACAAATAAAATTATAGATTGCCTAACAATGTAATTTTAACACACTATGTAAATATAAGAATGTTTAAAATATTTACAAAATGATGAAAATAAACGCAATATTTCGCTAAACCAACTAGCTTTATCAAGCGTGCATCAATCCAGCTGAAATGTAGATGATAAGAAACTTTTGCAGCTCGACGTCTATGTTGCACTTAACTGCCTTTAAAATAAGAAAATTTTGCAGCTCAATGTCTATGAGCAATTGAATTTAGCTGCTTTGAAAATAAGAAAATTTTGCAGCTCAATGTATATGTTGTATTGGATTTAGCTACCTTAAAAATACATAATTGGTAGTTGAAGTTAGCAACGTCCATTCGTTCAACGAAACATCCTTTTGATAATGTTTCTTTCCAAATTATAGAAGTCAACACCGAATGGAACACCACGGCGAGAAGGAGAAGAGAAAACTTTTGGATCCACCAACTCCACACTTTAGAACCTGATGGTCTTAACGAAAAAGACGAAAAAAGATACAGGAAAGATAAAGAATAATTTGAAACAAAGCATCGTTCTTTTTATCCCGTAATATTGGCATATATAACTCGTCTAAACATCAACCCAACAATGTTAGATCTGTAAATTTGCTTTCGCAAATTTTTGGTTCTTCCCTCGGCGGGATTCGAACCCATGCTACTGTAATATCGTGACACCAAATCGCCTGCACTGCAGCCGTCCCGCTAGACCACACGACCACCTGGGCTCTAAAAAAAGAGCTTTCGCTGGCCGTGTCTTACCTTTCCTCGTCAGTTTTAATCTAGCGGCGTACTACAGTACATGATATATAAGGCATGAAGATGTTATTGTTACAGATCAGCTAAATTATCTATAGTAAAGGATCCTACAAATTATTGTAATATACAGTCACGCCTTATATATCATGTACTGTAGTACGCCGCTAGATTAAAACTGACGTGGAAAGGTAACACATGCCCACCGAAAGCTCTCTTTTTTGAGAGCCCAGGTGGTCGTGTGGTCTAGCGGGACGGCTGCAGTGCAGGCGATTTGGTGTCACGATATCACAGTAGCATGGGTTCGAATCCCGGCGAGGGAAGAACCAAAAATTTGCGAAAGCAAATTTACAGATCTAACATTGTTGGGTTGATGTTTAGACGAGTTGTATATATATAACAGTTTAAGTAAAACAAATGTGTGAGACAATTCAAAAGAGAACTTTTATAACTTAATTTCAACTTCAATACTTTTTCCTACTTAACATAATATGTAAAAGGTATCTGACGTTAGAGCTATCATAAACTGAAATATCAATTTCCCGGAAAAAAGATCTGTCACAAGAAACTAATTTCGCTGGTAAATGATAGTAAAACAGATGTTGTTCATAAGTCATTGGAATTTACGATTATGTTGAGTTTATTAATTTTTTTAATCGACATTCCAAATCTATGAGATTTCATTTTTTAACTTATTTACGCTTATCATTCCATGGCAAAAGACCTTGATAACTTTTGATTCAAAATATTGATTTTCCTTTCCTGCCAATAGTTAGTAAGCATATCTAAAGTACGTCGACACGCAGCTCATTTTATGAAGGCAAGTCAAACTACTGGTATCCAATCAACTGATATTTAGTTTAGAACGTGTAGAGAAAACTGAATTAATATATTTTTCATGTAGTGTTCAAATACTACATATTTTAGTGCTTTATTAACCTTTGTTATGCTATGTTTCTGTATATAGATAATGAAATAGAATACACTTTTAAATATACAGTAAAGAATTAATGAAATCTTTATTTTCCTTGTGGTGTTTTGTAAACTGTTTCCATTGTTTTCATTTTTTGCCATGGATACTATACCTATCACGCATCCTTATCGAAGCATTGATGGAGATGACAGGAATTGACTAATCATATTGAGTGTTGAATAACAAGGTATCCAGTTTTTTCTCAAGATATTTGTCAATATTGCGAGTTATATTTTTTCCAATATCGTTATCCCTTTAGTGAATGCAAAATTTTATACCTTCTCCACTTTCCATTCTCTGCAAAAAAAAAACAAAAAAAAACGTTGTTTACCCATTTTCTATCTGCATCACAGTATACAACGAATGCAAAAGGCAAAACACTGCTTAGCTCCAGAATATATGTCCAATCTTATTGTATCAGCTTCTGTAAACCAAAAATATAATACGAGATTTTCATCCCCAGATAATTTTATAATTCCAAAACCAAATACAGAGTTGCATAAGTCTAGTTTCTCGTATACTGGACCAAAAGTGTGGAATGCTCTTAATAATTCAATCATAAAATCAAATACAGTATCAGAATTTGAACATAAATACAAATCTATGTACTTTTAACATTACCATCATATTTGTACTGTAATGCCATATCATAACTGTTTATTGTATTTTAAATTGTATATAATCTTTATTTAACATTATTGTTGATGCATTTTTTATTCTTAATGTAATTATTATTGTATTAAGAGAGCCTTATTGAAAATTGGTGTAATCCAAATGAGTTACTCTCTCTAAATAAAGATATTATTATTAATCACGGTGGGTATGGTTGTCCTGCGAGAGAACGTTCTGTGCTGGTGATTTGGTCCTGACGGGTGCTGGTGATCAATGAAAAAATATAAACAAAGACGAAAATGATGATTTTTGACGTTTTCACTCATAAATAATGGAAGAAAACAGTTGAGATTTTTCAATTTTGTTTCTTATGGGTTCATATATAAACCATTAAAAAGTTGACCCTCTAAACTGTTTCAGTAAGCGTAACACAAAAATGCTCATTTTCAGAAAATCTAGAACTGAAAAAATAAAACAAAAATGCTCATAGAGTCCGCTTTCTATACCGCAATCCACACGACAAAACTATTTTGTGAAAAAACATTGCAATTCATTAAAATTTAGCATTTTCTCAATTTATTCATGTCCTGATACTGTGCTGGTGGGTCCTGTCATTGTGCTGGTGGGTCCTGATACGGTGCTGGTGATTTTGGATAAGAAGTTGGTCATATTTGAAACAAATGTTACAAAATCAATACAATTGGGCAGATAGTTGTTGTCAATAGGATCTATGACTCCTATTTTAGCTCTTGTGCATCCATTTGGCTGTTTAATATGAGTTTTCAAATGATCGTAACTTGTAAAATTACATAATTACATAAAAGGGCAACATCTTTCGTCCAATATAAGATAACAATATATAGTATCTAAAATAAGAATTGTTTTATTAAGATATTAAATGCCCCTTACATTGATGCTTCAACAATGATCAAAGCCCATGCCGCATAGACATGTTTGTTAGCGCTCCGCATACCCCTCCCCACTTCCACCCAACCAACCTCCTCATTTCCTCCTTCATTGTTACAGTGGTGTACCGACACAACAATTTATCACATAAAATAATAACACAAAGACACACATTATTGAACAACGAATGCTCGCAGGTACTGAAAGCTAGTTCAAAGCCGCATTTTCAACTAATAGATAAACCATGTTCTCATATACAAAAATCCCAATCGTGTCAATTAAAAAAGTCTCACAACTTAAGTTCACATTTTAATGTTTGATGAAGCAGAACTTTAAAAGTGTGCAGTGAATCTTGTGCTCACAACAGTTATTGTCATACTTATATTTACATTAGACTTATAAAGGAATTAAGATGGTACCAAGAAATATTTTACAGTTCAATTTAATGATCATGAATGGAAGGAAATGGTACGGAAGTTTACATAGGACAAAAAGAAATTTATAGTATTTTTTTTGGCGAAAAACTTAAACGCTTCTTTGCATTATATAGTACAGCTCTTCTATAAAAGCATGCAAAAAATAAAACTTTGATTGACTTGCTTGCTATGTTTGCTTGGATGTTTTCAAACAATAGGTAGGCGGAGTTTCAATACATACTGGGATTTGATTGGACAAATACAAACTGACAGGAATTAAAGTTAATGTTTATTGTCCAAACAAATTCTAGTATATAGTAAACAGACTACTTACCTGTCGTTTGCAAACATAAAAACAATCATATCAAGCAATTTGATCAATAGTTTGCTTTGCATATATTTATAGAATAGCTGTAAATTCTAAAAAAAAATTCTTGTTGTCGTAGATGGTTAAATCCTCAACAAAATCTCAATAACTTTGTTGGAACGAATAAAGGTTTTAAATCAATTTTTTTTGGACTTTTTAGCTTCCACCCTGACGAGGCATGTTAGCTGTTCGTATGCTGTTGCACCTGACGCACGGAAACTTTCACATTTCCATCTTCTTTTCTGAAATATTTTACCCAGCTCATACTTGACAGGATTGTTGACCTAGTAAAAGATGTAACCAATGAATTGAACACAAGTTAAAAATTCCACAATACTATATAATTCATTTTATGTGTCAATTTGTTCGAAAAAAGTCGAAAAGAAGAGAGTTTTTTTAATGTCATGATTATCTGTCGCTTTCTAGATCTATGCTTAGCATTTATTTCAGATGACATTTACTCCTCACCCTGGTGACCCTGCAGCCTTTCATAACTTTATCCGTATACATATATTAATAGATAAAAAAAGGCTGCAACAGGTATTTTTGTATTTAAATTGATTCGTTGTAACGAGAATATTTGTGGTGAATGGAAACTGTGGGGTCAAAATCTTAAATTGCTCATAAAATGTTGCTGGACCCAGTTTCGTTATCTGATCTGAATTTTCTGAAATGTGCAAGGTAGATAGACATCAGATATTTTTTTTTACTCGGTAAGTTTTGACCTAATTGCTTGAACTTTTGCTATATCAAAGCCGATTACCTAACAATGACTACACGGTTTAGCTAACATGCAAGTTAACCAAAGATATTACCTTTGCCTACATACTCAATGGAATCGGCTGTAACTAAAAGCTCGAATACATTTTAACAGACAGTGGTCGTGTTTGTTGATGAATGATTCACTCTTGAAAAATCATTTGGTAACATTTGGTCAAGTAATTTCAGAAAAGATCTTTTTGTAATTGCGGACGCCAAGACAATACATGAACCTCACACGACCCCTCGACACAGGTGAGCTTATATATGATCTTATAGCGATTCGGGTTTATAACCAGTTGAAATTGAAGCCAGTTTTTTGTGTGTGTAGATTTGTATTGTTTTAAACTGTTATGACCTTTTAAAGTTAAATGTAGGTGTTTAATCTAAGAATTTCTTTTTTAAACTTATATACTTGTTTTATACTCAATTGGTAGTATTGAAGCTAGGAGATATTTTAATTTTTGAAATTGAAGGCACAATTAACAAAGCAAACGGTAGTTTCAAATACTTTTAAATAGATCTTTAAGGATAATGTACCCTTGTGTTGATCCCATGCTAAACATAACAAACATCTCTGTACAAAGGTTATCTCGTCTTCATTCTCTGACATATTCTAGTCTGCCCTTTCATAAAATAGTGATTTTTTTTAGTGTTCTATCGAACTTTCGAAAAAATATACCTGATAACCGTTCAGACAAAAAAATTATGTTGAAAAATCTTACAGATACAGCAAGTGATTCTTAATAGCTATAAGATACATTTTTCTTTTAAAATACAACTTTTAAATCTTACGAGAAACTATATATGCCAAGCTTAAAACTTTCACTGTAATCTCGCTCTAACTTATCCCCCCCCCCCCCCCAAAAAAAACCAAACAAACAAACCCGCAATACTATTGTCATTCTTATAGACAGCACTAAATTGTTCACAAACAAATGTGTTTTAAGCTGCTAAAGACATATATATGATTCAAACGCTCAGAAAGTCCTTTGTTCTATATTTTTGCTCTCCATTTTTATGCAAAACCTTTTACATTTTTATTTTCTGGGTTATTGTTGAAGGTCGTACGATGACGTATGGTTGTTAACACATACTTCCTTTGGTTTCTTATGGAAATTTGTCCATTGACAACAAACATACCACATCATCTACTTTATATAAGTATTGTATAATTTACAACGTATTTTGGTGATCTTGCAAAATGATCGTAATCCCGAAAATCGTAAACACATTTTCTTATCTTAAAAGGGTGGAAGAAGGGTTCCATTAACAGGCCAATAAATAAGATTACAGTTCATTTAAAAAAAAAATAACAGTAAACAGATTCACAACAATGTCAATTTTAAGAAAGCAGACAACAGTTAATTAGCCAATAACAGTACAGCATCAATGATCTTGAATATATGCCACTTTTAACTAAAATATAAAGGCACAGAACCAGGACTTATGACGCATCAGAGAAAAACTAAGCAACAAAACAGTCGTTTTCTGCCGTTCTGATACAATGTAAACAAACCCACCAGCACAGAATCAGGACCCACCAGCACCTGACAGGACCAAATCACCAGCACAGAACGTTCTCTCGCAGGACAACCATACCCACCGTGATTAATATTATAATGCATGATATTCGTAATTTAAACGTTCATCGCATGTAACATGACTCAGGTGCGAGTTATTGAAACTATTTTCTTTGAGATTCAGCTTACGCAAGTTTCCTTAAAATTGTTAAGTAAATTCCAAATGGTAAGTTAACGAGATTGCTGGAATATAACTTAGTGTCTCGAGACTATCAAGTGGTATGAACATTGAATAAAGAATATTTTGAATTTTTGGCAGATAATTGATTCCAAGATTCACATAATTTACATTTGGACAGAATTTAAAGATTGTGACGGGGTTGAATCTTTCGACTATGTCAAAGCGAAATTTACAGTGTTGCATGAGAATCTTCTTAAAAGACGTATTGTTAAACGCAAAATCTTCAATCCACTTTAATGTATTAATCATTTCTAAATTCACATATTCTAGTTTTTAAAGACTGGAAAATATATTGTTTTGCAACTATACAATGGAAATGCCCTTTAAATGTACATCCTTAAGTTTAGGTAGACAAATAAATGACGTTTTATCAATATTCCCGATATTATTGTAGCTCAAAGACAATCTTTCTAGTCTCGGAAATAAACTGTCATGTAAACTGTAGAAATTTGGCTAACCTATTTCTTTCAAGTCCTAACCTTTTAAGACGATGCATTTTCCAGAAATATATCTTTGTAAGTTGATTGTTCTCCAGAAATAAACTCTCACAAAGTGTAAAAAAATCTAAATGCTGATCCATTGATGCTGGAAAATTGATTCCCTGTTAGATAAACTTTTTTTATCTTTGTATTTTTGAACGAATCAAACATATCATTTGGAAGATACTGCCAGTTGTTGTTAGTAAACCGGAGCGTTTTTTGAGATTTTGATGACACTTTCGTAAGTGCTTGCTTCAAAACTTCTACATTTAAGGAAGTTTCATTATTGATTGTTAATACTGTTAGCCATGTTAAATTCACAAAAATTTCTTGATGAATGTGACGTATGGAGTTTCCTGAAAACACTAGCGCATGTATTCTATGCAATCTACGATTAACCAAGGCAAAACGCCCGATATATGTCAGGTTAGAATTTCTTATTTCAATTTTTGAAACATATACTGGCAAGTTTGGAATGTAATATCCATTGCAAATTGTCCTTTCAGTTCCAGAGGTTTTAAGAAGACACTTGCAAGACGCCCCACAGTCATGATATGTATCACAATGGATTATAGTCATGGTCGTAAAAATCGCGATAATACCAAACCAAACGTCTGTTATGATCATATCCATAACCTGAAAAAAAAACAACATAAAAACTACTTATTTATATATATGATCTCATTTGCTCATTTATTTTGACATTTGATTTCAAACAATCCAATATAATTCTACTTAGTAAATTTATTATTTTGATTAATAATGAAACCATTTAAATTGAAGAATTCTTTTTCATTCTTGAATATATATATCTGAGAAATTACATACCATCTGAAACAAAATTAAATTGAACAATACACATGTACTAAATTGATAAATATCATTTACAATTGAACCAAATTGAAGCACAGTTATTCAAATTAAAAGTCCATGGTAGACGAGAAAAGAAAATATATTTTGCTGTCTTTTATTGTATTATCATGTGTTGTCTCTTTAAACACATCGCTGAGTAAAACTAGTTTTTCGCGGAACTATCTTTCAAGCGTATTAAAAAAATGAATATTTTCAAATACATTGTTCTGTGAATATATAATTTAAGTTTTACGAAAGATATTTCGCTCATTAAAAATGTAAGCATATCAAATAGTTTGACAGCACGAGATAAAACAATAAAGGTCTCACTTGATTTCCCAAATACTGTGAATTCATTTATTTTCGCGGATATCAATTTTCGAGGATTGCTGAAAACTTGTATATTCGTGGATATTATATTTCGTTGATTTGCCAATCTCTGTATACAAAGGAAGTATCAAAATATATTATTCATTGAACATTCGAATTCGTGGTTCACCTGTACCCACGAAACCCACGAATATTGGTATCCAACGAACAATAATGAATCCACAGTAGTACTTAATACTAGGATTTGTGGAAATTTCTTCCAGAACAAATGCTGTCATTTTTAAATCGGCGGGAGGTTAATACCACCAAACTTTTTCGTAATACATCATTTTATCTGCTTGTATTGGTCTTTCTATGTTATGTATTGCATCTGTGTATAGTTTTTTTTTTTCTCTCTCGTTGATTAACCTTTCTCTTAATTTCGATTATCATTTTAATCCAGATGGTCTCAGTATCTTTTTTTTGTGCCATGTGATGTTTACACAGTAAATGAACACACTCATAACTGTGTATGTATCAATACATTTGGTTTTTTTTTGGTACTTTTAAAGTATTTTTAAACATGCGAAACCAGTGTAATACTTACATTCAACTATCCTATCAGAAAGAAACTATATTTTGATTCCTATGTGTTTAAATCGACAGTTGTTCAGTCAAAATTAACTACGATATTTACTACGTTGCATTTAAACTAATTACACAAACCTTATATGGTAAGAAATTGAACGTGATATATAAAATATATAATTCATTTTATGGTTTCAAATACAACCTTTCAAAGATTGAAATGCTTTTGTTTTACTTCTGCCATTTAACGCAATCTACAATAAATAGATTGATTCATTGTTGGTTGCTTAACGTCCAGTGGCAAATATTTCATGCATATTCAGGACGAAAACAAATTCCCAATAAATACAATAGGTAGGTTGATACAATAGAGGCCATCTGGGATTATGGTCGGGGAAATTTGGACTTCCACTAGCAAATGAGGGTTTATTTGATAGTGACAGAAATTTTGCCTTGCAACAGGCCACCTACGGACCCCTCGAAGAGTTGTTGCAAGGGTTCTTAACGTGCAAAGAGCGTGGCACTCTTTTTTACACGAGGCATCGGATTTAACGTCCCCCTTCTGACCGGACGTGACTGCGAACTTCATACATCCCGCACAGCCAAACGGACGCCCCACTTCGGCAAGCGTTTTACTGCTGGTCGGGAGAAGACCAAGTGACCATATTTCTATACCCAGTCACCCTTGGGGTATAAAATAAATAGACAATAATCAAACAATCTAAACGATTTCTTCTTAAGTTGCAACTTCCATAATCTTCAGTGCATTCACAATTAATGATATCAAATGATACAGTTCAGTTAAATATATAACATTATGTAAAATAAAAATAAATTGAAAAAAGAGCTTTTCTACAAGGGTTTCATATTATGCAAAACTGCAAATTGCACAATAAATCCGATGTCAAATGCAAACTTAGTAAAAGTTAAACTTAAACATTCCGTCAATGTGTTTGTATTATCTTTCATTTTTTGCTGGTGTGTTTTGTATATGCGACTTTTTATGCTTCTTTGGTTCATATAACGTGAATCTGTACTTTGAAAGATCCCGTCAGTATGTTATTGTTCTATAATATGTCATTATGATATATTTCTATTATGTATTAGAAAATACGTTTAATCACAAACGTCATAACTATTCAATCGCGTGGTGGAATGAACTATTTGTGGATTCTTATAAATTCCACAGAACTTTTGGACTATTTTAAATCTCGGTCTATTTCTGAAATTAATTCTTACATAATTTAGATTTTTTATCACTGTATGCTAACATTGCCCCTGTGAAATTTTAAAATTGTTTGTATAAACATTGAACGACAAAAATATGTGACGTTTACAATTTTCTGACATCAGACACGCGAATCAATGAATGTTTTTGTAGATAGATGTTTTTGTGTTCTGTTAAATTGTTCCTTTTAAAATTGTTACACGATGATGACTGCTGTACCCATATTTTGACTATTTTATTTATTATGTCTGTTTAGTTCACGCATCATTGTTAATATAACGGAATTTGATGAGACAGTCTTCAAAGTGAGAGGTTTAGTGCTATAAACCAGGTTTAATCCACCATTTTTTACATTTTAAAATGCCTGTACAAAGTCAGGAATATGACAGTTCTTGTCCATTCGTTTCTTATGTGTTTTGTCATTTGATTTTGCCATGTGATTATGGACTTTCTGATTAGATTTTCCTCTTAGTTCAGTATTTTTGTGATTGTACTGTTTTTTTTTTAAAACAACGAGGGAAAGATTTTAATAGGTATAAAACCACTAATGCATAGCCCTATTGGTTTTTTTTTTATGTTAAATTCTGAAATTTCAAGCAATCTCTACTTTGTCTTAAGTTAAAAAAAAGTGGCATCAGTTCATGTTAAAACATATCCTGACTTCTGCGGGAAAATCAACATACCTTAAGTGCACATTAGATAGTACAAAAACCGGCACTCCTGATCTGTACAACAGGGAAAATGTGCCCTCATATTCTTATTTCATATACTACTCTATTATTAAAAAAAACAAACTTTTAAAAAGGTTTCTGCAGGGATTTCAAGTTTCCCGAACTTTAATTTGATACCAAAACTATCCAAATATTTCACCTGTTGACAAAGATGCAGCTATGCCGAGAAGTTATTTTGTTTGAAATATGTACTACTTTCTTGTAAGGATCGGCCTGAATTAGTGGTTCGGTACCTTAAAAGAGAAAATTAATAGCTCTATTATAACTACAATACTTTTCCAACGCAAACACTACTGTAGAAAGCGTCTGACGCAAGAGCAGTCAGAAATCTAAACACTACAAACGTCCAGGAGAAAACCTTATTTCACAAGACTCTAAATTCGTTGATACTAAAGAATGAAAAGATTGTAATAAAGTCTTGTTAATATTCTACCGATTTGTTAATTGGTGTTCTAAATCTACAAGATGTGATTTTTTTACTTACAATTATCATTCAATACAAATAAATAATTTTGATTTCATATTGGTAAACAAATATAGGTCATCGTATGTACTTTTACAATATACAAAGTAAATCAGGCGGAAACCCAGTTGAAATAGAACAAAAGAATCGAAGCTCTTTGTTAGAGAAGGCGAAAAATGCATACTGTAATGTTTACTATAGTAACAATTTTTTTTTAATTTAATAGAAACAAATAATAAAACGACAATTTTCTTCTCAATAACGAAGTGTTTTATTTTAAAAACACCATTTGCATAAGTTTTCAATTTATCTATTACATAGTAATGCAGAACAATTAGATATCAAGTCGACGACATGGGTATCTATCTAGTTGGATGTAAAATGCATAACCTCCGATTTAAAAAAAAAATACAAGGGACAGAGAACATATCAATGTATTAGTTCAGTTATTTTCGTGTCTGCCCTTCCATTATGTGACTCAAGAAAAAATTCCAAAAAATGTGGAACAATTGTATCGAAAAGAGAAAATCGATTGCACCTTTTTATGTTAGGGCGTGTTTGAGGTGTTTATTTTGTCCTTAAAAGAGGGACGAAAGATACCAAAGGGACAGTCAAACTCATAAATCTAAAACAAACTGACAACGCCATGGCCAAAAATGAAAAAGACAAACACAAAAACAATAGCACACATGATACAACATAGAAAACCAAAGAATAAACAACACATCGTTCAAAGCAAGAGTATTTGATATATCATATCGCTTCAGATTCTATCATTTTTATATATCAAAGCTACAGGTTGACTTTATAACATTAAAAAAAAATCACAGTACGAAAAGATGAAATATATGGGTCAAGTGAAATACCTATCTGATGAATCACAAAAACAGAGTAGGTGTGTTCGAATAGCTATTTTTGTTTACTAAAAGACAGTCTAACGACAGTCTTTTAAGTTGGATGATGAAAATGCATATCTTCGAAAATATATAATTCTTTGTGAATGATTACTAGGGTTTATAGTCTTCAACCACTGAAACATTTTAGTCTGCCCTTCCACGAAATATTTAATTAGAATTTTTTTTAAATGTTTAGGAATTTTCGAAAATTCCACCTGACAACCGATCAGACAATAGTTTTAATTTGAATCAATGCAGACAACATCATGAACTGATGCTCATTAGCTAGTAGATACATTTGTCTTTTAAATTTACAACTGACACATAAGTATCGTAATGGTGCTAATGTATCGGTTTTCAAGAGCAAAATTGATAGCGCGTCATCCCTACAAAGGCTTCCATTTCTACGATTGTGAACATGAACTGGCGTAATGGGGAGATAATTTTGACGAAGTAGAATCCTGACTGTAATTACACAGTAGGTAAGCTTTTAACGGAATCACAATAACAAAGTTTAAAAGAAGTTAAAAAAATACACCAACGGCCTGATTTTGGCTAAAAATTATAAACTAGAAACAATCATGGCAGACAGTAATCAAATAAATCGACTTAATAACAGGCTCCAAACATGCATACGAAGAATAGTGCAGTGTTAAGGATAAACAAGTTTGTTAGCGGTCAACCGTCCATATAACACTAGGCAGTAAAGTAATAACATGACAGTAGAACACATTATTCAAATCAGTTGAAAAGGCTTGCATCATAAGATCGGCCGGGAGAATACAAAATATAATTAAAGAAAGACAAAAAAGAACAGAGTCCAAAAAAAAGTCAAATAACAAAAAAGCATGACAAAGCCAAAAGATCTAACACATCAAACAAATAGAAAACAACTGTCATAATCCTGGCTTGGTACATTCAATGCCTTATGTAAAAAAGTGGTTGTTTAAACCTTGTTTTATAGCTAGCCAAACACCTCACTCGTATGACAATCGTATATAATTCAATAATATTGAAAACAATGAGTGATCAAAACAAACAGACATGCTATGTAAAAATGTCCAAAAAAAGTACAGCTGTCAACATTGTGTTATAATCTTAATCACTATAAAAACAAAAACAAATTGGCAACAAAGATCACCAAATGGCATAAAGAAATAGCTCATAAATAAAAGAGAAAGACAAGAATACAAAAATTTTCCATAGAACAACAGCACAGTGATGGAATGTATAAGTACCGAGCCAAACCAAAAGTATATTACCAAAAACATTTGTACTTATGTTTAATTCCACTACGAGAGTAAATAGTTTCATAGTATTTATGAAGACCCCTTGCAATGTAGACATAGTGTTTGTCAATAAAATCGAAAGATATCAGAGATACTAGAGAGACAATCCAACTCATAAGTCGACTCAGCATAGAAAACTAGAGACTGAGCAACAATATCCCCACCGAGTCGGCCATTTTGTGTTATAATTTTGTTTACATTGGATATGATTATTACGTTACTTCCAAAACACATATTCGGAGTTAAAATTAGATATTTCAACTAAATTATTCAATTTAAAATGGAAACTGAAAGAATATTTGTATTTGTCTAATTTTTTAACTCTGAAAAATAAAATTATTGAAATCGCCGGAAAATACCGAGGTGAAAAGATAAAATCGACCTCGGTAGACTTCGACTAATTTTAGTCACGTGGTCTATTATGGGTCGGATACCTTAAATCTAGGAGTGATCTCAGATGGTCCGGAAAGGTAAGCAGATCCTGCTACACATGTCGCAACCGGCGTGTAACATGTTAGTACAAATCCTATAATAATTTAGAAATTCGGTTAGGCACATTCGGGAAAAGGGGACTGGATTTTAGTTTAGAATTTAGAAATTCGGTGAAACGGATATTCCATAACTGTCTACCAACTAGTGATGTCATCCGTCAAACTTCTTATTAGTACGATCTTTACACAAAGGCGAAATAATTTGAAGTTTTGTCCACAGGAACAACATTATAATTATCGTCGAGAAATTCTTTGTAAAATTAAACTGTATTTCTCTACGGAAAGTGACCAATTATTAATTAAAATTTAGTTGTCATAAGAACCTCACAAAAACAGACAAATATTATGCTATTGTTTCCTAGTTGAATGTTCAAAATTGCAATCAAAATCTCATATAGGTAAATGTATTCGTGCAATTGCATGAGGTCGATTTCTATTCGACGCAGCTCAGTTGTTATACCTGAAATATTTATTTATCATCAGTATTTACAATTTTTTTCAACAACATAAAATGTTTTCGCATTCCAATATCTAAATTGTTCCCGTTTCATGATTATGAGGTCTTTCGTCTATGGTAAGATATCAGTTTCAAATAGAAGAGCTTTTGAAACAGTTTATTTTAACCGCATATATTTAAGGCAATCCGTGTTTTGGGATATTAAAAATCCTAAATAACCTTCAAAGGCCAAGTGGTCTTGAGTTGAATGGTGGTAGTCCCAAGTCTCTACGACTTCCGGTTCTCAAGTTTGTTATTGCATCATATATGTGATGACTCATTGTGACCTTGATGAACTTTGAAATTGTCCCAATTTTCTTTCTACAATGATGTCCTTTAAGTGCAGATCATTTATCATTTATCAGATTTGAGATATCTATTTTCATTTTAGAGGTAATGCAGTTTGAAATTTTGCGAGCGGAGGCATGTATTTCTGAATCAACAACAGGTTACCACCTAAAATGTTTTAAAAATTGAAGAGGTTAACATTTTTATATGTTTGAACAAGTACCAAAAACTTTCCATGAAAAAAAACCCCAAAAAATCAATTTGAAATTTTCATGTTTTGCATTGACTTTTTAAGTTTCATAACTTATATAGTTGATATTGCATCATTTTTGGCACTTTGTCAAATGGGGTCATTTGATATATCAAATTGAAGGTCTCAATAAACTCTACTTAAAAATGAAAATTTTAAACCCCTTTTTCATTCCAGGGGTAAGGGTGGGGTCATTTAGTGCAAACATTTTAATTATTCAGATTGAAAGGTTGTCGCATATCAAATGAAAGAACATAAAACGTACATTTCAAATTTTAAATTTAAGTCCCCCAAAAATTGGTTGGGTGGGGTCATTGAGTGCAAAAAATGAATTTTGCTTTAAAGATAAGGTTGTTGTATATCAAATGAAAGGTCATGATATATACATTTGAAATATAAAAAAATTCCTGACCACCAAAAATATGTTGTATGGGGTTATTAAGTGCAAAAATTAAACTTTCTAGAACATGGCATTGTTGCATATCAAATGAAAGATCATCAAGTCTATGTTACATATATCATACTTCCGATCCCGAAAATGTAGGCGGATGAGGTCATTAAGTGTTAAAAGCGAAAAGTTTCAGAAGGTATGCTTGTCGTACATCAAACGAAAGGTCATACAAATTACCTTACGAAAACATCACTTTTACAGGAAAGACCTTTCAATTGTTTTACAAACAATTGATATACTAGTTTTATGCACTTTTGGTTCAGAATGGAAAAAAATGCCTTACTAAAGAAATGAGTAAAATTACGGGAAGACAAAAATCAAATGTGTGTCATTATTTTTTTTTTTTTTTTATCATAGACGCATATCTTGTGAAAGTGCACCTTTGAAAGTTAAAACCAGAGAACTGCCTAACAATCCCACTTATTTTAAATTGAAAATGGGGAATTGCCCATCTAGACGATTATATACTGTTTCGCATAAACATAAATTGACACCGGTAATGGTAAAGTGCTTGTTCAAGAGGATACATCTATCTTTTCATCTTTGTTAGACCACCAGGATAAAGATGATAATATCAGCGGGGAATATGACAGGGTGAACCCAATAATACGGAAATTGTTAGATCTTTTGGTAGATTATAAAAATGTAAAACGAAGGTTAAAAGGACTTTCAGATTTCGCAAAAGAAGTAGCTGCATATGTCCAAAAATGATAGCACCACTCGCCCAAGTTCGACATAGTACATGGAAAAGTTCTACTCATGAGAAATAAGCTACAAAAAATGTATAAGAATATAAAGCAGACTACAAAAAATTGAAATAAAAGAAAAACGAAATGTCTCAAAAGGTTCATTCAAACTCGAAAATTATCTGATAACGCCATGTCTAAAACAGAAAAAGACCAAAAGACAAACAACAGCATTTTAACCACAACATAGAACACTAAATACAGATAATTAACACACGACCCTGTTTCATTTTTTGACAAAAATGCACTTGATATCAAACGACGAGTTTTGGTTGTAAAACAGGGAGTTTTGAAATGTTTTGAAAATAGAGGTGCTGTCATTGGTTTTTTTTTCGTTTTATTACTTTTTTATTATACCTTTATATAAAAAAAATACTTGCAGATTAAACTTAATTGATATCAATATTTTAGTTTGTTTTTGTAAAACAAAAAGAAAAAAAAAATTTTTTATTTGTATAAACAAAAATGATATATATATATTTTTTCATTATTGGCAATGAAAAAACTCTCCACTGGAGACCAACTAACATAGAAGTTAATAATGATCCGTCACTTTCCATAATTAACTAAACTTATAACGCATTTGGCCTGAAATGATTATATCAAACAATTCAAACCAGAAACATAACGGCCTGAGTTATGAAAATACGAGTATAGTAGGTTTTGGCTAGCTATGAATTCAAGTTTAGTCCATCATTTTTTACATAAGAAAATACCTGTACCAATTCAAGAATAAGACAGTTGTTATTCATAATTTATGTGTCTGACCTTTTGATTTTTCCATTTGTCTTCGATTTAAATTTCCCTCGGAGTTCGGTATCTTTGTTATTTTACTTTATCTTGTGATTGGATGTTCTATCTATAAAAAGTAAAATCACAAAAATACGGAACTCAGAGGAAAATCTAATCGGAAAGTCCATAATCACATGGCAAAATCAAATACTAAAACACATAAAAAACGAATGGACAAGAACTGTCATATTCCTGACTTGGTACAGACATTTTCAAATGTAGAAGATGGTGGATTAAACCTGGTTTTGTAGCGCTAAACCTCTCTTTGATGACAGTCTCATCAAATTCCGTTATATTTACAATGATGCGTGAACTAAACAGACATAATAAATAAAATAGTCAAAATATGGGTACAGCAGTCATCATCGTGTAACAATTTTAAAAGGAACAATTTAACAGAACACAAAAACATCTATCTACAAACACATTAATTGATTCGCGTGTCTGACGTCAGAAAATTTTATACGTCACATATATTTGCCGTTCAATCTTCTATAACCGGGAGGCAGACTAAGATTGGACATATTTTGATATTGTTAAAGACACTTTTGGGGTTTACCTAGTTGTGTTTGTTTTTGCTCTGAGCGCTCATCGTGTAGTTAAATTACCACAAAAATACCCCCCCCCCCAAAAAAAAAAACAAAAAAAAAACCAAATAAATAAAAAAAAAAAAACACCTGAGCGTAAGTATATCGTATAAAGATGAGTTTGTACTTGGTTAGAATTCACTCCATTGGAGGTATGATTGTAATTTTGAACTTTTATAAATCGTAATTGCTGAAAATAGTATCATCCGTTTGATCAAAATATGAGTAGTTAACTTTAGGATTATGCTGATTAAATTAAACATAAACAATCGAAGATCTGCAATCAACCCTCAATTTGCGAAATAGCATTTTGAAACAAAATTATTTAGATATGACATACACTACTGAAGAGTTACCTGACTTAGGACAAGCACATGCTCATTTTGGCTAAATAAACTAGTGTTGGTTTAAGATTTCAAACTTTCCCCTATTGCAGATAAATAAAGCGAATAGAGCCTTCTCCCTGTTGAAAAAATATAACTACCGAGCTGAATAGTAGAAAAGGCTGCAAATTAACAATTAAACAGTTTTAATTAAATAATTATTAGCAAACAAGTAAACATGGTAAACGGTCATGATGGACATTCAAATTCATTTCTGAATAATAAAATAAAAGTACTTCAGTTAACTGTGAACGTAGAATTTTTGGCAGTGTTAGAAAGTGGAGAAAATTCTAAAAGGCTATCATTATCCCTTATGGGTCAGGAAATATTACCGTGCCACCTTAAAATATGCACTATCTGCCCTTCCGTTTATCATCTATCTTCATAAGATTAATTCCTATTATGCAGGATAGACTCACAATATCATTCCGCAACTTATTAACTTGTTCGGGTAGTAGAACAAAAAACAAAACCAAAATAAAGTATACGGTATATCTGTAATTAGGAGCTGAAGGGTCACAGCAGTCTATTCAATTATTCAAAATATCCATTATTCAAAATATCCATCATTCAAAATATCCATTTCATTATTCAAAAATGACTATTTCTTAATTTTCATGCGTATTTTGGCATTTAGGTCCTCTGTAACCCCTCTAATGGTCATTGCAGCACATATTGTTTATTTTCAGTGTATTCCTCTATCAATAAGCTGTAATTTGGTGAATACATTTTTCCTTAATTAGGGGCTAACGGGTTGCAGCAATCCATTCCATTATTCAAAATAAGCTATTTCTTAATTTTCACGCGTATTTTGTCATTTAGGTCCTTCGATACTCCTCTAATATGCGTTGCAGAACATATTGACTATATACCTTTTGTTCCTCTCTTCGTAAGATTTCGAATGAGTTATAAGGTACATCTATAAATATATCCACTTCATTATTCCAAATTGGCTATTTCTTAATTTTCACGCGTATTTTGGCTTTTAGGTCCTTCGATAGTCCTGTAATATGTGTTACGGATCATATTGACTATATTCCTTTTGTTCCTCTCTTCGTTAGCTTTCGAATGAGGTATAAGGTATATGTGTAAATAGGGGCTGAAGGGTCACAGCAGTCCATTCCATTATTCAAAATATCCATTTCATTATTCAAAATTGGCTAATTCTTAATTTTCACGCGTATTTTGGCATTTAGGTCCTCCGTAACCCCTCTAATGGTAATAGTAGCACAATTGACTTGTAATATCTATAATCAGAGGGTGAAGAATAGCAAAGGTCCAGTGAAAATTAAAAAAAAGACAATGTTGAGTATTTTAATTTAAATACATATGTTTTGGTATTCAGGTCGTACATTTAGATTAAAAAATAGTTAGGAAAACCCACTAGTTTATCCTCCGAAACTAGATAAATTAATCAAATCAAAAAATTTAATGAGTGTTTTTTTTTTTTTTTTTTTTTTTATATTAATCTGAATATTTTTTAGAGAACACAAAAAAAGACGAAATAAGAAATACGGGATACAGCAATAGTGTCACAGTCATTTAAAAAAAAAATACTATTCACCGCTTCAACTTGAATATTCATTATTCATCACTTAACATTGAATAGTGAATAATGAACTATTTCATTATTCATTATTGAATTTTGAATAATGAAAAATGAATAAAGGACGTACTTCAGCGTGGTTTTTTGTTGTCAATTTCCAGCCGTAAGTCAAGATAGTAGCTACTCTTTACTACATTCGTGGTATCCTTTATTTCAAGTTCATTGGGATAGATGTAGTCAACATAGATACGATATTGTGAAGGACTACGTGAAAAACGACCATCCTTATTTATTGCGGAAGATGACATTTTGAAAAGCTCATAAATAAACCCTTTAAAACAAAACAACAAGTCTTCAAACAAAGGGTCATTGTTGTTTCCTATAATGATACCATTTGTATTGAAAAACACATTGCAAACTTAACAAAGATGTTAAAAATGAAATAATACAGCATCAAGATGATAAAGTTTCAGTGAACTTTATGTTTGAATAAAAGACAATAACAATCAAAACCAAGGAGCAAACAAAGACTCACAAAACCAAAGGACATTTACATCAACAGTTATAAATAATAAATAAGAAACAACATGAACTCCACTAACAACCAGGAGTGAAGTCAGGTGCTCCGAAAGGGTAAGCTTTTCCTGCACCGTATACGACACCCGTCGTGTTATTTCTTTGTTCAGTTCGGTAAAGATGGAAGGTTATAATGACTGAGGAAGAATATCAGATATGATTTCTGACACACTTTTGTCATAATGGCCAATCAGCTCATGATGGCGACCGTAAAATGTCTTGACTGATGACCTTAGTTTGATTGATTCATAGCCCTGCCTTAGCAGCTTTTGAGAAAGCAGCATTCTTCGTTCAACAAAATCAACGTACTTTGAGCTTTTCAAAGTGTTTGTTTTAGAAAGCTTGTTTGGCCTTGTACTTATGTGAGGTTTTGGAATTTGTGTTAGATATTCGGACTTCTTGTTTTTTTCCTAAGATACAGAATGAAATGTTTTGCATCATAACACATTTTTCTTTTCATATAAGTCTTCAATAGCTCATAAACAGTTATTTACCAAAATTTAAGCTGGTCTTGATTTCTTTTCTTTTTATTTGAGTTCCAAATAATATCAATGCAAATTTAAGGCAAAACTCCGAGTCAAACTTTTTTCGCCACTTTTCAAAACTCAAATATCTCGTAAAGTAACTCCATTACCTGTCAATACTTTTAACTACTGCTCTTTTGACTGGTAGTGTCAATTTTAAATTCTTGACTTTTTAAAATTTCACCTTAGTGCATCCTTAAAATAAGATATCTGTTCAACTAATTCCTTCGATCCATTTTTAAGATAAGAATAAAGAATGAGTAAAGAGGAATATCAACTGTTTACTACTGTTGTACGAAAAGAGGCACTTAGATAAAAAGTAGTTTCACACTACCTGTGATATGAACACAACTGTTCCTCTGGCACCATCTGATGGTGTTTACATATCACAACTCGTTATGCTCGTGTTTGTTGTGACGTTTTGGATTTTAATAAACGAAGTCTATGTATTACTGGTAAATTCTTATGTCGATTCTGTTACCACAAATTATTTAAAACCTTTGCTAAATATTTCCCTGGATTTAAAGATTTTGAATTGAAATTTGGAAGAACCTGTTGGAAACTTATATCAAACGGGATAACACAACCAGTCTAAATGGTCGGGGATGGGCAGTGTTTAAGCCAATGCTGAACGATTTAACCTATTACAATGAACAAGTTTTAAAAATGGTAGGGTATATCATGTTTATCAATTGCAACTGTTATGTTATCGCTTATGATGGATAGTGTATTCAGAATGTACCATCAGTTCAGTTGACTTTAAAACGTACGAATATTATTTATATATATATATAAATATAAATAGGCACTTATAAATATAAATATATATATAAATATATTCGAAAACCCTAGTTTTACTAAATGTTTTACATTTGCTATAACTTGACCAGTCCTAGTTAATCTGTTTAAACATCTTTATATTTATTAACGCATGTTTGGTGATGTGCGTTTTTCATCATGATTATTTCACAAATGTACTTTGCAAGCATCTTCAAGAGTATCTTTACTAGATATAAGGAGGTGCAATCTCTTTTCTATCCAAATTATTGCTATCTCGTGTTGAAATCCAAATTTTGCACTATGTTAGAATGCTAGAAATATATTTGGAGAGATAAAGAATTAGTGTGTGTTTTTGATTCTTTCGGTTTCGTAAGTTATTTCAACTAAATGCATAAAGAATAAGTAGATGTTAAATGTGTTTGTGAGCGACCAATACCTCCTCTAATATAGCTGACTATGCGGTATGGTCTTTGCTCATTGTTGAAGGCCGTACGGTGACCTATAGTTGTTAATGTCTGTGTCATTTTGGTCTCTTGTGGATAGTTGTCTCATTGGCAATCATACCACATCTTCTTTTTTATATCTATCCCGGGACAGTTGTATCAGGAATGACTTTTAAATAAATCGTTTTTACCAGACTGATTTTATGAATTTTATGGAATAAAAACTAGAACACACCTAACGGATTAAGAGTATGATTACAATATTTCCAAATCTACTTATTTTTTATAAACAGTCTGTCACAATCCAAAATATAATTTCATTATATATAGATAAGACAATCAGTTTTTATGTAAAGCAATACATATTTAGTGATTTTTCAATTTATATATCATTTCTTTATTTTAAACATTTTAAATAACACGCAATTGTCAAAGTTGTGTTTTAGTGCGAAAAAATAAATGATAGAATCATTGATCAATTTACTGATGCCTAAATGAATGATCAATAGACTAATAATGACTTGTATTATATATTGATATATTAACATGTATAAAGAAAACATAGTGAAATCGTACTGATGCATATCTTGTTTATACGCGACTGATGAATATAGTTAACTTGCTGCAATGATGGCTTCATTCACAGCGCGACAGAACGATATCTTGAATACTATAAAGGTGTCCCCACTTCGGTGTTAACATGTATATCAATTATATAGTCATTTTTATAAATCTACTGTTTGCAAAAGTATGAATCTTTCTAAATACTATGGATTTTCGTATCCCAGGCAGATAACCTTAGCCGTATTTGGCACAGAACGATATCTTGAATACTATAAACGTGTCCCCACTTCGGTGTTAACATGTATATCAATTATATAGTCATTTTTATAAATCTACTGTTTGCAAAAGTATGAATCTTTCTAAATACTATGGATTTTCGTATCCCAGGCAGATAACCGTAGCCGTATTTGGCACTGTCACAGAATATAAGTTCCTTCATAATAAAAGTTCCAATAGGAAAAAATATTCTAGAATATTATTTCCACAGGAATAAATATTACAGTATATGTTCCTAACGGAATTAACAGTATAGAATATTTGTTCCAACAGGAATAGGTATTATGAAATTGTTTATAACAAAGTTTCCAGTGGAATTATTGGTCATCAATGCTTTCATCTTTGTTTGTCTTTCTTTGTTATTTTGACCTGAGCGTCACTGATGAGTCTTATGTAGACGAAAGACGCGTCTGACGTATTAAATTATAAGCCTGATATCTTTAATAACAATAAACTTGTCGTAATGTTCTAATGTATTGTTTATTTGTCTGTTTCTCTGTCCTGTATGTTCTTCCATGAGTGTCCTGTACCAAGTCAGGAAAATGGCCATTGTTATGATATAGGTCGTTTTTGTGTGTGTTGCATTTTAGTGTTTCTGTCGTGTCGTTGTTTTTCTCTTATATTTGTATTTCCCCCAGTTTAAGATTGTAACCCGGATTTGTTTTTTCTCAATCGATTTATGAATTTCGAACAGCGGTATACAACTGTTGCCTTTATTTAATGATAATGATGATGTAAATGTTAAGGTTTAAATGATCACGGTAACAGTTGAATAGTCATTATATTGGATTATAATATATTTTTTTTAATAAAAATAAAGCAAATGAATAAATTTTATCACAAAACTGCTACAGGAGGAAGACCAAGTTGTTTTTGTAAAGACTTTACTGTGACCCTCCAGAACAGGTCTTCCCCTACGCCTGTTTGGTACCTTATATGAGGAGTACTCTCCAGTAACGTACGAAGTGGACTTGTCATGTGCTTTGAGTCAATTGTCTTCAGCATTATTAACAAGAAAGCATATTTTCCTTGACGTCGTCGTCTTTCCTGGACTACGTCAACTTCCCACTGACACCATTCACTTTTGGCGAAGTCATTTGACATCACAACAACCACTTTCCAACTTTTCTCAAGATATTTGTCAATATTTCCAGTTATATTTTTTCCAATATCGAAATCCCTTTGGTGAATGCAAAGTTTTATTCCTTCTCCACTTTCCATTCTTTTTAAAAGAACGTTGTGAACCCATTCTCGATCAGCATCAGAGTAGACAACGAATGCATGATATTCGTAGTTTAAACGTTCATCTAACGCAACATGACCTTGTCTGAGGTTGTACACAACTCGGAACAGGTAAACAGTTTTCTTAATATTATTCTGACATACCCAAATGCAAATGAAAAAAGCTATGATTGATACTCCGAATAAGGACAAAACTATCGCCATTGTATATAACGGATTCCATGGTTTGCAAACATCATCAGTTGGGTTATAGTTTTTTAAGTATTTTCCTTCTAATTCTTTTGGATATCGACATCTGTAACTGTAAGGATAACCAACAACTTGTACCTTAGTTTGTCTAATCCATTCCAAAAACCATTTTTGGTCACATGTACAAGAAAAGGGATTGGCTCCTAGATAATTTTTTTCCAAATTATTCAGTAATTTAGAAGGCAGAGATGTTTCATTCATGGTTGAAATCAAATTAGAACTGAGATCTAGAGATTTCAAAGATGTGATATTACCAAATATTCCACCGCTCCGATGAAGGTTATGGAGTTTATTGTTTTTGACATTCAGCTTACGTAACTTTCCTAAATTGGGAAACAAATTTCTTGGTAATTCAACGAGGTAAGTGGAATACAACATTAGTGTCTCAAGATAATCAAGTGGTATAAGCATTGAATGAAGAATATTTGGAGTTTTCGGCAAATAATTGATTCCAAGATTCACATAATTCACATTTGGACAGACTTTAAAAATTGTGGTTGGGTTGAATCTTTCTATTAAGTCAAAGCGAAACTTACAGTTAGCCATAACAATCTTTTTTATAGAAGTACTGTTAAACGCAAAATCTTCAATCCGTTTTAATGTATAAACCATTTGTAAATTTACTTGCTCCAATTTTTTCAGACTGGCAAATATATTGTTTTGTAACTGATTTACGGAAATGCCCTTCAACTGCAAAACCACAAGTTTAGGCAGACAAATGAATGACATTCTATCAATATTCCCGATGTTATTATCACACAAGGACAATGTCTCAAGGCTCGGAAATAAACTGCCACCAATACTACAAAAATTTGGAACTTTTGCTAATCTATTTCCATCAAGTCTCAACTTTTTAAGACGCTGCATTTTCTGGAAATGTATTTCTGTCAGGTTATTGTTCTTAAGGTGTAAGGAACTGCAAAGCGTCAAAAATCTGAATGTTGACCCATTCATGGAGTAAAATTGATTCCCTGTAAGATAAACGTTTTTTATCTTCGAATTTTTTAACGATGCAAACATATCATATGGAAGATACTTCCAGTTGTTATTTATAAACCGGAGCGTTTTGATAGATCTCGAAGACAGTTTTGTAAGTGCTTGATTCAAATCATCTACACTCCAGGAAGTTTCGTTTTTGACTTCTAAAACTGATAGACTTGTTAGATTCGCAAAGGCTTCTGGATGAATTTGACGTATGTAGTTTCCTGACAATACTAATACATCTAATTTAGTGGATGTAAGATTTGTCAAGGTAAAACGCCCGATATTCTTCATTTTAGAATTTCTTAATTCAATTTTTCTACAGATATGGGTAATTTTGGAATGTAAGATCCATTGCAAATGGCTTTTCTAGTTCCCTTTGTTTTACGAAAACACTTACAAGACTTTCCACATTCATGATAAGTATCAGTGTAGATAAATGTCACTATTGATAGGATCGCAAAAATACCAAACTGAATGTTTGCTGTGATCATATATGTAACCTAAAATAAACATAAACACTCTCCTTTTAGGTTATTATTTTATTTTATGTGTACAATTGATCAAAGCATTTCAATAAACTTTTACATAATTAATTCATCATTGTTGTAAAATATTAAACAAAAACATTGAAGCATACTTATTCATTTCTTCAATACATGATTAACAAAGGTGCGAAAGATACCAGAGTGACATTCAAACCGTTAAGTGTTATCTGAGAACTTATATACATTTGACATGAAATAATCTGAAATTTTTAATTACACATTTCACTTTGCTGTCACAGAAGCAAGCGTTCGAACAAAATTTGCGTTCACCGATCTTACATTCTTTGGCTGACTTTGAGGCGAATTATTAAAAATATATATACTTTAAAATTTTCTGTTATGTGAAAAAAAGTCAAATACTTACATTAAACTATTATCTTTAAACTACTTCGTAATTTTGATTCCCATGTGTTTCAATCAACAATTGTTAGGTTACAACGAACTAAGATGTTTTCTACATTGTATATAAACTAATGAAACAAACCTTATATGGCAGAATATTGAACGTGATTCAAACTAAGTACAAAATTATATTTCATTTTTGTTTTGTTTCAGATACACCCTTTCAAATATTGTAACTTTTTTTTATTTACTTCCATACAAAGCAATAAAAGAGGGACGAAAGATACCAAAGGGACAGTCAAACTCATAAATCCAAAACAAACTGACAACGCCATGGCTAAAAATTAAAAAGACAAACAGAAAAACAATAGTACATATGACACAACATAGAAATCTACAGAATATACAACACGAACCCCACCAAAAACTAGGGGTGATCTCAGGTGCTCCGGAAGGGTAAGCAGATCCTGCTCCACATGTGGCGCCCGTCGTGTTGCTTATGTGATTACAAATCCGGTAAATAGTCTAATTCGGTAGGTCACATTCATGAAAGGGAAGGGGATTGTAGTTACGACGTAAAGAACATATCCGATATCATTTGTAAAACGGTTATTCCATAACGGTCAACCAACTCATGATGGCGTCCGTAAAATTTACGAAGGGATGATTTCAACTTCACCATTTGGAACTCTTGGTTTAATAGCTTCCTTGTGAGCTGTAACCCTCTATCAAGAAAATCATGATAGGAAATGCAGGCACGGGAATATCGTATCAATTGGGAGATATATACCCCGTATGCAGGTGCTGCTGGAATGTTGCTACTTAGAAATGGAAAGTTCACAATTGGAAAGCTGAAATCATCTCTTTTGTCGTAAAGTTTTGTTTTCAACCGACCCTCATTGTCAATTTCTAGATGTAAGTCAAGATATGAAGCCGACTTAACTGTATCTGTAGTATCCTTTATCTCCAATTCGATGGGATAGATGCGTTCCACATAGTCACCAAATTTTGAATTGTTTAGTGAAAGAACGTCATCTATATAGCGGAAAGTAGAGTTAAAGGATATTGCTAAATTCTTATCTTTCTTCCTTAGAAGTTCCTGCATGAAGTCAGCCTCATAATAATAAAGAAACAAGTCGGCAAGTAGAGGGGCACAGTTTGTTCCCATTGGGATGCCGACAGTCTGTTGAAAAACACGTCCTCCGAACGTTACAAATATGTTGTCAATCAAGAAATCAAGCATCTTGATAATATCGGTTTCAGAGAATTTTTTGTTTGAATCACAGTGATTCTTTACAAAGTATGATTTATCCCTCCCTAAGACAAGATACTTGTATCTACGTTGGCCATTCTTTTTTATGAAGCAAAGTAATACCAACTCTTTCAATTTGTCTTTTAGTTTGGAATGTGGAATACTTGTATAAAGAATAGAAAAGTCAAATGTAACAAATGATACATAGACACACAAACAGACAAGCTAAAAGATTTTTTGTTAAGTGGCAACTTCCATCTTAAGTGCATATGCTTGATTCATGATATGAAATGGTTACGTGTAGTAACATGTATCACATTATGTGAAATTAATTAATGAAAAAAAAATCTTCTCTGTATCTGTATCTGTATGCAGTAGGAAATATTGTACCATAAATGTAAATGCCAAGTACAATTTGGCAGTTTTTATTTATCATTCGTTAGATGTGTTTGAGCTTTTGATATTGCCATTTGATAAGGGACTTTCTGATTTGAATTTTCCTTAGAGTTTGGTATTATGATATTTTACTTGGTACAAATTCTTTTAAAGTAATACAAAAAAAAGGTGCAAATCAATTCAAAAATAATATTTGTGGCCCAAAATCAATTGCAATGCTTTTGTCAAGCGAAATATACTGCAAGAGCAATCGGAAACTAAACTGATAATGTCTTGAAAAAAGTTAGTCACAAGACAATTCTGCGGCTGGTGCATAAATAAAAGCTGCAGTAGTATACCGATGACCATGTTCAATAGTCATAAATCAATTAAGCAAAATTAAATCCGGGTAAAAAAACCAAAACCGAGAAAAACCCATACAATTTCAGAGAAAAACAACGGAATACCAGAAACACTGAACTGCAACAAAATTCAAAGCCAACATGCTCTTCGGTCGGAGCTGCATTTGCCTACCCTTTCGGAGTACCTGAAATCACTCCCGGTTTTTTGTTCGGTGTTTATTTTTCTACGTTGGGCTTTGTGTACTATTGTTTGTCTATTGATTTATTTTTTCTTTTAAGCCATGGAGTTATCTGTTTATTTTCAACATAGTCGTGGTGATATCACTCTGGTATCTTTCGCAACTCTTTAAAGGATCTTTCGTCTTTGATCTTTTGGCAAGTGTCTAAAGAAACACCGACTTATATGAAAATAAGAGGGGGTCGACATGGATAGACGTATAGTTCGTTCCTATAGGAATGCCGACAATGTGTTGAAAAATTCTAGTTTCAAATTCAACTTGTTCTCGTCCTGAACATGCATGAAGTATTTGTCACTGGACGTTACCATTCAATTCTTTATTACTTTGAACAATACAGTTCATCAGTTAAGCAACCAACAATCAATCAATCAATCACAAGTGGAGTTGTGGTATATAAGGTTAAAAAATCAAAAGTTTGATAGAAATGATTTCAGAGAAAGATCGGGGAATAAAAATAATCGAATAGTCGTTTAGATTTTTTAGAATCCAAATATGGTTAATACAACTACGCGAGTAAACAGTTTCACAGTATTTCTGAAGACACTCTACACTGCGGACAAATTTAAATCCTGGTAAATAGAATCAATTTTCAAACATATAAGTGACGGCGGCATGGTGAATGGAAGTACAACAAAAGAATATTTTGTATGATTTTCTTTTCAATAGACGTTTCTAATTTGCATTCAGAAGCTCACTCTTTTTGTAAAACTAAGGCTTTTCTTTCTCAGGAATAGATTACCTCAGCTGTATTTGGAAATATTTGGGAATTTTGTATCCTCAATGCCCTCCAACTTCGTACTTTATTTAGGTTTTTTTTATTTGAGCGTCACTGATGAGATTTTTTGTAGACGAAACGGACATTTTCAATCTTTGTTTCTATGATAAGTATATTTACTGTGTGAATTTTGACATGTGTTTAGGGACGTTCCGATTTGAATTTTCCTCAGAGTTCGGTTTGTTGTTATTTTTTTCACATAACGGGCGATACATACCTAGAAGATAGCCTCACCCTCCTGACGCACTTACATTCTTTCCTTTTAAAGGTCAAGCGATTCCATCAGTTTCGCTATGCTATTTAGATCTGGATTCCTCACCGGTAAATAACTGTTGTCATAATTCACTACTTAGTCTTTCAATTAATATGTGAATAATACAATCTGATTTAGAACGAAAACTCTCTTTATTTGCTATGCAAAAGATGTTCCTGTTTAGATTTGTTAATGTAGTATAGAAGTAAAAACAAATACGGTATAATTAGGAGATAACTGTTTTGTATTATAAGCGCCGACGGCACCAATTGGTGATTTGATGGTCGCAAATTAAGTTTACTGGCGACGCGTTAGCGGAGACAGAAAACGGGTAATTTCGATCATCAAATCGCCATTTGATGCCATCGGAGCTAAAATACAATATTGTTATCTCCATTCTAATGAAACTGACAGAAAAAAGTTAAAACATGTATTTAAAATATGTCATATATCGTCTGCGATTGCGCGTACGTTCCATAGCATCAATTGTCAATTAATGCCATGAAAATTAGTGACGTTATCCAATCAAAATAAACGTTACAAATGTTGTTGCATTAGAATGTTTATTATCTGACAAAATATAGTTTGTATCGTGTTATGTTTTTTCATCTTCGCTAGCCAAGTATTACGATCCAGTTTTGATCGTGACAAATCCTGCAACGCAAGATTTTTTATCTACAAGGTTCTGGAAATGCAATAATATGAGTGTGAAATGCAATGAGTGCTAATGGGTTTTGTTCATTGTATAATGCCATATGTTGACCTATGCATGTTAATGTTTTGTGTCATTCGGTCTCCCTCTGGAGTTGTATAATTGGCAAACTTCTTATTTTATAAGACTAAATCACTAAATTTCTTTTATCTAGTGATTTACTTTGAAAAATGTGCGATTACTTTGAAATAAGGGCATTTCTTTGGAGCTCAGAATTTTTGTTATCTTACCTCTTAAAAAATAATAAGCATTTATTTTACAAATTTTACTTTTTTCATTTAATTAACCACAACAACAAGAAGAGCTATCCAAATTAATACATTGTCATTCATTAAAGAAAAATCTCATTTATATATGGGTTTGGCTATTATTTGCAGATGGGACATTCATAGTTTCTGATTTCCTCGCGTGTGCAGTAAAATATGGGATATTAATGAGCTTCATATTTTCATTACTAAACATCGTTTACAGAACGGATTTTGATATCATAGATTGGATTAAATCTACTATATTTTATCAAATATTATATTGCGATATATTGTTGAAATATACTTTCATGTGCCGGAATCTAGAAAAAGTGGCGTATACGGTTCAAATGTTTATAAGCTATAGACCTTTCGAATTGTGTTAACATCGTGTTTTCCTGGCTAAATTGACCTACAGTAACTGATAAATGTTATCATTATACTGTTGTTCACTCAATACGTTTCGTGCCTTATTCTGATAATTCAATTAGGTAATCTGTATGCATCGAAACAATCCATCGATGTTTACGTTTACTTTTCGTACAGTTTTGGTCATTGAACATTACCATGTATTCCAGTGCTGTTAATTATGCTGCTCTATAAAGAAGAAGAAAAGTAAAATCACAAAAATAATGACCTCCGAGGGAAATTGAAAACGGAGGGTCCCTAATCAAATGACAAAATCAAAATTTCAAACACATCAAACGAATGAATACAACTGTCATGTTCCTGACTTGTTACAGTCATTTTCTCATGTAGAAAATAATAGATTGAACCTGGTTTATAGCTAGCTAAGTTTATCAATTAATATCAAAGAAAGGGTGGAATGTTTTCTTTTCAGCCGGTTAAGTATTTAATGCTTGTTTTCAGTAAATATGAGCATTTTAATAAAATTGATATCAAAATTTATACACTTCGATGATGTTTCAAATGAAAAATCAAATTCTTGTTAATTTGGAAAAACAATCTTATTAAAGGTTAATATGAACTGCTATCGTTCAGAATGTACAGTTAAAAGATTTACTTAAGAAACCAATCGAACAGTTATTTTTTTTACAATGTCAATTAGCTTTTCCTTTTTTTATACATATTCTTCGTTCCTCTTCCTTAAATAAAGAAATAATTCAATTTCTTGACTCATGTTTTTAACATGTTCGACCTTCGTATATATTTAAATTTTATGTTTGCAGTTTCTTTCAATATATTTACTTTAGAAAATGATATCAGTGGTAAAGACAAATTGATAGTCTCCAGCAGCATACTGCATTGAATATTATTTTTCATTTTTACATAAAATATTGAATTCTGAAAAGATTCATCTCATGTTTAAAATATCAATCCGATTAGGAACAAAGAACCACGAAACGGTAAACATCGGTTAGAGAACTACCGCGTGTTCAGAACAGAAACTGTACAAAACCTTTAAAGTGAAGTTTTCCCACTTCAACTTAAAACCCACAATGGGAATATCATTCTTGAAATCTTAATAAAATCAGATGATATACAGTTTATTCATTTAGACAGTTAGTATACAACTACTTTAGTACAACCGATCTAGAACTACATTTTGCAATATGCATATTAATTAATTGTACACCTGTTAAGATGCAAACTAACTGCACATCTAAAGACATGTATAAAAAAGTACATAGGTTGTGTGGCATATTCACTCATTTATGGGAAATAAAAATCTATGCATTTGTTATACATAATGAATATATATCTTAATAAATGTGCAGTTAATGTGCATCTTAAAACGTGTAGATTACGTATACATATATATTCTCTTTTTATGCACTTCGGGTTCAATATGTATACATGCCCAGCCCTTAGCAAAGATTAAAATACAATTAAGTGAAGACTACAACAAATGTGTGTCATTGCTTTTGATCACAAACAAACATTTTGTGGAAGAGCCACTTTGAAAATTAAAACCAGACAACTGCCTGAAAATCCCGTTTATTTTTAAAGTAAAAATGGGGAATTGCCCATCTAGAAGTTTTATATACTGTTTCGCATACAACAGAAATTGATACCGGTAATAATAAAGTGCATGTTCAAGAGGATACATCAATCTTTTCATCTTTGTTAGCGCATCAGGAAGAAGATGATAATATCAGCGGGGATATGAGTGGGAGTACCCAATAATACGGAAATACTTAGATCTTTTGGCAGATAACATAAAACGTAAAACAAAGGTTGAAAGGACTTTTATATTTCGCCAAAAGAAGTGGTGGCATTTGTCCAAAAATGATAGCGCTACTCGCCAAAATTCGACAAAGTGCATGGAGAAGTTCTACTCATTAAAAAAAATACAATAAAAATATATAGCAGACTGCAAAAAAATTGAAATAAAAGAAAAACGAAATGTCTCAAAGGGTACTTTCAAACTCATAAGTCGAAAATTAACTGATAACGCCATGCCTAAAACAGAAAAAGACCAAAAGACAAACAACAGCATTCTAACCACAACATAGAACACTAAATACAGATAATTAACCTATAAAGTTAACCTGTTTTATTATAAGACAAACATGCAATTGATATTAAACGACGAATTTTAGTTGTATGACAGGGAGTTTTCCAATGTTTTCTAAACAGAGGTGCTGGCATTGTTAAAGTGTTTTCGGGTTTTGTTATTTTATTATTATTATGGCATCGGGTTACATAAAAAATGACTTGCAGATTATGCTTAATTTCTATCGATATTTTAGTTTGTTTTTGTAATACAAAAAAACAACATATTAGTATTTGTTTATACAAAAATATGAAGATGTGGTATTATTGGCAAAGCAACAACTCTCCACCAGAGACCAAATAACAAATTAATTAACAACGATCCGTCACTTTCGAAAATTAACCTAAAAACTCATAACGCATAGGGTCTGATATGACAATATCAATCAATTCAAACCAGAAGAATTACAGCCTGATTTATGGAAAAAAACACGTATGTATACAAACATTTATAGGAACTAGGGCACACTGTCTGGTCAAATACATTAATAAATTAATCGTATGCATTTATTTATACAATAATAATGGTACACAAAGATAATTTCAAGCAGGAATATAACTGATTGTGTTTGTCTATTTGTATAAAGCTAACTGTAATTTATATTTAAACAAAAATGTGTCCAAAGTACACTCGCACTTTATTTTTCTTTGTTCAGTGGACCGTGAAATTGGAGTCAACAAACTAACTTGGCATTTAAATTATAAAGATCATATCATACAGAACAAGTGTACTAAGTTTGAAGTTGATTGGACTTCAACTTAATCAAAAACTACCTTGACCAAAAACTTTAACCTGAAACTGGCACTATCATTTTCTATGTTCAATGGACCGTAAAATTGGGTCAAAATTATAATTTGGCATTCAAATCAGAAGATCATATCATAGGGAACATGTGTGCTAAGTTTCAAGTTGATTTTTGGACTTCAACTTCATCAAAAACTACCTTGACCAAAAACTTTAACCTGAAACTCGCACTATCATTTTCTATGTTCAGTGGCCCGTGAAATTGGGTCAAAATTATAATTTGGCATTCAAATCAGAAGATTATATCATAGGGAACATGTGTACTAAGTTTCAAGTTTGTTTTTCTTTTACTTCAACTTCATCAAAAACTACCTTGACCAAATCTTTAACCTGAAGTGAGACAGACGGACGGAATAACGAACGGACGGACGGACGAACGAACGGACCCACAGACCAGAAAGATAATGCCTCTCTACTATCGTAGGTGGGTCATAAAAAGAGATAGCAGGAATTACGAGTAACTGTTGTGAGAGAATAAATGATGCATACACCTAATAGTTATAAAAAGTACCATGCTTAAGATTTGATACGCCAGACCCGCGTTTCATCTACATAAGACTCATCAAAGTTATCCATAGATTTGTGAACGACTAAAATCCGCCATAGATAAGAAATAACAAAACTTGCCATAGATTAGGTTTATCAAAATTCGGCCATAGATTTGAGATAGCATGACGTCATATTTGCCATAGATTAGGAATGTGCCATACATTTGGAATCCACCATAGATTTGATTCCTACATATTCTAGTTGTTTGTGGTTGCTACTCGGACTTAGAAACCAGTCGCCAGTGTCTGGGCATAGCGTTAATGGACCGGTGGTGTGTCGAGGAGCGTCTTTTATCTGCGAGTGTTTGTCAGGGGATGCCATGGCCTTGTTTTTGATTATTCCGTGTCAGCTTCACTGGCGATATACGATAGTCTTGAGGTTTAGATTATAGGCCTTGACGTTGATTGTCATCTTGGTAGATATGTTATAGTATTCTTTTATTTGTATTTCTTAATTGTTGCTTTTGTTGCTAAGTCTACTTTTAGTTGTATACATTTGACATGGTTCGGTGCTTGTGTGTCCCGTCGTTGTGAAGTTGTGCTTGGACGGATTGTTGTGACATTATGTTGACTGCTGTACTCATATTTTTGACATTTTTGCCTATTGTGTCTATTTATTTTTTTCACACATCTTTGTCGATATAACGGAGTTTTGTTCTTTTGTTTTACTAGTGAGAGGTTTGGCTAGATATGAATTCAAGTTGAGTCCATCATTATCTACACAGTTTTTTCCATCATTTGATGTGTTTAAACTTTCGATTATGCCATTTGTTTAGGGACTTTTCGATTAAAAGTTTCCTTGGAGTTCTTTGTTTGTTTGTTATTTAACCTTTTCTTGTGATTGGACAGTTCTTTTCTTAAAGACACCTTAGGGGTTTACGTAGTTGTGTTTTTTATTGCTCTGAGCGCTCAACGTGTATATAAATTACCACCCGCAAACAACACCCAAATAAACCAATCCACTTGAGCGTAAGTATATGGTATAAACATGACTTTGTACTTGGTTAAACATTCAATCCATTTGAGGTATGCTTTTATCACAATTGCTGAAAATAGTATTATTCGTTCGATCAACACATGAGTAGTTAGCTTTAGGAGTATGATGATCAATTTAAACAGAAAAAATCGAAGATCTGCAATCAACACTCAATTTGCAAAATAACAGTTTCAAACAAAATCATTTAGATATGACATACACTAATAAGAACAAGCACATGCCCATTCTGGCTATATAAACTAGTTTTTTGGTTCAAGATTTCATACATTCCCCTATTGCAGATAAACAAAGCGTGTAGAACCTTCTCCCTGTTGTAAAATTTAACTACCGAGCAGAATAGAAGAAAATGCTGGAAATTAACAATTAAAAAGATCTAATTAAATAATTTATCAATAATGTAGGAATATAAATTTCGATACGTTCAAAAACAACTAATTCACATAATTTAAATCCATTCAAAGAACCTGCATAATGCCAGTGTTTATACAAAAAATAAACGAATATCAATTCCAAATTTAGGCCAGGGTTTGGGCTTTATATATTTCACGGCAAAAACACCACCGTCAATTACAATGTGTAACGGAATTCACCGTCTTTTTACACAAATATCACCTGAAGATGTGTAAATTATGCTAAGATAGCTTAACTTAACTTCTTACATAAATTCACAAAGCCAAAAGTGAAATAAAAAGATCAGGAGAACGAAAAGCAGTCGTTCTTTGGGACAGTTAAATTTTAACTTTCCAAGTTGTTTACGTTGGAAACCAATATGTCATTATCACGGGTTATTTCCCCTAATTACTTACATTTCGCGGATTTCGTATACACGTTCATTACACTGACAAACAGGCATGACCATAAATAATATACAATAAATCGTTTATTCCATGATAACATTTTTTCAATAAGTACACCTGGAATCCAGTATTACTGAAATAACTTATTTGTTGTGATAAGAACGACAACTCTTGCACAAAACTTTGAACGAGTTTATAAAATTATCTTATTGTACTAGAGCAACATCCTAATAAAAGGTTAGTCAGAGAAGTATTCGGTTTTACTGATTATGTTCCTTTCTCGGTTTTTCTGTATTTCTATATTTATTTCACAATCCAAACTACTTGCATCAAGCGTACCACAAGTATCATATGTGTTGATTTGTGTACATAGAGAAAAAAAGTCAAAGCAAAAACAAATATAGTAAAATGAACACAACCAAATAACAAGAATACGGTACACATAAAACTAAAAAAATGAGCAAAGCTCACCTCACATAAAAAATATTATAAACTCAGGTGCTTGGAAGTGAAAAATATTTCTGTACAATTTGTGCCTTTTATCGCGTAAAGAATTTTGCTATGGCAAGAAAACTCCGACGTTAACTTCGTTTTGCTATGTCTCAATCGAAAAACGTGGTACCTCGTTCTGATACATATACGTGAGCATTTGCTAAAGATATGTTCAATAACGGTCAACCAAATCACGATAGAACTGCAAAACTTAAAGGAATGACTTAAACTTAACCTCTATGAACTCTTAATTCAATAGCCTCCTTAAAAACTGTAAACACTAAATCACAGAAATCATGACAGGAAACGCAAGCCCTGGAATATCGTATCATTTACAAAAATGTACTCCATTACAGGTTTTGCACGCTGTATAAATGTCTGAAATATATATTGATGGGTAAAATAATTATTAATTTCCGTTTTCAGTTCATTCGACTTCCTAAGTTCCCGTGGGAAATGTTCACTTGTAGTACAGTGCTGCTTTTTCATTAACTATATACTTCCTCTATATACATTAATACATCAATAAAATTATGGAAATGGAAAAGGTTTTAAAGAGACAATAACCCGACCAAAGACCTGAAAACAATACTGAGAATTTATTCATTTTCCTCTGCTTTCCTGTTGTTTTTTTTAACATTTTAACATAGAAATGTTGAAGTTGCTTGTAGAAAAAAACAATTCGAGTTTTGTAGAAAAGTACCAAATTTTCAATTCATATTTAAACATTTATACATGTATACAATAGATTTAATGTGAAATATTTGGGAAGCTTTGATTTCAAAAGAAAGTTTCAGAATTTGGGATTACTGAAGACTCCTTGTTGAAATTCTCTTTTGAATATAAAAAAATATATAAGTTATAATAGGAGGGAATATTTGCCATGTTGATCCTGTTGTTTAAGTCAGAAGTACCTTTTTGGGTACTTTCAAACTTCCGGGAACAAGTACGCTCTTACATGCAATACAAAGGTATGTTAAATTGTTCAGAACAAGTCCGATAAGGTATAGTTTAGACATGAAATGACTATCACTTTATTTGAACTTAAAACAAAGCAGCCATTATTGGTTGAAATCGCAGATTTATTTCTCATTTTGTATACACAGTCTCACAAAAGAATGACATTAAGCAATGCCGAAATATAATTATATAATTTCAACAGGATTTTTGGAACCTAAATTTCAATAAATAAAAAGTAATACATTTCATGTTTCAGTGCATATTTTCTTTCGATTTACATGTTATAAATATCAAGCAAAAGTCAAAGTTTGACAAGATCCTAGCTTGAGACATAGAAAATATTTTAGTTAGAGTGAAAAAAATGAGAAAAAGGATAACAAAAAAAAATCTAATTTCAAGGCATACTGAAAACCAACTTATTTTCGTGGATACTTGAAAAAAAGAGTACCAGAAGTTTACTGCAATAGATTTGAACTACACGGTTGATGTAACAGTTGTGTTCTTCCATTTTGTACTACTATTCATGTCTATAAAGATCCATTACTTTTTTCTTTCTATTTTTATGGGAAATGGTTATAATTTAAAAGACTGGACTGGTATTAAAAAAAAATTTGATACGCTAAAAATATAACAATGTTATATACATGTAAATGGTTGAAGGCCATATGGCGATTTGTAGTTTCTAACACTCTAGGTAGTTTTGGTCTTTGGCGGAGAATTTCCTTTGACAATCATATCACGTTCATATTTGTATATTAAAGTAAATCCTGTACTATGAAATCATGGTGCCGCAATAGTACATTAACTTCGAAGTACTGAAAAAGTACTACATCATTCAGGTGCATTTTCATAACTTAAAATTTATAACACTATAAAAGATAACATTCTAAAGATGTATGCTATAGTTGACATAGTTTTAAACATGAAGTCATGGATTATATCAGACACGACAAGAAAGTTGTTGCGAGGTATAGTTGCAGTGAAATGCAAAATATCTGATTTAATAAAACGTGTATTTTTTTAGTGGGGTTCGTGTTGCTTAGTCTTTAGTTTTCTATGTTGTGTCTTGCTTACTTTTATTTGTCTGTTTGTCTTTTTTATTTTTTAAGCCATGGCGTTGTCAGTTTATTTTCAATCTATGAGTTTGACTGTCCCTCTGGTATCTTTCGCCCCTCTTTTGTAGCAATGATTAAATGTATATTTGGCTTACATACACAAACAGAATTTTATTTGGAATACTTGTGAGTTATCATTAGTTTAAAGATAATAGTAATACAATGTAAGTAAATTTTAGTTTCTTGTGTACAATTTGGAAATTAGTATGGCGTTCATTATCACTGAACTAGTATATATTTGTCTAGGGGCCAGCTGAAGGACGCCCCCGGGTGCGGGAATTCCTCGCTACATTGAAGACCTGTTGGTGACCTTCTGCTGTTGTTTTTTTTTCTATGGTCGGGTTGTTGTCTCTTTGGCACATTCCCCATTTCCATTCTCAATTTTATAAAATAACAAAAAAATCAAAAAAATATAATTAAAAATTGCACTAATAACGAATAAATAATCATTATTATAAAAATGCATAGCAATATACGCAAAACTATAGAACTGGTACCGGAGGAAGACCTAGTGGTCTTTGTAAGGACTTTGCTGCGGCCCTCCAGAACATGTCTTCACCTACGCCTGTCTGGTACCTTACATGAGGAGTACTCTCCAGTAACGTACGCAGTGGACTTGTCATGTGCTTTGAATCAATTGTCTTCAGCATTATTAATAAGAAAGCGTCTTTTCCTTGACGTCGTCGTCTTTCCTGGACTACATCAACTTCCCACTGACACCATTCACTTTTGGCGAAGTCATTTGACATCACAACAACCACTTTCCAACTTTTCTCAAGATATTTGTCAATATTTCCAGTAATAGTTTCCCCAACATCAAACTCCCTTTGGTGAATGCAAAGTTTTATTCCCTCGTCTCTTTCCATTTTTGGCAAAAACACGGTATGAACCCATTCTCGGTCAGCATCACAGTAAACAACAAATGCGTGATATTCGTAATTTAAACGTTCATCGAATGCAACATGACCTTGTCTGTGATTGTACACAACTCTGAGCAGGTAAACAGTATTCTTGATATTATTCTGACACCTCCAAATGCATATGATAATGGCTAAGATTGATACTCCAAAAAAGGACAAAACTATAGCCATAGTATATAACGGATTCCATGGATTACACATATCATCTGTTGGGTTATAGTTTTTTAAGTATTGTCCTTCTAATTCATTTGGATGTCGACATTTGTACTTTTTAGGATAACCGACGATTTTTATTTTAGTTTGCTTAATCCACTTCAAAAACCAAGTTTGGTCACATGTACAAGAAAATGGATTGTTTCCTAGATTAATTTGTTCCAATGAATTTAATAATATTGAAGGCAGCGATGTTTTGTTCATGATTGAAATCAAATTTGAACTGAGATCTAGAGATTTTAAGGTTGTCATATTACCAAACATTTCACTGCTGTGATCAAAGTTATATAAGCTATTGTCTTGAAGATTCAGCACACGTAACTTTTTTAAATTTGTAAATAAATTTAATGGTAAACCGACGAGGTCGGTGGACTGTAAATGCAGTGACTCGAGATTTTCAAGGGATATAAACATGGCACGAAAAATATTTGGATTATAAGGAAGATAATTCCATCCAAGATTCACATAATTAACATTTTGACAAAATTTAAAGATTGTGTAGGGGTTAAATCTTTGTATTAAATCAAAACGAAATCTACAGTTTGCCATATGAATTTTTTTTATTGACGTATTGTTAAACGCAAAATCTTCAATCCTTTTCAATGTGTTAATATTATCTAAATATATGTTTTCAATTTTCGGAATTCTGGAAAATATATTGTTTTGTAACTCAACAATGGAAATGCCAGTTAACTTTAAAACCTTAAGTTCAGGCAGACAAATAAATGACATTTTATCAATATTCCCGATATTATTTTCGCTTAAAGACAAAACATACAGTCTTTGAAATAAACTGCCTTCAATACTACAAAAAAATGGAACGTTTGCTAATCTATTTCCCTTAAGTCGTAACCTTTTAAGACGCTGCATTTTCCAGAAATGTATGCTTGTGAGTTTATTGTTCTCAAGGTTTAAATTCTCACAAACCGGCAAAAATCTAAATGCTGACCCATTGATGTAGGATAAATGATTCCCTGTAAGATAAACTTTTTTTATATTTGTATTTATAAACGATTCAAACATATCATTTGGAAGATATTCCCAGTTGTTATTAGTAAATCGGATTATTTTGACATTTTTTTTAGACATTTTTGTTATTGCTTTCTTCAAAACATCAACACTTAAGGAAGTTTCGTTATTGACTGTTAAAACTGCTAGCAATGTTAAATTAACAAAAGCTTCTTCGTGTATGTAGCGAATAGAGTTTCCTGACAATACTAATGCATACACGTTATGCAATGTAAGATTTATCAAAGAAAATCGCCCGATATCATTCAGTTTTGAGTTTCTTAGTTCAATTTCCTCAACAGATACTGGCAATTTTGGAATGTATGATCCATTGCAAATGGCAGTTTTATATCCCCTGGTTGTAAGAAGACACTTGCAACACTCTCCACATTTATGGTAAGTATCAGCGTTGATTATACTCATGATCATTGATATTACAATAATATCAAACCAAATATATGATATGACCATAGTTGATAACTGTAAATACCTGTAAATACATACAAATAACTCATATACTATTTGTAGGTATACCACTTTATAGTACATTGATAATTGTTTCCAATAATTAAACCATACAAATTGTAGCATAAGTACTCATCTCTTATCACACGGTGAATGGGAACTTATATGTTTTTGACTTGCAAAAATCTAAATATTCGCCACGCGTACTCTACAATAATATATATATATTGACAGTTAAAGCAAATTAAAGCAGAATAAATCAATTCTTAAATACATGATAACTGAGAACAGAAGATAAATGTATTGTCTTTTATTCCAAACTCTCGGAAAACAGTACGATGTTTCAATTCTGTGGTAATCATTTTCAAGAATATCAAAACATAAAATATATATGCGAAAGCACGACATGAGATACAAGTTGCAGAAATGCAAGTACACTTTTTTATATGTTCTTTTCTGTGAATCAAAATCAAATACTTACATTCGATTCGCTAATTTAAAATCTCTTAATTTGATTCCTATGTGTTTAAATTACAATTATTCAGTAACGATAAACTGGGATGGTTGCCACATTTTATATAAACTTATTACATAAACCTTATTAGGCATCCTAATGGACGTTATATACAAATATATAATCCATTTAGTAGTTACAAATAAACCCATATTTGGAATGAAGACACCTTACAAAAATGGAATTTTTTTTATTTACTTCCGACATTCAACACAATTTATACGTAACATAAACGCATTTATATAAGTAATGCTTTATTGTAACTGACCCAAATTGTCAATGTAAACAATTTTCCATACACAGTTTATTTATGCTTAGTAAACTCTAAATAGTATTAAGGGCATACGACACAGTTTTGATCCCGTATTAACATTTTGATAAAAAAAAATCCATATAGATAATTTTTTATCTGATTAAATCAAATATGTAATAAAAATATACCTTTTTTGTTTCAATAGATAAACACAAATTGTTTTTTGTTAAATAATTTGTAATTTTTGTTTTTTATAAGTATCGTAAAAACTTATACATTTTTTAATCAGAAATAACTCATATTTATCAAATGTTCATGATTGTAAAAAAAAGCATAATTTTTTGCTCTATATTACTTAAAAATAAATAAAAAATGCACTATTTACGTTTTCATGAAAATTGGCACACATGTTCTTCTAACGTAATAAAACCAAATGGCATCAAAAACATAGGGTTCCATGAACTCTTTTTTCAAGTTATATAAGTTTGAATGATAAAAATCAGTCGAAAACTGAATCGTTTCCCGATAAGTCATAGTTTGACGTCGCAAAAATGACAATTAACGTTAGTAACGTCATTACCTCCCCTGTAACTGTATCGTATGCCCTTAAAAGACAAGAACAAGGAGAAATCTTGTAATGTCTAGTAAAAAAAACCTGTTATGTCACAATGTCGCTACTACAAGAATATAAAATAAATAGAGAGTAGAGTGGACTAAAATCTTAGTAATGTTCAATTATTTTCAGAGTTATTAATTTGATCAACATTTGAAACTACAAGATTTGAGTATAACCTGACGTACGCTCATCACTTCACGACACAAGGACAATACCAACTGTAAATCACCGTATGTCCTTCAACATTGAGCAAGCATATATTGGTTGTAAGCTATATAATGCCTCACAACGTATCGAGAATAATACATGGCAAAGTCCGTATCACATGTCCTATCATCCCGAGACTCCAATTAAATCCAGAGCACCTTTAGGCCCGAGTGATGATATTGATCGAATTCGATACCGCATTTGATATGGAGTTTGCCTTGATTTATACGCTTTATGATATATCTAAACAGGAGTGTACATCGGAATTGCCTTCTGATCAAAGTCACTTGGGTGACCGTCAGATTTGTTTTGTCTTGTTTTAAAAGCATTATCATATATAGGAACTGCTTGATTATTCATCCAGAGCACCAGGCAAACCTTACAATTTGCGTCCTGTTGTTCATAGAAATATTTTGATTATTGTACTTTTTTGTTGATTGCTTGTGTTTTGTGTGGTATTTCATTTTTTCCTCCTTAAGTAAATAAACTCATCATAGATACCAGGACTAAATTTAGTATATACGCAAGACGCGCGTTTTGTCTCATCAGTGACGCTCGAATCCAAACAAATTTTAAAGGCCAAATAAAGTATGAAGTTGAAGAGCATTGAGGACCAAAATTCCTAAAAGTTTTGCCAAATACAGCTAAGGTAATATTCATTCTGAATAAAACCTGTTCATAAAAAAATTATTATTGAAATCTTAAACGTCTTAACAACAGTTTGTTTTTCCTAATGTACATGTCTCTTATACGGTGACTTTATGAAAAGAGAATAAATGATAGTCAAAACTAACCCCTCGCAACAATACGTATAAGATCACTATCACAAAGTCAATCTTACCGGATTTTATTGAACAAATTATATATCCATACTGGTGAATTTTGTATTTTAATTCCCACATAAGGAAACTTGTTGTTTCTATTTGTTCTAATGATTGTACGATAGGTTTTCACAATAAATAAAATGGAAAGGTGTGGAAATACGATGTGTCATTATCTCAACTCACTAGCGACATATTTTTACGATCTTTAATATGATATTTTACCGATTGAATCCTATTCCTACTTGTGACATTTTGACTAAGTATGAATTCGCAAGGTGGATGGTGCATTTATAGCAGGAGACGATTACCCTGTTGACATGTCGATTGACTAGACTTTAACTTCAATAAACTACTGTCGTCTTAATGTATAACAGGTATATATTTGTTTCTATTTGTATTCAAATATAGTGTTGTCATCGTGAATGTTTGTATATTATTATAATATGTTGAAGATTAGGTTGTATATAAATAAGAAGATTTGGTATGAAAGCGAATGATACAATTTTACATCCAATGCACAATGTGTAAAAAGTAACCAATTATAGGTTAAAGTACAGCCTTCAACGCGAAGCCAAACGTCCCCAAAATGATTAGTGTAAAAAAAAACCAATCCAAACAGAACAATCAGCTGTATGATCTATATAAAAATGGAATGACGAGAAACACTTATGAACTAAACCACCAAACGACAACCATTGAAAAACTATACCTTGTTTTAAATCTCGTTTTTTATGCAGACAATAAAATATATGTTAATTAAAATATTAAAAACCACGGTTAATACTAAGGTAATACTAATGTGTTTTGTTTTTAAATTTAGTGACTTATTGGGGGGAATGGGGGGGGGGGGTTGACTTGTTAAAATAACCAATGTCGTTTCTTGGTCTACATTATCGCCTTCATATTTTGTACTCGATTTAGTTTAATGATCTGTAGAATCTGAGATGGAAGACTGCTTTGTGTGAGCGGAGTAATACATATATTAAGTTTTTGTCCTAAGGGTGTGATATGTGACCTTGCCTACCAAGAATTCTTTCATAATATGGTTTGAGTCATATATAAGGAAACCGTATTTAAATTTATGTATGCGTTTACCTGTTTTGTTGTGTGTCATTAGTACACAATGACATTTCAAACCGTTCTGTATTGTCTTAAAAAAGGCACATTTGAAACACGAATGACTTTTTATGATTTTGTCTTAAATGAGTCGAATGGAAAATTTAAAATTTTTACAAATTTTGGTCTTCAGTATATTTATATACCTGAATTATCATTTACAATACGAGTATGTAAGTTGAAATATAACTGATAAAGATACATTCATTAAAACGCAATCATTGCAAACGGCTTCTACATGATCAAAGTAAATCATTGTAATATTCATTTTTCGATTAAAATGCAAACGTGTCTATTTATTATCCCGATGGAAAAGTTAACAGAAACAAATCATATCATTTTCTAACACGATATCAGATACACTATTGAATGAGACTTTATTTGATAAGAAATATGCATATATTTGATGACCAAAAGCCTAAATTGACTCTTAAAATTCGGTTGCTTAAAAGGAAAAGACCAAATAGTGAAGGCGTATTCTAAACAAAAGGGTACAAAATTTAAAAATTGAAGTATTTTAGACATCTACAGGTAAACATACTTCAGGAGCCTGTAATTCAGTGGTTGTCGTTTGTTTATGTGTTGCATATATGTTTTTCGTTCATTTTTTATATAAATAAGGCCGTTAATTTTCTCGTTTGAATTGTTTTACATTGTCTTATCGGGACCTTTTATAGCTGACTATGCGGTATGGGTTTTGCTCATTGTTGAAGGCCGTATGGTGACCTATAGCTGTTAATGTCTGTGTCATTTTGGTGTCTTGTGGACAGTTGTCTCATTGGCAATCATACCACATCTTCTTTTTTATATATTCAACCGAAACCGAAACCGGGTAGCGGCATTTTATATCTTATATTTTGATAATCAAAAGTATTCGACTTATTTTGGATATATCATTTCCGATCAAATCAGAATAGTACTTGTTTTAATTTTGGGTAGTCAAGGTCGTTGAAAATCACCTTCGTAAATTTTACCGAAATTATGTTCTTACTGTCAGATAAATCTTCATTTTCTCTCTCGTGGACAGTTTGTTTTATCGAAAGAGTAATGCAAACCCCGCGAATCATTTGCTTGATTTGATACGACTGTCATACAAGTAAGAGGTTTATCTAGCTATTAAACCAAGTTAAGTCCACCATAAGAAAATACCAAGACAGGACTATGACAATTGTTATAAATTCGTTTGATGTGATTGGGCTTTTGATTTTGCCATTTGATTATGAACTTTCCGTTTTGAATTTTCATTGAGTTCAATTTTTTTATAATTCACTTTTCACTTTTTTTATTATGGCTCATTTGTATTTTTGGGAGTTAAGTGTGCCGTCTATTACGCTGATTAAGTACAAATCTCGTATTTTAGTCAGCTGTTTTGTAAGTTTTTGATGCATGGTTACTCATTTGGCTGCTAGATCCAAAATGATTGTTACATTAACCTATGATGACTGTTTAAGTTAATGCCTCAATTTTGTCAACACAACGGAACTATAAACAACTGTCACATAAGTGGGAGGATTAGCTAGCTAGGTTTAGCGTAAAATATCTGTACAAAGTCAGGATAATGACATTTGTTTACCATTCTTTGTCAATACAACAGAACTATAAACAACTGTTACACAAGTGGGAGGATTAGCTAGTTAGGTTTAGCGTAAAATGTCTGTACAAAGTCAGGATAATGACAAGTGGGAGGATTAGCTAGCTAGGTTTAGCGTAAAATGTCTGTACAAAGTCAGGATAATGACAGTTGTTTACCATTCTTTGCGTTGATTGATTATGTCTAACGTTTGTGTTATTATTTCAAAAATTTTAAGTTTTGTAAACAGTTATTTATTATTATTACCATATCAATGACAAAACATGTCAACACAGAAGTGCTGACTATTTGGCAAGTGATACGCTCTGTAAAATCGTCCATCTGTATCAATATTGAGGGAAAGATCTAGGTATGTATTATATCTTCCAGTATCAGTAGTATCCTTATTTTTTTTATAGATGAGATGCACTGACTGAAATATAGGTTATTCAGTGAGAGTATCAATCATCTGAATATAAAATTAAAGACTTTTGCAAGGTGCTTTTCCTTTTTGTCGTTTAGATCATAAATGTTTCAACTTTTGAATTTACTCATTTTTGATTTGGCCTTTTACCATTACTACAGATATCATTGTTCTCTATTCGTTCAGATAATTTCTAGATTCTAGAAGGGAGGCGAAAGCGAATTGACAATGTCATGAAAAAAATAAGAAAACGACAAAACAATAGCAAACATCACTGCCAAGAAATTGACTCTTACATGTGTATTTTTTATTCAATGTTTTTGAGGGAGTAATGGGATATCTTTACTGCCTTTTGTTACTAAGCAAAGACATTTTCAAAGACCTATTTTGTTCATTTTAAATCTGTTATTTTATACACATTTTTTCTGATATCTGTTTTAACGACAAAGTTTTTAAAAGCATATAAAGATACATTTTTTATCAGAGGGTGTTATTTTAGAAAAGATTCTGAAGGAGGTTTAATATAGGTAACAAATCTAGTATTCTGATTCATCACAAAGGCTTGAAGAACTAACAAAAATACGATTTATTATTGATAGAGATAAAAGTCTTTCACAGGTGCATAATAAATTTTCGGTTAATATAATTATGGCGAAATATTGTTTGATTTCGTCGTCATTTTTCATTATTACTTTTGAACTGTCAATAATTGTAAAACAAAATTAATTTGATAATTAACTTTATACAAATGGATTAATTCTGGTAGAATAATTTATCATGAATGGAAATATGTATAAATAAATCTGCTGACATCTAACTGGCACACACCTAACTTCCTGCCCTCCTGAGAGATTCCAGTTGTAGATTCTGCATAAGGTAAATATCCAATACACGTTTCAATTCCAGTATTTGATAAATTATAATTACTATCGATAGAGAAGAAAAGTACAAGTTTGAGACGTCGTATTGTTCAACGATTGTTTTCGTCAAAAGCGACATAACTCATTGATTCATGGTTTTTCAAATCGCATGCTAAAAGAAATAATGAAAATATTTTTCTATTAAATCTAGAATTAGCCTGTGATTTTATGATTCAAACGAAAAAAATATGTTTGGAAAGTAAGGACAATTGAATAATAGCTTATTAAAACTAACATTTTCGTGTTGTGTATTCTTAAATATAAAACTCCCAGTTTGTTTTACATTTATATATCGAAAATTTTGATGCAAACAAACAAGTGCGCCTTACGAACAAAACATTATATTTTGATCCTTTGGAGGGAAAACATATGTCTTTGACGCAACAAAATGTCAAGTTTCCAAAAATATTTATATTCAAAATTGAAAACGAAATGTACCTTTTTTAAGCATTTTCCTGCCTATTTTTTTTCAAATACTTTTCACTTGTCACAGTCATGTTCATCTAGTGTTTTCAAAGTTTTTATAATTTTTTTCTTTCACAGAAGAATGAAAATGCTTAGAATTTCTTTTGTCGTGAGTCTAGTTTTGTCTGGATCATTGGCTCAGTTTTCTCCTGCTTGTAAGTATAGTTTTGTTGCTGACACGTGTCTTAACTTATTTTAACTTCCAAAATTTCCCCATTCAATTTTTGGCTTTCACGATTGGATCTATATCAAAGGGGTTTTTAAAAGCATCTTTCTAATTGTATGAATAACGGGTATTTACCGAGATGCTGTAAGATAAAATAAGATAATTTTATTAACCAATCATGGTGCCCATAATTGAGATATACAATCGAATTAATTAAAAAATATAATGTAGTAAATTATTAGAATGATTATAATGATTACAGTACATATAAACTAAAACAAAATACTAATATGCAATTGTTCGCTGTATGTTAGATACAGATAAAAAATAACAATAAGATATAAAAAAAAGAATAATATGAACATCTTCATACAAGCACCCAGCAGTTCATAAAACAAGATTGTTTTTATGAAAGTGTTATTTTCTTTACCATTTTGAGTTATCCAATAGGTTGATTTAAACGAATTGTACCGATAAATTTGATTGTCGTTCTTGCCATGGTATTTGCTGACGTTATAAGTTTGAAGCTGCTAGATCGATGTTTTCGATAAATATCTTCATAAAAATAAGGAGATGTGGTAAGATTTCTTTCGAGACAGCTTTCCACCAGAGCTCAAATGCATTAGATTTAAGCAATTATATGCTATATAGACAATGATAGATATAGGGGAAAATACAACTAAATCCAAGTTAACCATGTACTTGTTTACATTTCAGTGACAGTTGACAGCTGTACAAAGAGTAATCTAAAATTAACTCTTAATGATGCCGCTCAGGATGGGATCATATATATCCAGGGTCAAGGGGCCGCTTGTAAGCAACTAACATCGACAGGATCGAACACTCACGAATTTAACTTTGTTGCTTGTGGTATAGCTTGGGTGAGTATTCAGAATAAGGGAAATATAATTTACAAATACAAAACATTGTCAGTATCAATTGATAGCAATTTACACAGAAATGAAGTCAAAAATGTATTTTTCTTTTTAGTTTATATGGAAAATTCAGCCACATCTTGCATTTTCTATTTCTAGTTTAGTACTCCATATTTGTCTTCTAGAGTTAAAGAATGATATTTTTCTTTTAAATGGTAAATTCCATTCTTGCTATTGATATTCAAAATTCACATTCTAATTCAGTATCCATGCTTTGTTTATGTTAATGATTTTATTTATTCAGAACCCATAAAATAACATTCCGATTAATTTGTACAATAATCTAGGAATTATTTTTCTATTGCAGGAATCGTCTTTTAAAATAATTGTCCAGAAGAAACAATTATATCAGACAGGGGATGATAAACAAATACCAATTATGTGTTTGGCTGACCTAACGGATATATCTCTAAGCGGAGATACCAACAACTTGTAAGTTCAATAATTGTTTGTAATAAATATCATGTTTTCTATGAATCAATACTACAATAACTTCTAAAACTATGTCAGAAGATCTATCTTTATATCTTTTTGACAAACGAAAATTCAGCTATATTCCTAAATAATGTCATCATGTCTATATTTAAACTATTTCATTTCCAGGGACAAAGACGATGACCTCGGTCAAAATTTAACTGTGAAGCCAACAGCTTTTATGAAATTGTACAGCAACGGAGTGGATGTAACCGGTGGTGACGTTAAACTTACTGACATATTGACTTTAACTATGGAGTTGGATGCTGAATATTTAGGTAAGTTTTACCAACAGCTTTTTGTAGGATATTGTCATTTTTTTCCCTTTTCTATGTATAAATATCATATAGTTAAAGCTTACAGAAAATTCACGCCTTAAAATCATGAATTTGATTCTTCTTAAATATACATATTGCCGGTATAGCATATACCAGAGATATATAGTAATTCTCTGCATATACTAATTTATGATTACAACACCCTTTTTTGTGACGTAAATATTGAATATTTTCAATATCTGCTGAATACATTCACTACACGTTTCCCTGAAAAGATTTTGTTACGTTCATTTATGTATTAACCATGAATCATTTATTTACTTTTTATATTGTTTTTCATTATAGAGGATTTTGACATCAAAGCAAAATATTGCACAGCTTCAACAATCCCAATAGTCGAAAATTCGTAAGTATTGAGAGAAAAAAAATTTCATACGTTAGCTATAAAACTTCGTCATGGAAATTAATTGAAACACCCTTCTTTACAACCGAATGGGAAAAAATCAATTAAGTTTACTGTCATTCTTAATTTTCAAATTAGTCCAGGAAGAAAAAGGCTATACTCTTATGTAAATAAAAAGAAATTCAACAATACATACTATTTTAAAAAAAATAAAGTATAGCTTCTGGTGTATTTTTTTTCCAGCTGTGCAACTGATACAGAACTTTTCCCGGAATACTCAAAACCAGCTCAAGGTTTCTTATCTGCAACATTCGGAGCTTTCCGTACAACCGATCTTAATGGTGGATCAGTCCCAATGACATTCACATGCTCCTTACAAGTTTGTCTGGGAAGCTGCTCAGCAGTAAGTAGAATCTGATTTTTTTTGGCAAAGTTAGCTTTCTTGTAAAAATATTCATGGATCTGCAGTCATCATTAAAGAAATAAGCGCCTATATCACAGAAAATGATATAATCAACCGAAAAATATTATTTGTTAATAATTTCAAAGAGTTTGAATAAATGGAGATGCAGCCCACAAATAATGTTAACAGGCACCAACATAAACAATTGCCTAATTTCTTGTGATGTGATATAAAACATACAAGCTTATAGAAGTAACTGAAGATGACTGAAGTACCATTATTTTGACTATTTTATTCATTATGTCTGTTTAGTTCACGCATCATTGTAAATATAACGGAATTTAATGAGACTGTCATCAAAATGAGAGATTTCGTGCTATAAAACCAGGTTTTATCCACTTCTACATTAGAAAATGTCTGTACCAAGTCAGGAATATGACAGTTCTTGTCCATTCGTTTTTTATGTGTTTTGTCATTTGATTTTGCCATGTGATTATAGACTTTCCGATTGGATTTTCCTCTGAGTTTAGTATTTTTGTGATTTTACTTTTCACTTTCTTTATTTTAAAGCTTGAGCGCTACCATACTGCTGACACATGTATCGAATATAGTTGAATTCATTCTCAGTTAATGAAAATACCAGTCAAATGAACAGGATATCAAAAAACAAGCAAACTTGTATGTATAATTCAACAAATATGTTATTCATATTTTAGACAACATGTGCAAGTAGCGAGAACGGGTTTGGAAGAAAAAGAAGAGATGTGATGGACGTCGTTGTTTCCGGAAGTCTCCGTCAAAAGAGAGGCGCAGACGACAATTCACCATTTGATGATATCAATGTTGGGTCAACTCTTAGAATTATAGCTAATGATGTAGTTATTGAAGGTGTGATACAGTGTTAACATACACAAATACATTGACTTGAACATTGCTTGATATAAATTTTCAAAATAATAGTGAAACATTAACGAGAACAATGTTAGATTTTAATTCATCCAAATTATTAAACACGACCTCAACTATAAAAAGTTAAGAGAATCATATTGCTATTAATTGCTATCTATATTTAAAAGTGACTGGTTATATCAATTTAATGGGTACTCACTTGTAACCTTCATCAGATTCACATTTCTAAAAATAATACAACATGATACATTCTGCATAAACTGAAAATGGAAATGGGGAATGTGTCAAACAACCCGACCAAAGAGTAGTGAACAGCCATAGGCAACGAATGGGTGTCCAACACGGAGAGAAAATCCTGCATCCAGAGACGGGTTTCAGGTGGCCCGTAGTATTACATAGTTTTTCAAGACAATATACATAGAATATGTTTTATTTTATATATTTTTTTCAGATGACGATGCTAACGACAACGTCTGCATGAATAAATTACCTTTGATTCTTGGTCTGATTGCCTTTATCATCGCTATTTTGTCATCTGCTGCTGCCGTTGTATACCTGTACAGAAAACTGAAAGCGCAGAAGGATCTGAAGAATATAAATAACAAATGCTGATGATATAACTACGTCTACCACTACGGAAACTAATAATATAAGGAGAGAATCGAATAAATAAAATCTATTCATTTGTTTTTTAATTTTTATGTTTAATTTAGTACGATTTGTGTATAATATGTTCTTTGCACAAAACTCTGTTACAATAAAGGAATGATCATAAACCAGACGACCATAAAAAGAGGGTATTTATGATTGTGAGGAGGAGGGACGGGGTCTATACGGATATTATACAGTTGTCCTTGAAATGTGTGAGTGCAGATTAAAATACGTGTATACAATGACTGTCCCTCAGATATCTTTCGCCCCTTTTTTACCAAGATAAAAAAAGATTCCGAAAGGAAAAACAAATTCTAAATTTCTGTATAAGATACACTATTCTGGAGCATCCGATACCACTCGATACCGAGGGTTTTCGGTGGGGTATGTGGTGCTCAGTTTTAATATTCTATGTTGTGTATTTTAGATTGTTGTTTCTCATTGTGTCGTTTTTCTTTTTTGGCCTGGCGTTGTCAATTTATATTTTTAAAACTTCTGAGTTTGAATGTTCCTCTGGTATCTTTCGACTCTCTTTTCAGCTACTATAAGTAAAGTACAACTTCAAAAAAAAAAACATAACAATAAAAGCTCCTCCAACCAATATATATTTATCTATAATTTATCAGGGGTGCATAATGCATACAAATATATAATCAATTTTACCCATTAAACATTGAAATGAAATGGATGCAAATAAAACAAAGAAATAAAATAAAATGTAAATTTGTAATTAATCAGTGAAGCTTGTTTTGAAAATAAGTTTATTATTCGTTAAATTTCACTTTCATTTCGTTACATTTGATTGGTTTCATGTAAATAGACAAACTTAATTAACTGGGTAGAAATTAAAACAACGTGTGTGATACAATTGATTTTTTTTCTTCTTTAATACTTTTCAAAGCTCCTTCAAAATATACAATATGTGAACACAGACAACCCGGGGATAACATCAACTCTCTGATATTAATGCAAAAATGAAAACTGTTTATCTTTTGCTGTACTTGAATAAGGTAGAAAAAATGAGGCGCTTATTTTTTGTTATTGCTATTTTGTTATGACTAGAAATTAAATAATGAAATCATATATTAAATGTTGATCATTATGTTAAATTATGAAACCCCATAATGATTGTCTGTGTTCACATATTGTATATTTTGAAGGAGCTTTGAAAAGTATTAAAGAAGAAAAAAACTTGATAATTTATCATACACTAAATGCATATCAATGACAATGTTCGTTCTTTACTTAAATTATTTGGAACCATTATGTTAATACATATTTATTCAAAAGCGAGAGCTTCAAATAAAGAACAATATGATGAAATATAAATTCTAAACTTGATAAAGATGATGGAGGATCTTGAAATTTACAACAATGTTATAAATCAGATGTCAAAGTAATATACAAATAAAAATCATATTGTAACACAACCTTTAAAGGTTTGATATAATCATTTTGTTGGCCATAGTGTATCAATTGCAAATAGAATATCGTTAATATTGCCATCAAGTAGTGTATCGTTTAAAATGATTTGAGACTGCTTTCGTTGCTTCAGTTTTGTCGTTCTACTTCTCTGATGATTTTATTGTCATCAAACTGCTGCTCTTTTTTCGTACAAGTGACTTCAGTTTTGAAGTCTTCTCCTTTAAATTCCTAAAGGAGTACGCTTGTTTTGATGATTTTTTGATGATTCAAAACTGACATCAAAATTTCCGGCGTTATCGCTTTCAACCGACAATGGTCTTAAAAGCATCTTTTCTTCATCACTATCCCAGTGAAAATTTTCAATTATGACTCCATCTTCATCTTTGATGCTAATTGTTGTTTGTTGGCTCATGGAATTCTTTGACGATTTGACGCTGTCGTCGAGGAAAGATTTGACAGGCTTATTTCGAATACTCATTCGATATTTATCTTTCTTTCTGAATCCTTCTTCACTTATTTGTCTTTTAACTTTTGCTCTAGGACTAGTTGATATGCATCGTGCATAATCGCTGTCAAATGATTTAGAAGATGTTGATAAATAGTCTTTCTTGCTAGATGAGCTCGATTGTCTTGTGTATGTCGGTGAAAATGGCTTGGGGACATCCAAAAAATTCTCAAATGATTTAGTCTCTAATCATAGCTTTTGTCTTGGTTTCAATTTGTTTCTGAAGGATTCTTGTTCAGAGCTTTGTTTAATAAGCGTATTTTGTTCTTTTTTTCGACACAATATTTTGATATCGTGCTTTCAATAACTCGGTTTCCTTCATTTTTAAGTTCGAGTCTATATCCTTGACATCCCTAGCATATTTAAAAGATTTCATTGATTTGCTTATTTCTGAAACTTGTGTATATCAAGAGATTTATTTAATTCCTTTGGTTTACTAAATTCAAGCGATTTGTCCCTGTTTAAGGCTTTTGGGGCTGTTCTTGAATCACAAGAGACCGAAATTTTTGGCCTTACTGATTCAATGTCCTCTGATGCGCACGCCCAGGTAACGAGTTTCCGGTATTGTGCATATTGACCTTGACTCGGGACTGTTAGACGACTTCCAGGACATATTTTTATAACCAGTATTATGTAAAACCGTTTCTCCATCAAGCATATCTTGCATGAGATCTTTTCCAGTGCAATCAGTATACGCCATATCTATTATCCATGTTACAAGTTTCCAATATGCGTCGTCCTATAAATTATCATCACCATTTGTTTCTCCATGTAATGCATTACCTGAAATTAGCAAAGATAAGTCATTAAAAGCTCCATTACCCATGATATAAAACCTTTTAGACTAGAGAAAATTCGACGATTGTTGCATGCGCACTGTTAATGGTTTATTGCTTTGATAGCTTTGTTTATGTCAAAAAGCTGTTTACGTAAAAGGATCATTTAAAGTTTTTCTTTGTTCTTTTAAAATGAATATTTGATATATATATATATATGTTTTTAATTAATTAAAGATTGCAGCATTAAAGCATTCAAAGTCTTCGCGTACATAGACGGCAATCTCTTCGAAATTTAGGTATATTTAAGCTGTCTGAATTTCCGGCAATATGAACCGCATATTAATTAAAATTAAAGTAGGAAATGTCTAACAACATCATATAAAGAAAGTGTTCGATTCCTTCTTTTGAAAAATTTAGAGTAAAAACTTGAACCAACCCTTTTTCCTTTGTCATCTGTTTGTCTTTTTAATTTTCAGTAATATGAACATAATGGTAGTTTACAAAACAAGAGATAGCTACAAGTGAAGGTAAATCAGAGAACCATGGTCTGAATCTCAGTCCCCAAACAAGAACAAGACCGGGACCAAGAACATGATGATATTTAGATATTGAGTTGAGGTATTCATTAATAACTCTTTAAAAAACAACAAAAACGGACAATTTTCTGCTATACCCGTCAATCACATTCAACAGCATTCACGGCTAGGAACTTGGCAAAAAATTAAGACATACATAGATATAGGAAGATGTGGTGTGAGTGCCAATGAGACAACTCTCCATACAAATAACAATTTAAAAAGTAAACCATTATAGGTTAAAGTACGACCTTCAACACGGAGCCTTGGCTCACACCGAACAACAAGCTATAAAGGGCCGTCTTCTTTGAAGAAGCTGTCCATTTTTCTTACCCTGTATACGTCATTCGTTTCCTTATATTGTAACTAAATTTTTCCATGTATTTGTTGTCTTTGATCTTCAAAAAACTATGCATAAAGATGTTTACTTATCTTAAAATGGTAACTCATTTAAAAACTTCGGACTCATTTAAAATATGCATATTAGGTGACAGTTGACAATATTGCGAATGCTAATGCAGATCTATAAACTGACTTTTTTTCGAAGTAATGTTATTATCTCGGTAAATCAGAATGCAATGCACAATTCATAGCTTAATGACAAGCAATAAAATACTTGTTTATCGTGTAACCATAATATATTGACGTTTATACGTATATCTACATTCGGGATCTTCGTTGGGACATATGTCCTCATGTGATACAAATTTAATACATCTCAATGAGAACAAAAAAAATAATAGCACTTTCGTGTTAAGTCCAGCAGACCTCATGATACGAGTTCAGAAATCTGGTCTAGTGAAGTTAAATTTTGCCCTTTGCCTTATTAGACTCAGTTTCAAAGCTGTCAGACTATGTTTTATTACCCAATTATTAGCAAGTGCGTTCATTAACCTTAAATTAGACTTAACATAGGTTAACGAAGTAATATGGCTTCTGTAATTGTTATGTTGTTATCTACGACATTCAGACGTGGGATAATTAACTCGTTTTTTATATAAGACTTTACTAATCAAGAACATTTACTGTACTTAATTAAATTCATAAAATTAAGTTTTATTGTAATTGAAACTGAAGGTTAAACATGGCATAACCGGATAACATACAAAATACCATTAAACATACAGAAAAATCTATGATTTTATAGGTCGGTGTTCTGGTAGCAGCTTCGCAGAAATGGTTACGATATCTAATCGCACTTCTTTCTACTCGAAGCCCTCAAAACGCAACACATATGGACCATTCAAAACAAAATTTTCTAATTTATTTGGTAAATAAAGCAACTTAATTCAAATCGAAATCCTCATAGGAATCGGCTCAAAATTTTTTCGAAAGTAGGGACCTCTAGTTTTTTTTAAGTATACTGCCCTCAACGAGGTTGTAGAAAATCCTTATGTTTTTGAATATATGATTGCCAATGAGTCAATTCCCCGTCAGAGATCACAAGATAAAAGTTAACAGCTATAGGTCATCGTATGGCATTCAATAATGAATGAAACACATACCGCATTGTCAGTTACAAAACGCCCTAAAATAACTAATGGAAAATATTTCAAATGGAAAACTTACGAACAAATTTATGTATAAAACTGTGACCCATATAAAACAAAATACATATATAACAAGAAGCGACAACCGCTGAATCACAAGCTCCTGATTGGGACAATCACATACAGAATGTAACGGATTTAAACTAGTTTGCTAGTCTAACAATAACACAGATCGGGCGCGACAGGGTATTTATACACCCCCACAATAAGTAACGCATTAAGTATAAATTTGTTCATTGCGAATACTCTCAGATCGGTACTTTTTGTCTTTTAATTTTTGGGATTTTTTTTAACTTCGTGTTGATGTGTTAACTCGTTCCCTTTTTAATTTTGTTTTACAATATTTTTTAATTTTGTACGCTTCTCTAGTGGCCACGTTACACCAGTGGCCAAGGCTAGCATGAAGATTGAACGCTCACGAACATGTTTATCCTAACAATATTTTGTAAATGACTGTTCCAAGCCTTGAGCCTGTATTTCAGTTGTTGCCGTTTATTGCTGTCTTTTATATTTTTTTATTATAATAAATCAAGAAGATGTTTTTTCTTTTAAAATTACGTTACTTTTGTTGTCGTGTCGGAACCCTTTCAAGCTTTAACCCTTTAAAACTTCCTTTGTAGTATTGGTTTTGTCTAGTGTTGAAGAAATAACGGTCCATTTCGAATTACATCACGTCATTTTGGTCATTGGACGATAGTTGTCTCTTTAGCAATAATGCCACATCTCTCTTACTTTGTATACGTCTTGCATTTTTTTAAACTGAAGATAACATTTTCTGTCAATATGTAAAAATGAAAATGATTTTTCAGTGAGTTTAATCTAATAAAAAAACAATCTTAAACTATATCCAGTAAGCTGTCCGAACCATTTAAAAAACGGAAGTTAGCATAATTCGACAGCCTCTGGCAGCATCAATGTAAAAGCTGGTATGATAACATAAACATCGAGCTGACATATCTGTTTATATCCAGACTTGGCTAGAATAAACTCGACGTCAAATTATGTAAACAATAATGAAACATTTAAGCGTACCGACGATCTTTGATTTTACAAATTGTTTAAGACAACACAACGATTAAGAAAGCACTAACTGAAACAAGTTAAAACCACGAAGACTGACAAAGATTTATTTGTAATAAAACCTATTATCCCGATTAACTGTTTATTCTTACTTAATATGCAAGCCGTTATCCTGTTGTCATGTGATTGTATTTTTGATGAATGTAAAAATCGAAATGCCTGTAGGAAATTCTGGATAAATTGTTTATTTATTATCCATTTATCCAGTAAATCTTTAATCACGACGACGTTATAGTAGGTCGTGACAATTCAAAGCTTTAAAGACAATGTTATGAGAAATGATTTATTTTTCTGTGTATCAATGATAAAGACTGACAAATACAATATCTGACATTTCTTATTCGGAATGTGGTAAAGAATACAGTTTAGGTTTACTCGTTTAAAGGATTGTAAGGTATTCAGCCATTTTGACCAATTTCACTGGTCATGCATGTTTTACCCATTGACGAATTCTTCTTACCTTTATACACAAGGTTATTTATATTTTGGTAGGTATTATTTATTAAGCAATGTATTTAAACAGTTATTTAGCGTCAATAACTCCGATCAACAGGAACATGACACTTGTGTCTCGAATCTTGCGTTTTCAACTGGAAAATATAAAAAAGAAGATTTGGTATGATTGCCAATTGCACGACTTCTCATAAGAGACCACATTGTGCAGAAATTCACAATAATTGTAGGACACCGCACGGACTTCAAATATGACCAAAGTCTATAACGAAAATTCAGTTATAAAAATGACAAATGTAGAAAAAAATATTTCAAGCTCACCAAATGCCTTCGGGCACCGAACAGACAGTGCGAGTACAGTCAACGTCGTTAAACACTTCCATTATCATGTAAAATAATTCAAACGAGAAAACAAATGGTCTAAATAATGTACAAAAAAAGAAACGAAAAACAAATATGTAACACTGCAACAAACGATAACCACTGAAAAAGCATGTTTACAGTAAATCCTTAAAATATATTTTATTTATTATTTTCATTGTTTGTCAACTAAATTTTTTTGATAGATTACAAGAACCCTTTTGAGTATGTTTGATTTTAGACATCGTAATATTATAACTAATTAAGGTTTTGTAAAGATATAATGCTATATGTGCCTTGACATCATATCAATGTAAGAATTTGAAACGTTTAAACGTCACTTGTATTTTGGTCCATCTGATGAGTCAAGCCTTTTCCAGCTGTTTTGTATAGTTCGTTCTTATGTTGTACTGTTATACCACTGTCCCAGGTAAGGGGAGGGTTGAGATACCGCTAACATGTTCACCCCCGCCACACTATTTATGTATGTGCCTGTCCCAAGTCAGGAGCCTGTAATTCAGTGGCTGCCGTTTGTTTATGTGTTACATATTTGTTTTTCGTTCATTTTTTATATAAATAAGGCCGTTACTTTTCTCGTTTGAATTGTTTTACATCGTCATATAAGGGCCTTTTATAGCTGACTATGCGGTATGGGCTTTGATCATTGTTGAAGGCCGTACGGTGACCTATAGTTGTTAATGTCTGTGAAATTTTGATCTATTGTGGACAGTTGTCTTATTGGCAATCATACCACAACTTCTTTTTATAAATACAACAGAAAGATCTATCTATTCAATGTTACGGACGCCATCACGAGTTGGTTGACCGTCATGGAATATCCGTTTCACAGATGATATCGGATATGTTCCTTATGTCCTAACTACAATCCCGTTCCCTTTTCACGAATGTGACATACCGAATAATACTATTTACCCCATATTTGTGACATTTTTACCTATTGTTTTTGTTGTTTTGTTCACACATCGTTGTCAATATAATAGAATTTGATGCGAGTGTCATAGAAGTGAGCGGTTTAGCTAGCTTTAAAACCAGGTTCAATCCACCATTTTCTAAATAAAAAAATGTCTGTACTAAGTCAGGAATATGACAGTTGTTATCAATTCGTTTGATGTGTTTGAACTTTTGATTTTGCCATTTGATTTGGGACTTTCCTTTTTGAATTTTCCTCGGAGTTCAGTATTTTTGTGACTTTACTTTTCACTTAGTATATTTTAAAGCTTGAGCGCTACCATACTGCTGACACATGTATCGAATATAGTTGAATTCATTCTCAGTTAATGTGTTGGGAACCACCTTAAATTTGATTTATTTAGATATCAAGCAAGTGTTTTTAAAGGAAAACGCAAGAAAATTCCTAAAAGGCAATTTAAAATTTGTTAAAGAAAAAAAACCACAACTCAAAATCAAAGTTAGGAATATGATAGCTATTTTCCATTCGTTTGATGTGTTTGAGTTTTTGAGTTGGGCATTTGACAAATGGACTTTAAGTTTTTGACTTTTCCTTGGAGTTCAGTATTTTTGATATTTTAATTCTTACCAGGGGGAGCAATACTGCAAAGAAAACAAGTTATCATGCATTATCCAAACTACTAATGAACTCAGATTATCTAGCAGTATATGCTCTATACTGACACACATCGCGTTCCACGTGTTACTTGAAACTCAACATATACCCTCACGACACTTACCAAAGAGGAAATCCTGGGTAATCATAGGTATGTTCTGTGTCCCTTTGGAATTTCAATCAAAGATGAAGAACTGGATCTGCCATCACTGTATTGGATACCTAAACTACATAAGTGTCCTTACAAACAACAGTATATTGCTGAGTCTTCCAAGTGCTCCACGAAACCTCTTTCTAAATTATTAACATCTATTTTATCAGCAATCAAAGCCGGGCTTCAAAGTTATTGTGAAACTGCCTATTCTAGAGGGGGCGTGAATCAGATGTGGATACTTAAAAATTCCAAAGATCTTTTAGAGTACATACAATCTAACTCTCTTTCATCATGTAACAGTATTAAAACATTTGACTTTTCTACTCTGTACACTAGTATTCCACATTCCAAACTAAAAGACAAATTGAAAGAGTTGGTAATGCTTTGCTTCGTAAAAAAGAATGGCCAACGTAGATACAAGTATCTTGTCTTAGGGAGGGATAAATCCTACTTTGTAAAGGATCACTCTGATTCGAACAAAAAATTCTCTGAAACTGATATTATCAAGATGCTTGATTTCTTGATTGACAACATGTTTGTTACGTTCGGAGGACGTGTTTTTCAACAGACTATCGGCATTCCAATGGGAACAAACTGCCCCTCTACTTGCCGACTTGTTTCTTTATTATTATGAGGCTGACTTCGTGCAGGAACTTCTTAGGAAGAAAGATAAGAAGTTAGCAATATCCTTTAACTCTACTTTTCGCTATATAGATGATGTTCTTTCACTAAATAATTCAAAATTTGGTGACTATGTGGAACGCATCTATCCAATCAAGCTTGAGATAAAGGATACTACAGATACAGTTAAGTCGGCCTCATATCTTGACTTACATTTAGAAATTGACAATGAGGGTTGGTTGAAAACAAAACTTTACGACAAAAGAGATGATTTCAGCTTTCCAATTGTGAACTTTCCATTTCTAAGTAGCAACATTCCAGCAGCACCTGCATACGGGGTATATATCTCCCAATTGATACGATATTACCGTGCTTGCATTTCCTATTATGATTTTCTTGATAGAGGGTTGCTGCTCACAAGGAAGCTATTAAACCAAGAGTTCCAAATGGTGAAGTTGAAATCATCCCTTCGTAAATTTTACGGACGCCATCACGAGTTGGTTGACCGTTATGGAATAACCGTTTCACAAATGATATCGGATATGTTCCTTACGCCGTAACTACAATCCCCTTACCTTTCATGAATGTGACCTACCGAATTAGACTATTTACCGGATTTGTTATCACATAAGCAAAACGACGGGTGCCACATGTGGAGCAGGATCTGCTTACCCTTCCGGAGCACCTGAGATCACCCCTAGTTTTTTGGTGGGGTTCGTGTTGTTTATTCTTTAGTTTTCTATGTTGTGTCGTGTGTGCTGTTGTTTGTTTGTCTTTTTTATTTTTATTCATAGCGTTGTCAGTTTGTTTTAGATTAATGAGTTTGACTGTCCCTTTGGTATCTTTCGTCCCTCTTCTTTTACTAGTAAAACCATATAATGAATAGTCGGTGCTCAGACGTTATACCATATCAAATTATCAAAAACAAAACAATTTGGAAATTTTTCTCAACGTAAGGCATTCTTGTATGTGAAACTAGCACAGAAAATATAAATCCTCCACAAAATTAAAAAAAAAAGGTGTTATGTTATTTTTTATGAGGAAAGGACGATGTTGTTTGCCGTGTTAAGATCAATTCAGATTAAATCATTACAGTCGAGGCTTTAGACTTGTATTTACAAACTTAATGGCAAAGTACATTCATTCTGTCGGACTGCATTTGTTTGTCGTCAAAATTATATTATAAGACGATGACACTCTTCCTCTTTCACCCTTTAAGAATTAATGGCATGAAATTATACGGATGTTATTGGTAATTGTATTGAATAATTGGAAACAGTTGTGAACAACTATTGACATTAAACCGAGAGATGGAAAAAATATATTTTGTCATTTATTAGCAATATATTTTATAAACCTATGTGACTGAATAAGAGTAATAAACTGTCTAGTAAGTTCTAAGGGTTAAAATATTTGAATTACACAAGAATATAAACATAAGAAGATGCAGTTAATATGCTAGTATGACAATTATCAGAGTCCAATTAACATGTATGTAAATTACATATATAACCATCCACTTAATAAACAAAAACCAATAACCTTATTTAATTGGACACAATTTGCAAATTGGCTAAGATTACGCAACTAAAACGGTAACCGCTTAGTGTAGTGAAAAGATACTGATAAACGACTACAATTTTTTCATTTTTCTAACAATTCCAGTGACAATCACTAAAAAAATCTATAATATCCTATCAATAACAAAGCAAGCTAGATTTGTGTTGCTTCTTCACTTGGAAATCTCAATTATCTTGAATGAATTGTTTAAAAAGTGTGAATAAATAATTTACTAAGCTTTCGATGACAAACTCTTGCTCTTTGTCATTTTTGCAAATGCAATTCTTACCCCTCGACTATGATGGGGATAATCTGAAGTGGTCTTCAATAATTGAGTCCACTTCATGTTAGTTGGTGTAGATACTGAAATCATTTCGTGTAATGAATCAATACTGCACTGATGTTGTATAACGATTTATCACCGGATACTTGTTACGATCGACCAGACTTTTTACACAAGGGGGACTATATTGTATTGGTTTTATTCGTTTTAGGCCATTCTATGACTATAGTTGTTTTATTTCTACGTCATTTGGTCTCTGAAGAATAGTTAATCATTGGCAATCATATCACATCTCCTGATCTTATATATGTGTACTGATTTTGTTATTACGGTTTCTTGTTTCTTCTAATTAAATTACTTTTCTGACATTAAAACTTATTTTTGCCGACATAAACAATAGAGCACGAAAAACTTTCTAAAAATCAAGAAAATTAGGTTCTCCCCGCCAGATCAGGAACAATTAACTAGAAAAAATGCCCATAAACAGTTAAACTAATGAGAACTGACGAAAAAGCCTAATCATAGCTGTAATTTTGGGCCAAGGAAAAAAGTCAGGTAAAGATTGATCAAATACGATAGTTCTGTAACAATTTTTCAATTGTGGCATAGGTTTAGTTTCGAAATAATTTAACCTTACAAATGTAATTCTGAAATTTATTTCACAATTTTTTTTCTTCTCTTTTTCACATAAATTTGCTAAAAATGTTATTTCAAAACGTAATGGTGATTATCTCACACTAACGGTGTACACACACGATTTTCTCTGACAGGCATAGACATCAAATTTTACCACTTGTGAAAACTGTTTTAATGTAAAAGTTCTAAATTATAAATACATGGTATCTATGAAAATAATTGTTTAGTGTATTACGAACAAAAAACTGTTTGGGAAATATAGTATTAATGAGATACTATTTGTGCAAATATTGTATAAATCAGATACAAGTACCCAACTGATAAGGTTTAAACTTCAAAATGAGTAATAGATTTGTATATTAATAATTATATCGGGTAATGTGAAATCTTATTAAAAAATGTATGTTTTTTTTCAACATGCAACACGATAGTTGTGCTGAATTGAACACACTAAACGAATGTGGGTGACGAAAATCCTATGAAACAGAAGCTATTCGCTCACAAAAGTGTGTTCATAGTCTCATTTAAACTTCAAGCTCCAAAGTAAAACTCTATTGTCACGTTATTTTGGTGTCTTAATACAAGTACCAAAACCATTAGATATCCAAAAACTAGGATCAAAGTGAATTCTTGGATTAAAATATTTCTATAAAAGGGTCCCAGTTAAAAGTGAAATAGTAACTTTTGATATCTGAATATAAGAAATTAATTATTGAATATAACAAACCAAACGAACGAGCAAGTGAACACGTAAATACAAAATTCGAAAGTGGGTGGTCTCGGTGAATAGTTCTCATTGGTTTTAAGTTGTCCTTAATGATACCGAGTTATTGGCTTAAAAGAATTGTACTTGATGAATGTATTTTTCGCCATTTTAGCTAATCATACCAATCTGTAGATGACGGTGTTTTATTACTTGAAATTAACTATAGCAAATTTTTATTCAGCTCTTGTTTTTGCTATCCAATTGCTTTCTCGATTTGCCATTTGTATTAAATCTTCGATCACAATAAAATTAATCACTTGAGAATTTAAATCAATATTGGTGTCTTATTTGAGACTTCATGATATGTCGACACTGAGATAACATTATTCCAACTTAATAGTACAAATACAACAAATATGTCAACAGAATATAACAAATATTTCCAATAACTATACTTCTTAAGTCAGGCATTCAGAATACAAAACTTAACATTTTCACTATCGCGATGTGAAATATAGCCCAACTAAGAGAGATTTTGAATATCTAAAATCGCGTGTTTGTGTAATTACGGATTTCATCAGAGTGAAAAGGAGAGCTATACGAAAGCCAAATCAAGTAATTTGATTTAAGTGTTTTGAACCAGTTTTTTAAACACCCAGATTTTAAAATATGTATTAAGCATCGTACGATTTTAAGCTTTTTCTGTTCCACCCGTTACAACTTATTAAAAGATAACTGATTTCGCCTAAACGGTTTCCATTGAACCTACTCTAACTCTTAGTCGTCACTCACTGATGCGTCGATTGAAATTCTCAAAGAAAATATCTACTTAGAAAAAAAACCATCTATATATGGCAAAATAATTGCACTTTATTTCCTATGAATCCGTGTATACAGAATTTCTATTTCCACCGACATCACAGCAAATACACGTCTTCCTAAAAACTTTTTGGTCAGAATTAAAAACAATGTGTGAGGCTGCAGATCAAAAAAGCAAATCAAATGTTACAATTTTGCAATATGACCTTTCAATGAACTCATCATTGATACCAGGATTACGTAAAGCGGTGTGCATTATGTGAAATAAAGGCAACAATAGTATACCGGTGTTCCAAATTCATCAATCGAAAACTCGATAATGTTCTTCAGATTGTTTTGTCAAACTGTATTACCATTATCTCTTAAGATGACTAAGGACACCTTCGCGATAACTCGTTACTCGTTACTCCTTTCTCAACCATTAAATGACTGAACTTGAATTTTTCATTATTTCAGACAATATTTTTCTTATGAAATTTCATCGACATCCGTCACTTTTGAATCTACTCAAAAATGAACTCACCACTGTCCCAGGTTAGGGGGAGAGTTTGGATCCCGCTTTCATGTTTAATCCTGCTACATTCTGTATGTATGTTCCTGTTCCAAGTCAGGAGCCTGTTATTCAGTGGTTGTCGTTTGTTTATGTGTTACATATTTGTTTTTTGTTCATTTTTTGTAAATAGATTAGGCCGTTAGTTTTTCTCGTTTGAATTGTTTGACATTGTTATTTTGGGACCCTTGATCGCTGACTTTGCAGTATAGGCCTTTGCTCGTTGTTAAAGGCCGTACGGTGACCTATAATTGTTAATTTCTCTGTCATTTGATCTCTTGTTGAGAGTTGTCGCATTGGGAATCATACCACATCTCTTTTTTTATATCAATCTCGAAAAATGCCCAGGTGTCTTCAATCTAATGACGAGTAACTGTACCAATGGTTTTGATAGGTGCATTAACGACATTTTATACTCAACGATATGTGTATGTATCAAGAGAGGCGTTAAACCAAACGTGACACGTGAACGAACAATGTTTCATTTATCTACATTAAAACAACTATCGGTTATTCGATTGCCGGTCAAGTCACACGAAATAGATCTTTAACATTATTCATTTAATTGGGTTGCACATATGAATGCCGAAGCATGCACTTATATTTGTAAATTGAATGCAAATTAAAATATCGAAGCCATTTAGATTATTCAAAACTAGCTAAATATTTTCTCTTGGGAATTTGTATAAATGCATTATTACGCCATACTATTCATTTATAATCCATTAGATATATTTTGATAACATGATGCTATTTATGTCAACCCCGAGTGAAACTTTTATATGTTTAATATGAAAGGTTCTGTTTTAGTTCTGATTTTCCTAAAATAGTTCATAAATGTGACTGATCATAAAGATTGGCAAATTTATGTTCAACTTCAGTGCGCTTTATTGCATGGGTACCAGTGTTATATACTAAAACGTAGAATTAATATCATTAAGGAATCGGCACTTCGAACTATAATACCGTTATAAGAAATAAAGCCAAAAAACAAAGAACAGGTACGGCAATTGTTTAAATGCAATTCAATGATAAAAACAAATCCGTGCTCGCAGAATATGAAAGTTGTTATCCATTCGTTTGATGTGTTTAAGCTTTGATTTGGTCATTTGACTACGGACTTTTTCTTTTGAATATTCCTCTGAGTTTGGTATTTTTATTGATTAACCTTTAAGTAAAAGCTAGCTCAATTACTTTCCTGTCGTTGTATACTATAATATCAGCAATCTTGTGCATCGCCCGGAGTAAATCTGTTCAGAAGATCAATGCAGGGAAAATAAAAAGAAAGCTTCAAACTATGAATTAGCAATTGGTGAAAAACCCAAGATTACCAGACGCAAAGATTGAACGACAGCAGTATAATTATAACCTCATTATTAAGTCTATTAAGCATAAACAAGAAAATGAAATGACAATGGTCATTCGAGTACCGTTAGTCTGATAACACTCAACCGCATATAAATCGTAATTTTGAATTTTCGACCAAAAACATTTGTAGTGATGAAATTTGTTTAAACTGAATATAACACAATTTAAGTGGTTATTTATGTGCAGGGAGTCACTGTAATGGATAGACCTAGGTCTTGAGAAGCAAATCTATTGTGTCAAACAGGGGTGATTAAGAAATGATCCACTTTAGAGAAAATCTTCATTTATTTGGTTTGTGCAAAATTAAGTTTGGAAGAGTGTATTGTGATCAGTTGACTTATGGTTTAATGTATGGATTCAATGTTTAGAGGCTAGATGAACCCCGCCGTTAAGTGCAGAATTTTCTCGCTGTGTTGAAGACCCGTTGGTGACCTTCTCCTGTAGTCTGCTCTTTAGTCGGGTTGTTGTATCTTTGAAACATTTCTCATTTCCATTCTCAAATATCTGGTCCTCAAATCTAACTCTGAAATGTATACATGTCAGAAATACACAACAAAAGCACAAAATGGACGTTGCAGGGTACTTGTACATCACAAAAACAAAAGACACTAAGTACAGATCCCGAGATACTCACAGTTACTGATCTTAGGTTCAAAACAAATAACAACTGATAAAAAAAATTCATGCATCTAAGACTGAAATATCGATCAGTACACATCCAACATCCAAAGGAGTTAGTGTAAAGATGTCATTTACAGTTTGAGTAAAACATGACCTTGTAAAGTTTGCTTCTGTAATATAGCATTTACCAGAAAATTCAATTAGTTCACACGCTACAAATTTAATGTAAAGACGTCATAAGACGTTTGGGCAGGAAAAAACTCGTTAGAAGTTTAAAAAAAAAAGTCAAAATTACAATCCTGGTACTTTGATAACTACTTACAATCTGTTTTGAAAAATTAATCATTTCCCGAGAAACTGACAAAATTAACTAATGCTTAGTAATATGCATTATCTTATTATTTCTTTTATTGGGTTGCAATGTTTTACATCTAAAATAAATGACCATATAATAAATAACCTTGAATTCCTTGATTTAATTAAATAAATAACGATCTATAAGTTGGTCTAAAGTTAGATTTGCTTTGTTATAGACATTCTTTTCAAGGTCAAAAAGTGAATGTGGATATTAACAAACTGTAACTGTGTTTTACCTGTACCTCACAGAGAGTATCGTGTAATGCTCTTATATCCAAATCAAAGTGTATTGAATTCATAAAGAAATTATTAAAAGCTTACAACCAATACAATATCTACTTTTATTATGGTTGAACGATTTCCTTAAGATTTATAGCAAAAATATAATAGAAAAACATCATTTCTATATTACTGCATATATTTATATTAAGTGATCGATTGACTTTTTTATTTTTATACGTGAGCTGTTTTATGATAAAGGCTGGAGAAGCTAATCAGATTTGAAACGATTGTTAATAAATTAGAGATTTTATTAAAATCGTAATTGTGATTTGGATTAGAAAAGTATCCTAATAAAGTATAATCAGCACAGCGAAACAATGGGTGATAAGATATATGAGTCGATGAAGCAACAACACAATGACACAAAAAAACAGTATAGAGGTCATCATACCATCTTCAATATACCATCCTCGAAATCGCACATGTTTGAAGGTGTTTTTAATTTGAACAGTTAATATTAATGTCAAAGATAAGATGAGATTTGAGGAGTCATACATACCCTTTTTGTTTGTCTTGACATTTCTAACTTCGTCAAGTTGTGAACAAATCTTGAATATCATTTTAAGATTTTGTTTTGTCTTTTAAAAGTAATAATTTTATCAATAATCACAAAATACAATTCAGTGCGATCGAGAGTGTTAATGGGTGGACCTTCATCGGAGACACAATCTTGGTAAATTATGGTCCGACCGTACGCGTATGGTCGGACCATATGAGTATATACGCGTTTGGTTATTAATAAATACTATAAGTATTTTGACCTTACAGGTTTATTTTTTAAATATGCATTAGAAACGTTTCAATAATAAAATAATCCTTATCTAAAAAAAACAATGATGGTAACATGAAAATGTATTAAATTCATAATTCAAAGGCAACATAAAAATTAGATATTTATGCCACAGTTAGTATTCATCGTCACTTGTATTCTTGCATGTACGCTTAGGGTGACAATTACTTCCACATGTTACCACAGCTTATTTGTATTTTTACGTCTTGGTTGTGCACTTCCCTTAGCATTTACACCTAACCTTGCGAGTGAAAATCTAGCCTAATTAACAGCTCCGTGCAGTGATACCAAGGTTTTGCTCTGTTTTGTCTTCTGTACTATTATTTGTCTGTGTCTTTTTATTTTAAGCCATGGCGTTGTAATTTGATTTTCGATCTATTAGTGTGACTTTCCCTCTGGTATCTTTCGTCCCTCTTTCATTAAGAAATATTTAGAAGTTATATTCCAAAGTCGACATATTGTCATTCGCTCGGAATACTTGGGTTTTTTGGTGGAGTTGGTGGTGCTCATTTTTTTTTTAGTCTATGGTGTGTATTGTCGTTTTTTACTATGGCGTTGTCAATTTATATTAAACTTATGGGTTTAAATGTCACTCTGGTATCTTTCGCCTCTCTTTTAAGCTACTATTAGAATAGTAAAAACTCCTACAAAAAGCATAACGATTAAAGTAGCTCCAACCAATATATATTTATCTATTTATCAGGAGTGCATAATGCATATAAATATATAATCACTTTTACTCATTAAACAAAAAATAAAATGGATGGAAAATAAAACAAAGAGTATTAAATGTAAATAAAATGTAAATTTGTAACTTATCAGTAAAGCTTGTTTTGGAAATCAGTTTATTGTTCGTTAAATTTGATTTTCATTTCGTTACATTTGATTGATTTTATGTAAATAGACAAAAATAATTACCTTGATAGAAATTAAAACAGCGTGTGTGATACATGTCAGTTTACATACATGTTTGATATTTTTCAAAGCTTCTGCAAAATATACAATATATGAACACGAAACCAACAAACGTATAAAACGTTGAACACCATACACATGCCAATTTAGCTTAAGTGCAAATTTATGATTAAATAGTTACCTCATTTGATAGTCCAAAAAGATGTCTATCTTCGTGAAAATTTTCTTATCTCCCCGGCGTTACACATCTGCTCTCTGATATGTATGCAAAAATAAAAACTGTTTATCTTTTCCTTTCCTTGAATAAAGTACAAAAAAGGTGGGGCTTATTTCTTTTTGTTATTGCTATTTTGTTTTGACTTAAAAATAAATAATGAAATCATATATTAAATGGTAATCATCGTGTTAATTATAGAACCCCAAAATGAGTAAACACGTTAAGACGGTCAATTAGCCATGATTGAATGTCTATAAAAGTTTGATTTTAGAGGATTGTAACTGAGTGAGAATTCTGTGTAACTCCTTAATACAGAATTTTGATGAATATGTTTCTTTGGATACAACAACATCTTTTGAAAGCCTTGATATGGGTACGGAGGTCACACAGAAAACCAATGAAACTCTTATGACTCACTAATTTCAGCCATGTGCACCTGTAAATGATGTTTACATTGAAGAAAATGGTACTATATCCGACTACCAATAGTGTTCTAAAAAAAAGTGTTATATGAAAGGACATTGGAAGGAAATACGAAAATAGAATTCACTGATTGAAGTTGAGGAAAATCTTTAAAATTTTCTAGAATTAATTTTGATACTGTCGAATTTGGATGCGTAGAGCTGCCAAATAAAGGCAACAGTAGTATACTTCTGTTCAAAACTCATATATTCATGGACAAAAAACAAATTCGGGGTAACAAACTAAACCTGAGGGAAACGCATTAAATATAAGAGGAAAACAACGACACAACATTAAAATGTAACACACACAGAAACGGACTAAGCATTAGTCACTCTTACCACAGAATCGTATGTACAAGAAAGCCCAGTAGTCAGCAGTTCTCTGGTGACATGATTGTCATTGATATGGTCATATTTATAAATTAACTGTTTACAAAATTTTATGAATTTTTGAAATACTAAGGCTTTTCTTCCTTAGGAATGGATTACCTTAGCTGTATTCTACAAAACTTTTAGGAATCTTATTACTCAATGCTCTACAAGTTCTTATCTTATTTAGCTTTTTTAACTTTTTTGGATTCGAGCGTCACTGATGAGTCTTTTGTAGACGAAACGCGCGTCTGGCGTAAATGCAAAATTTTCATCCTGGTATTTATGATGAGTTTAAGTTATAGATAATGCATTTTTTAAGGTTTTTCTTGTCGAAGAACACACCGAGGGGTGTCAGGATTGATCAAATGAAAGACCGACCGGAGGGAGGTCTTTCTTTGAACAATCCTGACACCCTGAGGTGTGTTCTACGACAAGAAAAACCTTAAAATATGCATTATCTGACTTATATACCGTCAAAAAATATTAATTTTATAAGTTTTGTAAAATTTAGTATCCTATTTTACCGACAACACTAAAGTGGGATATTCCTTTCTAATGCGTTCAGGTTTTAAATACGCCCTGCGGCTCATTTAGAATGTGAAATAAAACTCACTAAATAATTTAGATATATACCTTTTAAAAATTATTATCCATACACAATAAAAATATTACTGTAACTGCATGAAGTAAGACACAAATGTATTGTTACCATCCGATAACGGTGTATGACAAATACAAGACACATTGTAATTGTAAGTAATTTATTGTACCACATACAAATGTAGCTTATGGAAAAGGGGGAGCTTATGGAAAAGGGGGAGGGGTATGGGTTTTTTTCTATTTTTTATGTTATTTCTATCGCGGAAAAGTGGTTATTTTTTTTAACAATTTTATTTGAATCGAATGAGATTGTCTTTTGAATAGCAATATATTTTATTAAAAGATAATCTGGATATAATTATATATACCCTCCGCACCTGACCCTTTCGTGAGTTACGTTAATGTTATTCAATAGAATAAGATAAGATATTTTATTTTCCAATTATGGGCCCCAAAGGGCATAAACATTACAACATCAATAATTTTTTCATAATACAATACAAACAATGAGATAAAAAAAAAAAAGAAAAGTTAAACGAGAACTATTTAAGTTCTTAAAGAATACGTAGATAAAGAATCTATAGTATGTTGGTTTTTTTTAATACTAATGCATTTTATTACAAGTGTGGTTGATATAGATAACAAACAAGCAGCCCAAAAAGAAAAAAAAGAAAAATAGATATCCACATATGTATAGTACACAAAAAGTTGGATCAATTAAATATATAATAATTAGCCAAAAAGAAAGTAGAAATTAAACATGTCCATGACTCATCCTGTGTCAGCAGCAAATAGGAAAGCATTATGGTTTCCTAAAGGCAGCTGACACCAGGGGACGATACCTTATGGGCCATAGGCATGTAAAATGTGTGTAAATGTCTCTTTCCTACCTGTATCAAAAGCAAACAAGGAAGCATCATAGGTAACTTGAATGCAGTTGATACCAGGGGACGATGCCTCAAGGATATAAGAGAACATTTGAATAAATAATATATCTTAACAATTATTTATAAGATTATCTTATTAGTTGATCATTTGATAGAGTAAAAGGTATACGTAAATTTTAAAAAGTTAAGAACTGACACGAAGACGAATATAAATACATGTAGGTCACAGAATGATTTCATATTCAGCGTGTATCGTTCTGAACATGCATGAAATATTTGCCACTGGACGGCAAGCAACCAAAAATCAGTCAACCTTTTCAGTTTGACTCAATAAGATTTTCAAAATCTTACACACGAATATGTTAAATCTGGATTTATTTTATGAAAGTCTACATTAAAATTCATCTGACATATATGATAATGTTTCTTTATTGTAGCGATAAATTAACAAAACTTCACGTTATTTGTTTCTAAATTTAAATACGGGACTACAATGACGGTTTCTTTTACACCTTTCATCGATTGAACTTTAAAAAATAAATTTCCAAATCGGCAACAAAAAACTATTAGACGAATAAAGTTTTGAAGTAAATCATAGATTGCATGTTTATCAAGGATATTAATGACCTCACACAGGTCATTATTTTATGCCTTGGAGCATATATCATTGAAACATGGTATCGTCCGGGTTGATTCTGAAAAAGAATGACCTGTCGTTCTGAAAGAAAATAACTCCATATAGGTATATAATTATATATAACAGAGATTAAAGTTACATGTAACTCTTGAAAGTTCCTAGACCATAATTTGATTGGTAAAAATGTAAATTGTTATATATTTTGAATATCTAACAGTTTGATTTGATTTTTTTTCGTGCTACTTTCAACATGATAGAAGCAAACAATTTAACAAGTATAGTGGTGTACATTTTTTCATACAGTGTCAATGAAATACGCAAATGATTCCCAAATTATATTAGAATCTCTAAAATCGGACTGATTAAATGATTGCAGCTTAACAATTAATGGCAAATATTACACGCATGATCCGAACGATCATACATAGATATCAATTTAGATGAGATGAGAAACTTTTAACAATATTTTAGATTAGTTGATGTTGGTGAACATATCTTTTAAAAGGTAGTTAAGAGTGTTTAAAACAGATCAAGGTAGGAGAGCGGTTCCTATGTGTTTTCAATATAAAAGATTCGGTTGTTTCATCAAAAACAGTAACATTGCAAACGTCATCTGCGCACCTCTGCACCAACTTGACAACTGATCATACAAGCTACATTAATGTACGTCGTAGTACATAAAATCTTTTCACATTAATAGTTGATATACGCTTTTGTTATTCAATGAAAAGTTCATTCGTTACTTAACTCATGTGGCTTCAATTATGTTAATACATTTGTACATATTTAATCAAAAGCTAAAGCTTCAAATAAAAGACAATATGATGAAATATAAATTCTAAAGATGTCGAACGATCATGAATGTACAATAATGCTATGAAGTCGAAGTCATATAAAAATAAAAATCATATTGTAAAACAACCTATAAAGGTTTGATATAATCATTTTGTTGGTCATAATGTATCAATTGCAAAGAGAATATCGTTAATATTGCCATCAAGTAGTGTATCGTTTAAAACGACCTCTTCATTTGAGACTGCTTGCATTACTTCAGTCTTCTTGTCCTCGTTCTCTGAGGCTTTTTATTGTCATAAGACTGCTGCTCTTTCTTCGTACATGTGATTTTAATTTTGAAGACTTCTCCTTTATATTCCCGAGACTTCGACTCAAAATTCCTAAAGGAGTACGCTTGTCTTGTTGCTTTTTTGATGATTCAAAACTGACATCAAATTCTCCGGCGTTAACACTTTCAACCGACAATGGTCTTAAAGGAATCATTTCCTCGTCATAATCCTTGTGAATATTTTCAATAATGACTCCATCTTCATCTTCGATGCTAATTGTGGTTTGTCGGCTCATTGAATTCCGTGACGATTTGACACTGTCATCGAGGAAAATATCGAAAGATTTGACAAGCTTGTTTCGAATGCTCATTCGATATTTCTCTTTCTTTCGGAATCCTTCGTCACTAACTGTTCTTTTACCTTTTGCTCTAGGGCTAGTTGATATGCATCGTGCAGAATCGCTGTCAAATGATTTAGAAGATGTTGATAAATAGTCTTTCTTGCTAGAAGAGCTTTCGTCGCTAGACTGTCTTGTGTATGTCGGTGAAAATGGCTTGGGGACATCCAAAAAATTATCAAATGATTTAGTCCCTACTCCTAGCTTTTGTCTTGGTTGCAATTTGTTTCTGAAGGATTCTGGCTCAGAGCTTTGTTTGATAAGCGTATTTTGTTCTTTTTTCGACATAACATTTTGATATCGTGCTTTCAATAACTCGATTTCCTTCATTTTTAAGTTAGGTTCTTTATTCTTGACATCCCTAGCAAATTTTAGAGATTTCATTGATTTGCTTATTTCTGAAGATTTATGTATATCAAGAGATTTATTTAATTCCTTTGGTTTACTAAATTCAAGCGATTTGTCCCTGTTTAAGGCTTTTGGGGCTGTTCTTGATTCACAAGCGACCGAAATTTGCTTCAGAAAAACACCTCGTTGTTTTGGTCAAACTGATTCAATGTCCTCTGACTGTGCACGCCCCAGGTAACAAGTTTCTGGTATTGTGCATATTGACTTTGAATCGGGATTGGTAAACGATTTTCAGGACATATTTTCAGAACCACTGCCCACAGAATCAATGGAAGCCTGCTGACTTGACAAGTTAAGGGATCTTGATGTGTCCGAGTCAGTACCAGTATCATGTAAAACCGTTTCTCCATCAACCATATCTTGCATACGCGCATTTCCAATGCAATCAGTATCTGCCATATCTTTTATCCATGTTACAAGTTTCCCATATGCGTCGTCCTTTAAATTATCATCACCATTTGTTTCTTCCTGTAATGCATTACCTGTAATTAGCAAAGATAAGTCATTAAAAGTTCCATTATCCATAATTTAAAACCTTTTAAGCAGATGACTAGGGAAAATTTGACGGTAGTTGTATGCGCACTGTTAATGATATTTTGCTTTGATTGCTTTTTTATGCCATACGTAAAAATAAATGAATTTAAAAGATTGTGGCATTAAGGCAAATTAATTAAAAAGAAAGTAGGAAATGTCTAACATCATCGTATAAAGTAAGTGTTCTATTCCTTCTTTTGTAGAATGTGGATAAAAACTTGAACCATCACGTTTTTTCTTTGTCATCTGTTTTTCTTTTTAAATTTTAGTGATAGGAATATGATGGTAATTTATTAAAAAAATAGCTGAAAGTCTAGATAAACCAGAGAACCATGATCTGAATCTCAGACCTAAAACAAGAGCAAGACCAGGGCCAGCAACTTGATAAAAGAGGGGCGAAAGATAACAGAGGGACAGTCAAACTCATAAATCGAAAATAAACTGACAACGCAATGGCTAAAAATAATAAGACAAACAGACAAACAAAAGTATACATGACACAACATAGAAAACTAAAGAATAAGCAACACGAACCCCACCAAACACTAGGGGTGATCTCCGGTGCTCCGGAAGGGTAAGCAGATCATGCTCCACATGTTACACCCGTCGTGTTGCTCATGTTATAACAAATTCGGTAAATTGTCTAATTCGGTAGGTCACATTCATGAAAGGAAAGGGGGTTGTAGTTACGACATAAGGAGCATATCCGATATCATCTGTGAAACGGTTATTCCATAACATATTAATATTCATAGAAGGAGATGTTGTATTCTTGCTCCTGCGACAATTATTCATTAAAACAACCAAAATGGACAGTTTCCTGCTATATCTATGCAGTACCCGTCAATCATATTCAACAGCATTCACGGCTAGGTACTTGACAGTAGATTAAGAAATCCCTGTCTTCTCTGAATAAGCCGTCCATTTTCTCTTACCCTGTATACGTCATTCGTTTTCTTATATTGAAACTAAATTTTGCCATGTATTTGTTATCTTTGACCTATAAAAAAATATGCATAAAGATGTGTACTTTTCTTAAAATGGTAACTTATTAATAGACATTGTGTTCATATTCTAGCCTCGCAGCAGAAATATTGATTTTAAAATGAGTTTACAATATCAAAGAAGAATCTTTATCATGAAAATAATCATAAACAAAAATTTGATAGATCAATAGAATGTGTCATTAACGTGTTTCGAGTAACCCTTACTTGGCAAATACGATAAACACATTACCTCTCTTTTAAGAGTTTTTTTTTATTAAATAAGTTCAGTTTTATTACTTCGTTAAAATTTTGCGTTTTAAATTTTATATGATAACAGTATTAACAAGTGGATATATAAAGGCAACAGTAGTATACCGCTTTTCAAAATTTATAAATCGATAGAGAAAAAACAAATCCGGGTTACAAACTTAAACTGAGGGAAACGTTTCAAATAAAAGAGAAGAACGACACAACAGAGACAGAACACCGAAAAGTAACACACACAGAAACGAACTATAATGTAACAATGGCCATTTTCCTGGCTTGGTACAGGGCATTTTATGAAAAAATGGTGGGTTGGACTTGGTTTTGTGGCATGCCAAACCTACCGCTTTAATGGCAGTGTTAATTATAACATTAAAATGACAACATTACACGACAGGGTTATAATAAATAAACAGATAACTTAGAGAAAATATAGGACAGAGAAACAAACGAATAAAATACTGTTAAATCGATTATAGGTATAAAAGAAGTAACTGAAACTGAATACTGAATTATCTTGAAGTTGTTAAAATCAACAGAAAGAACATTATTTATGATTCTGTTTTATATTTGATCCGTTTCTATGAGATTGCTATAACTGATAGTGTACACATTGTTTTTGTGCATCATCGCAAAAGCTTTTAAATGTATATAATATGAAAAAGGAAAATGTCGTGTATGTACACATGAAAGCGACGGAAACACAACATCACACAAATAACTACACTTTTTATAGACGTAGTAATCTAATGGTGTTCAAAACAAAATTTTCATATCGATCTCTTAATCGTCACGGGTTTGGTAAAACACTTCTCAAAACCAGAGACTTGTCAATTACAAAAAAATAAAAGAATTAACTTGATAAATCAATATTTTGGAAGGTAAGTTTTTTAAATCTTTCTAATTTCCCTTGTGAAGAGTTGACATTGCAATTTACAAAAGTCGTTAGAATATTACTAAAATTCATAGCACTAAAGTTCCACATAATCCCTTTGAAATTCTCACATTATACATTACATTACTGTGAGCAGAAATATTATTGAAAAGTTCAAAGATAGCATAAAACTACTTTATTAATAATTTTTGCACGTTGTATTTACCTATCATAAAATAATAAAAAGGATATATATTTCAAATTTAAACATAACACAAAAAAATCGTGTGTATGTCATTTACAAATTGTGTTCATGCATGTCTTTCGATGCAAACTTATTTATTTATACTTTTAAAAACACTGATAAATGCATTGACTTTCATACTCATGATTTAAACCATTGGTACTTTGCAAGCGATACGGGTCAGTTTTATATGTATATCTGGGTAATGATTATTTAAGAAATACTTTGATTATCCTGACATATAGTGATTTATTTTGACAAATCTTTGTCGTGAGAAATCATTCAACATGTTTACATCTGCCATGACACCATTCTGTACTTTCACACACAATGCCGTTGATTCCACTCCTCCTGAATGGTGGTTAAACAGTTTATATCAACCCTAGCTTTGTTACAATATTGCTAAGGCGGATCTATAAACTGACTGTTTTCGAAGTAATGTTATATCTCTCTTAATCAACATGCAATGAAAAATTCATAGCTGAATACTTTTTTGATACCATTTTATATTGACGAGGACACGTTTATTTACATTTTGGATCTTCTTGGGGACATGTGTTCTCGTGTGATACAAAAATGATACATCTCAAAGAGAAAAAAAAAGATCCAGCAGATCTCATGATATGAGTTCAAAAATCTGGTCTAGTCGAGTTAGATTTTGCTCTTTGCCTTATTAGGCTTAGTTTCAAAGCTGTCAGACTAATTATTAACAAGTGCGTTCATCAACGTTTTCATAATTTTCGAATTAAACTTAACATAGGTTAACGAAGTAAAATGGCTTCTGTAATGGTTATACTGTTATCTACGACAGTCAGGCATGGGATAATGAACTCTTTTGTTTTTTATTGGTACAAAGTTACTGGAGTCACGTTAAGACTTTACTAATCAAGAAACGTTATTGTACTTAATTGACTTCATTGAATTAAGTTTTGTTGTAATTAAAACCGAAGCTTAAACATGGCATAACCGGATAACATTCAAAATACTAGTACCATCGACTAGACAGAAAAATCAATGATATAGGTGAATGTTCAGGTAAGAGCTTCGCAGAAATGTTAAGATGACTTATTACACTTCTGTCGACTCAAAATTCCAAAAACGCACAAATATGGAACATTCCAAATAAAATATTTCGCTTGTTAAATAAATAAAGCAATTAAAACAGGTCTTGCATAAAAATTTAGAGAAACCTTGTTAGATAAACTAAGTGGTCATATATAAAATTTGGTTCAAAGAATTTCTTGTATTCAATGGTAATTAAATATAGATACGCATTCCCTATGTAATTTTCTTAGTTTAGAAATAAGCCGACTGAGGAATCAATAAGTAAAACATATAATCATCTGTTCAAAATGCTTAGAGTATGCGAGTTAAGAGTTTAGACTACCGCGAAAATCGTAAAACGTAGATGAAGTCATTTTGTTATTGATGATTTTATAATGTGTATATAAAAATTGAAATAATCATAGAATTATAAGCGCAAAGATATTTCAAATATGTAAACCTCTTCCTTATTGAGTATAATTTCCTCTCCACTAGAGACCTCATGACATGGAAGTTTAACAACTACAGGTCATCGTCTGACCTCCAACAATGAACGAAACCCTGACGGCATAGTCAGCTACATAAGGCCCTAAACATGATGACAAATGTAAAACAATTCAATTGAGCAACTTTAGTAACCAAATTTATGAATAACACTATCAACTGGGTCAGAATCTTTAATTGTTTTTACATAGGCGGTAATGGTAATGTTTTTTCCTGTAGCTCAGTCCATATCGTAAACTTGGATATGTATGATAGCTCATTTCCAAGCTGTGACATTTTCACATATGTGGTTGTATTTTCGGGGTACGAAGTGAGATTAATTTTCCCGTAAATTAGCATACCCCGAACATCCTTTTGTGATGCGGCTCCTTGTGGTAAAATATCCCCTTTTTAACACAATAAGTTCTTTGAAAATTTAATACTTTGAACACATTTAATAACTCCATAGTTTTTACACATTTATTCTATGTTCCTCTACTTTCCTAATCACCACAAATGGATAAGTCCAGTCATTTGTAAAAAAAAAATAGAAACATGTCCAATATCACTACACAGAGATTTTTTCTTTACACGTGACTTTTGAGTTCCTCATTTCGAGGCGCATTAGGGATGTTGTCCCAACTATAAAACAAATATGATATACCGCAAAAAACGAAAACCGCAGAAATACAGGCTCCTGACTTCGGGACGGACACATACAGAATGTGCAGGGGTTAAACTAGTTTGCTGGCGCCAAACACCTCAACCTTGGACAGTGGTGTGACAGAACAACATAAGTACAGACTATATCAATCAGTTCAAAAGGACTTAACTCATCAACAAAGCAGAACAAATTTATAAAAATAACACAGACCAGACGTGGCAGGATATTTATACATCCCCACAACAAAAAGGTATTAAGTAAAGATCTGTTCATTGCGAGTACTCTTAGATTGGTACTTTTTTTATTTTTTTTTTATTTGTGTTTTTAAAAGCTTCAAGTCGAAGTGATGATTCAACAACATTTTTTTCACCATTTTCCTTATTTTGTATCGTGCACCAGTGGCCAAGGCTAGCAGGAGGGTTGATCGCTCTCAAACATGTTTATCCCCGCCATATTTTGTATACGCTCCCAAGCTATGAACCTGTATTTTAATGTTTGCCGTTTGTTGCTGTCTGTCACATTTTTTACTATTATTATAAATCAGGTTTTTTCTTCTTTTAAAATGCGTTACTTTTTTCGTCGTGTCGGACCCTTTTTAAGCTTACTATGTGGTATTGGTTTTGCTCAGTGTTGAAGGCATTACGATCCATTTAAAGTTACATTCACGTTATGTGGTCTCTTGTTAACAGTTGTCTCTTTAGCAATAATACAACATCTCCTTTTTTGTATACGTCTTTCAATTTTTTTAAAATGAACTTAACATTTCCCGTTGATATGTGAAAAATCAAAATTATAATTCAGGCACTAATAAAACAAGTTATTGAACTATATCAAGTGAGATGCACGAGCCATTTACCAAAATAAAACGGATGAGAACATAATTCGACAGTCCCTTGCATTATCAATGTAAAAACTGGTATGATAAAACAAACATGGAGCTGACATATCTGTTCAATTCCAGACATGGCTTGAATAAACTTGACGTGAAAAAATATTAATAACAATGAAACATTTAATCGTACCGACGATCTTTCATTTTGCAAATTGTTTAACACAAAGAATAAGAAAGCACTAACTGAAACAAGTTAAAACCACGAAGAATGACAAAGATTCATTTGTAATAAAAACTATTGTCCCGATTAGCTGTTTACTCTTAGTTGGTATGCAAGCCGTAATCCTGTTGTCATGTTATAGTATATTTGATGAACGTAAAAATCCAAATGCCTACAGGAAATTATGGAAATATTGTTTATTTATTAACCATTTACTCACAGTATATCGACCATCCTGACGTTATAGTAGGTCATGACAATTCTAAACCTTGAAGACAATGTTATGAGAAATGTAACAGAGAGTAAGAATGACAATTTTAAGACAACTGACATTTCTTTTTCAGATTGCGTTTAAGAATAGAGTATAGGTTTAATCGTTAAGGTGGTACCCAACACTTTCACTAAAATTAATTTGGCTCGTTTAATTTTCATAAAATTTTGACAAAGTATTTACTTTGACCCTTTGACAAAAATATAAAAATTTTAAATATTTTGAACCAACCGTTTTGTCAGAAAAATTACACTAGTTATATAGCAATTTGACAAACACCAATTTTGATCATTGAGAAGCTTAATATTCCTTTTACAACACAACGTAATTAAAACGTTTAGCTGACATAACAGAGTTATCGCCCTGTAGAGTTAGGTACCACCTTAAAAGGATTGTAAGGCATGTTCTCTAGTTTATAATGAAATAAATATAAAGTGTACTTTTATCATATTAAAAAAAATCCATTCATTTCTTTCTTTACATAACCTTTGCCCTTTTTTGTAATAGCACGTGTCATCAAGAATGTTAAACTTTATTGGGCTATGAAGGTGAATTCTAGTATGACGAATAAGCGTTGTTATCCAATCAAAATAACGAATTCTTCTAACAAATACATGTAATGTAATTATTAATCGTCTATAACCCTAATCAATAAGAATATGATACTTGTGTCTCGAGCTTTACGTTTTCAAATGGAAAAGCATGTTAACTGTAAATCCTGACTATATATTGTATACGTAATTTTCTTGTTTGTCAATTTACGAATTTTTTTAGATTAAAAAACAAACTTCCTACGAGAAGCCTTTTAAAGTATCTTTGAGTTTAGACAGCGTAATGTTTTGTAAACATATATGTGCTTTGACATAATAGTAATTATTCAGGGTTAGAAATTTGAAGTATGATTATTCATATAATATCATGTATCAAACCATAGTTACTTGCAAAAATAACTCAACGTGCATGTTTTGAAAAGTAAACCAGTTAATTGTATTGTCTTTATATAGAATATATACATTTGGCTGTGAATGGTTTCTTTGAGAGAGATGATTACATTATATTTACGATGTTTTGCATTTGGGGTAATCCATGTCCGGACTTTATCCATTATGACTCTGGATACTCATCTGATTTTATTTGTTTTAGATAATGTTTCATGATGACTTATAAATCGGGTAACAATTAAGGGTCTTTGTACAAGTAACACCTCCTAAAAAATTGTACTTGTCCGATCTTTTATATAATGCCTTCAAATCTAATCGGATTTTTTGGAAAATTGGTCTTATGATGATTGTGACGGATGGGTTAACTAAACGTCTGGACTGGCAGTAAAACAACGTCTGATTCGTTTGATCGTATAATCTCAACTCAATATAGTAACATGATACATAACAATAGAACAACGTTAACAGAAGAAATGATGACGTTAACAATGTGAATGGAAACGGCGTTAAAAGTAGTGTTAACGTTTGACGCGTAAGTTAAACTGTCTCTAAATTTCCGACATACTCGGGGCCACCAGATGCAATGTCCATTAGCTGTGATATATAGTGGTATGCGGAAAGAACAAAAATAGATTGATCTCACAAATAATTAAAAAAATATTAAATTATTAGATTACGTAAAAAAACTCTTTGAATTTGACAGTCTTTTCACAAATAAGAAAAATTAACAAGTCTGTTCACACACGTTAGTTTCTTCGTTCACTTCGTCTCAGATAACATTCCATGCTGTTGACTTCTAATGGGTAGAGTTTCGTCACGGGTCGATTTGTAATTCCTGATTTGGTACGCACCATAGCGACGCGTACTAAGCCATCCTTGCCTTTAATAGTGTCCTGCACAACTCCAAGTCTCCAATGCACGCGCTTTGATTCGTCGTGTATCTGAACGACATCGCCTTCTTTAATCTTCCGAACGTCGACTCCAGCTCTTTGGTGATATTCTCGCAATGAAGTAAGGTATTCTCCTTTCCATCTTGTCCAGAAGTTCTCAATCAATTGTCTTTGTCGTATCGCTTGATTGTTCAAGTTTGTGTGTGTTAATTCACATACATTTAGATTGTCAATAGCACTATTTGACGATACATACGGTAAAGTTGTTATCCTTCGTCCATGTATAAGATGGGATGGTGTAAGCGGCTCCGGATCTCTGATATCTGTTGAAATATACGTCACTGGTCGATCGTTGAGTGTGGCGCTCAAAATGAATGGCTAACATGTAGCTCCGAAAAGTACGGACTTGAAGCGATATGTTATTAGCGGACTTGATGTGTTTGAAGGATCGCTAAGCCATAAGAATCTCGTTGCATCTCGGTCTTTCTCGTCGAGCTGTATTTGTAGAAATGCCTTTTCTAAATCTGAAGTTGTAGCATATTTCTTAGCGCGAAATCTCATAAGTATTCCCGTAATGTCATTCATAACAGGTGGGTGTGATTCTCAGCATTCATTTAGACTTGGATTACCTCTTCCATCTTTGCAGCTACAATCATAAACAATGCGTATTGGCGTAGTAGATGATTCCTTGGCAACAGGGTGATGTGGGATATAATGTACGGGTCGATCGGTAGGAAGTTTTGTTTCCTCAACCTTTTCAATAAAATGTCTTCTCTCCTGCTCCATTATGATATCTCCATACATTTTAAGTAAATCAGGTTTGTTTGCTAAACGCCTAATAACGCTACCTGTCCTCTGTTTAACCAATTCCATGTTATGCGGCAGCGGAAGGAAATCTGGTTTCCATGGTAACTTAGCTGTGTACTTTCCATTTTCTAGTATAATAGACTTTTCTCCGTATTCTTTTACAACTTCAGACTGACACATCAAGTTTCCGGTTGTTTTTTTTTTTTTCTTTTTCGGGGATTCATGATAGTCATAATACGTAGAAAAAAAACCAGAACACAAATACAGTAGTTCACGAAATGCCATACAGAAAACATATAATTTAAACAAAATAATTCCGACCAGAAAATGAGGGGTGAAATCATTTTCTCCACATGCAGTGTCAACTAGTAACTTTTTAGAATATTATTCAAATCATACAAAGTTGTAGACTTGTTTGAAATGACGTTCATAATAGTAAAACGGCTTTCACGTTGAGAAAAAGGCATGCATTAGTAATAACTTCTACACTTAAGTTTATTAAAAGAAAATAAACAAGAATTAAAGAAGATTGATTTACACTTGAAGAAAAATAGGCTAATATTATTCATATAGCAAAAGTATTGGCATCTTTATTACTTAATATAGTATCGTAAAGGGGTATGTTTCAACAGATTTTTTAAGATTATTGTACTTTTTTTTAATGATAATGATTTACAGTACTGTTTGAAATACAACAACACTGTTTCTCTCTCTCATTAGCTGTTCAGTGTGGAATTCATAGGCGAACATATACAACAGAAAGATATTTCTATTTAAAATACAAATGCATATGAATGCAGCGTGTATCGTTTCCATTACATAATGAAATTATCTCAATATCTAGGAAGCTCTTGGCTGTTAACAATACATTGCATCATTATTTCATATCGTCTATAATTCTCTGAGAAGTATATCTAAAATCAGTATCAGCAATTTAAACTAATGTTATAACAGTATTTTGTGTGATCGAATTTGTCGCTTTACTGTATTATTTGCAAACCTATCAGACCGTGTAATCTGGTATTGTGAATATAGTATTGATTTCTACTTTGATGCAATATTTGCTGCCAATAGATCACATTCTGAATTGTTTTACTAACTTACTTTCACCAGAAGCGCTCAAAACAAACAAAAATAATGAAAGACAATGATGTTAATAAATACCTGAATACTCGTGGAGCTACACTGTATATGACCAAAGAATTACTAATGTCATCTAAGGTGAACTTTGCATGAGAGAGAAATAAATCATGTCAGTTTCGAAGTACAAACTAAAGTGATGATTTTTTTTTTTACTTTTTTGGATTCGAGCGTCACTGATGAGTCTTTTGTAGACGAAACGCACGTCTGGCGTATATATAAAATTTAGTCCTGGTATCTATGATGAGCTAAAACAATCACAAAATTCATCTTTGGTTAACTTTGTCTTATGGAGTTGGAACCTTAATGATATCTAATTTTTTTGAGAATTTAAGAAAAGAATGTTATAAATTATGTCAAAACAGAAGAATTGATTGATTGAAAGTGAAGATCCTCTCGGGGTCTAACAATCAACCAGCAATGGAATCGAACCAATACTAATATATTAACACCTATAGTTGATAATTTCTCTGTCATTTAGTCACTTGTGAAGAGTTTTCTCATAGCAATCATACCACATCTTCTTGTTTAATTTAAATAAGTGTTTTTGTTCTTTTTCTGGAATAACATTAATCAGAAACGCTTACATACTAAAAAAAAATTGAAAGCCAACGATATATACACATCTGAATACGCTAAAAGCTATATGACCAGGCCCAAATTCAACTTACTTCAGGTCATCTTTTCTTGAGGATGATAGAACCTTGGTTTCTTGATAATTTCTTTATCAATTAATATAAAATAAAGGCAACAGTAGTACACCGCTGTTCAAAACTCATAAATACATGGACAGAAAACAAAATCGGGGTAACAAACTAAAACCTAGGGAAACGCATTAAATATAAGAGGGGAACAACGACACAACACTAAAATGTAACACACACAGAAACGGACCAAGCATCAGACAAAATCCCACGAGAATAACAAATATAACATCAAAACCAAATACATGAATTTGGGATAGACAAGTACCGTGACACGTCATATCGCAATGTGAAATTACACTCAAAAATAAGAGAAAACAAACGACGCAACGTTAAAATGTAACACACACAGCAACGAACAATAATATAACAATGGCCATATTCCTGACTTGGTACAGGACATTTTTAAAGGAAAAAATGGTGGGTTGAACCTGGTTTTGTGGCATGCCAAACCTCGCACTTTAATGGCAATGTTAAATATAACATTGAAATGACAATATAATATTACAGGACTACAATACAAGTAAATAGGAGAACGTATTAGACAAAGAAACACATGATTAATGAATAACAAAAAGCATCAGGTTTAAAATTCAATACACCAAAAACGCGCCTCGTCCACACAAGACTCAACAGTGACGCCCAGATATAAAAGATCGAAAGTGAAAAAAAGTACAAAGTTGTACAGCACTGAAGATCAAAAGGTTGTGTCAAATACGGCTATGTTTTTATGCTTGGGATAAGAACATCCTTATTATTTAGAACAATTAATGCTATTGCAAACAGTAAATTTTATCAAATGAATATAACAGATATACATCATGATACTGAAGTATTAACTCATTACAGAAAACAAACACGAATACATAATGCAAAGACCAACACAGAATAGACACACCCGACTCAGTCCAGGCCTCAACGCAGTAAATCATGAAAATGACGTCACATACGATGGTGAAAAGGCACAAAAATTACGTCACATTTGAATTTATGAAATTTCTGAAACAGCAGAAAAATGACGTCACATATGAAAAACTATATCTCAAAAGTAAGATAGAATTAGGATTGATTAAAGATTATATAAATAGAACTAAATATTGATATTGCATTTAAACACAATGCATATTACAATACTTATTAATAGCAATTAACTATAATGTATATATGTCCAGTTTGTTATGAATCAAACTTCAAACGTAAATTATCGTACAAAAATACGTTAACCAAAATTAAATCTAATAAATGACGGCGGTGATTAATTTTTCTTTCAATAACACATAAATATAACAGAAAAGACGTCAACACATTTGACAAAATCCGATGAGAATTACAAATATAACATTAATCATTTAAACTAAATACATGAATTTGGGATAGACAAGTACCGTAACACGTCTTATAGTAATGCGAATTCACACTCAGCAGAACAGTCACAATCGGGAATAAGTCACGTTTGGTAATTAAAAAATTAGACGACATAATGACAAACCACAATCTACCATTTGGTAAAAATGTCCTTAGCTAATTTGGTTAAAGACACATCGTATGGATCCACCAATTCGTGATGGTGTCCATAAAATTTACGGAGTGTCAATTCTAATCTGTCCACCTCATAACTTTTTTGAAGTAGTTTCTGCGTAAGGAGCACACTCCTGTATATGAAGTCCGTATAGTGTGAACAAGCACGTGAATAACGTATTAATTGTGATATGTAAACACCATACGAAGGGGCAGATGGTATGTTACTGCTGAGAAATGGGAAATTGATCTACGTCAATATTGAGAAAAAAACAAGGTATGAAGCAGTCCTTCTAGTATCAGTAGTATCCTTAATTTCAAGTTCACTGGGATATATGAGATGTAAGTATTGGCTGAAGTATGGGTTATTCAATGATAGAACATCATCAATATATCGGAAAGTAAAATTAAAGAATTTCGCAAGGTGCTTATTTTTTTGTCTTTTAGAAGGTTCTGAATGAATTCTGCTTCATACGAGTACAAAAACAAATCAGCCAGCAGGGGTGCACAATTAGTACCCATTGGAATACCGATTGTCTGTTGAAATATAAATCCTCCAAACTCAACAAATATATTGTAGATCAAAAAGTCCAGCATTTTGAAAATATCATCTTCAGTATATTTTCTTGAAGATTCAGTGTGATTCTTCACAAAATATGAATTATTGTAACCCAAAACAAGAAATTTGTATCTACGATTCCCATTTTTATAGAAAAAGCTCTGTTTTATGAGATGTTGAAGTCGATCTTTCAACTGAGCATGGGGAATAGTAGTATATAGCGTAGAAAATCAAAAGTTTTATGTTGCTGCAAAATTGCAAAGATTGTGATCGAAAGTTAAGCAGTAGATCTTTGGAATTTTTGAGAATCCACATCTGGTTAAAACCACTGGTAGAATATATCTCCTCACAATATTTTTGAAGCCCATCTTTAACTGTAGAAAGAATAGTAGTCAGTACTTTAGAAAGATATTTAGTCGAACATTTTGAAGAACCAGCTATGTATCGTTCTTTATATGGAGTTTTGGGTAATTTAGGTATCCAGTATAATGAGGGCAAGTTTTCTTCGTTTTCTTTGATGTTGATACCAAAAGAAAGAAGGACAGATCTATGATTTTGTAAAATTTCGTCCTTGGTAAATGATGTTAAAGAATATGTAGGATTACCAGTAGTTTTATCAATTCCAAGCTCTGTAGAGAGACATTGCAAATAATGTTTTTTACATATGAAGACAATATTATTGGAGGCTTTATCTGCTGGAACAACGACATATTTGTCATGCAAAGAGGATAAAGCATCCACAACCTCTGAATTCTTGAAAGGGTTTGAAACTCTAGTACTCATAATACATCGTAGTTTATGTATGCGCCTCTGAATGCATGATCGAATAGCTTTGATGCATTCAGACAAAGTGTCCAGTTCTGGTTGGTCTGGTTCGCGCTTTACCCATTTTCTTGTATAGTCATCAACTGCATCCATCAGTAACTTGAAATTCTTTTTCAAGTTGATGGGCTGGGGGATTCTATAACAAAGATTTTAGAAAAGGATGTTAAAAATGATTTTTTTGTACCAAAGAACTGACTCCTGATTTAATGATACCAACAACAACACCGACTCTGTGCTAGAAAATAATAATACATAACACTTTATAAATTTTATTGCGCCCGAAGATATTTTCTGGAATGACCTTCACTAGGGTTTCCCAAACTCAAAAGTTCGAAATAAAGTTCCCGATTACGTGAGGATCTACATTTTGTATGACAAAAAGAAACATAAAAATGTAGCCAAATTAACACGCTTTCACATCAAATAGAATACGATTATCAATAGTTCTGTAACAAATGGGAAACGAATCAGTGTTTCATTGTGACATATAATTCTGAAAGTTTCCCTGAAACAGATTCTAAATTATGTAAAGATACAAATTTAATTATCTATTTATCTATTCATTAAAATCGAGAATGGAAATGGGGAATGTGTCAAAGAGACAACAACCCGACCAAAGAGTAGAAGGCCACCAATGTGTCTGCAATGCAACGAGAAACTCCCGCACACGGAGGCGTGCTTCAGCTTGTCCCTAAATAAAATGTATACTAGTTCAGTGATAATGGACGTCATACACAACATCGAATACACAAGAAACTAAAAATCAAAATCAAACAAGACTAACAAAGGACAGAGGCTCCTGACTTGGGACAGGCGCAAAAATGTGGCGAGGTTTAACATGTTTTCTGATTTCTCAACCACCTCGCCCCTATACCTTTGGTAGCAATAAACAGTTAGGAAAAAATACTAAAGTTTGCCCTTATGAATTTTACCATCCCCTTTTCATTGCTTTCTTGCAATATCAAGCTTATTGTTTGTGTCATATATGGGCATATGTATGTAATCAGAATCTTCCATAGATTCTATATATCCAGTATATAAAATGGTAAAATATAATTTCTTTTTGGTGTATCCATGGCAACAATCTGCATTTATTTGTTATAAAATATTGCAAAAAGGGGGGGAAGATGTCACATATTTCCCAAAAATTTGACTAAAAGTAGAATTTCAATCGCTTGAAGTAATACCTTTTCTGAAACTGTGTACATATATCATTCAGCAAATCCAATGAAAATCATATGTCTTTCGTCTCATTTTTTTTTTGTAAAATTGCGTCAAAAACTTCGTGTAGAAAAAGAGTGTTTGTAAACAGTACATTAATTTCTGGACCGATGGCCGGTCTAGCTATGAAAATACGGATTGTCAGAAAACAGCCCATAAAACATGTAAAAAATAATCTTGATGCACTTATAAACCATCTTTGAAGGCTAAATTAGCACTCATCTGTCTAAAAATGAATTTTATTACACAATAACTTTCCTATTTGAAAAATCCACCGGGGCCAAAATGCGAAACTAAACTCCTAACTGTGTATTGCTACCTTAATTAATAGTATATATTTTTTTCAAATTTTCCCTTTTAACTTATTTTCTGAGTTCTGCTAGCTAATACGAGTAAAATGGCCTTTCATTTTTGAAAATTGGTTAAATAATGAATATTTTATGAAGGTTAGCAGTTGACACTGAAACGCGACAAAAACTGATTTTAAAGAAAGGTGCCAAGTCAAAGTGTAAAATCTTGTTTCTACCTCAATATTTAGCCAAATCTTAAAAACTGTACCTCTTTTGTCAGTTTTTAATGTTGAATATCTTAATAAGATCTCTGATGATGCAACATTGTATAAAATTTAGCAATTTCAAGCATAAAAATGTTAATCTTTATGCTTATTGCATACCAAAGACTTGATTAAAAAACTTGGTGTTAGGGAATCAATTCCTTACATCTGATTTAACTATACATTTAATATATGCCAAAATGTAACATGAAATCTTGATAAAAACAATAGTTTGATATATTCGCAAGAAAAAAACCAACGCGTTCAATACTTAGGCTACTACATGCAGCCCAATCCACCAGAAGCAAGAGTTAAGCCGATAGAGTACAAATATAAGCCTTGTGTCAAAATGTCTAATTTTGGTTGCTAAGGACTGTAAACAATAAAATTGACATATATTGTCATTCTTAAACACTTAATTTACTCAGAAGGTGATTTAGAATCTAAATATTAATAGATTTGTGGCATGAAAAGTCTAAATTATACAATTCTGAGCTTGGTAAGTATGCCATAAGGTAGCAATAAACAGTTAGGAAAAAATACTAAAGTTTGCCCTTATGAATTTTACCATCCCCTTTTCATTGCTTTCTTGCAATATCAAGCTTACTGTTTGTGTCATATATGGGCATATGTATGTAATCAGAATCTTCCATAAATTTTATATCCAGTATATAAAATGGTAAAATATAATTTCTTTTTGGTGTATCCATGGCAACAATCTGCATTTATTTGTTATAAAATATTGCAAAAAGGGGGGGAAAGATGTCACATATTTCCCAAAAATTTGGCTAAAAGTAGAATTTCAATCGCTTGAAGTAATACCTTTTCTGAAACTGTGTACATATATCATTCAGCAAATCCAATGAAAATCATATGTCTTTCGTCTCATTTTTTTGTAAAATTGCGTCAAAAACTTCGTGTAGAAAAAGAGTGTTTGTAAACAGTACATTAATTTCTGGACCGATGGCCGGTCTAGCTATGAAAATACGGATTGTCAAACAGAAAACAGCCCATAAAACATGTAAAAAATAATCTTGATGCACTTATAAACCATCTTTGAAGGCTAAATTAGCACTCATCTGTCTAAAAATGAACTTTATTACACAATAACTTTCCTATTTGAAAAATCCACCGGGGCCAAAATGCGAAACTAAACTCCTAACTGTGTATTGCTACCTTAATTAATGGTATATATTTTTTTCAAATTTTCCCTTTTAACTTATTTTCTGAGTTCTGCTAGCTAATACGAGTAAAATGGCCTTTCATTTTTGAAAATTGGTTGAGTAATGAATATTTTATGAAGGTTAGCAGTTGACACTGAAACGCGACAAAAACTGATTTTAAAGAAAGGTGCCAAGTCAAAGTGTAAAATCTTGTTTCTACCTCAATATTTAGCCAAATCTTAAAAACTGTACCTCTTTTGTCAGTTTTTAATGTTGAATATCTTAATAAGATCTCTGATGATGCAACATTGTATAAAATTTAGCAATTTCAAGCATAAAAATGTTAATCTTTATGCTTATTGCATACCAAAGACTTGATTAAAAAACTTGGTGATAGGGAATCAATTCCTTACATCTGATTTAACTATACATTAAATATATGCCAAAATGTAACATGAAATCTTGATAAAAACAATAGTTTGATATATTCGCAAGAAAAAAACCAACGCGTTCAATACTTAGGCTACTACATGCAGCCCAATCCATCAGAAGCAAGAGTTAAGCCGATAGAGTACAAATATAAGCCTTGTGTCAAAATGTCTAATTTTGGTTGCTAAGGACTGTAAACAATAAAATTGACATATATTGTCATTCTTAAACACTTAATTTACTCAGAAGGTGATTTAGAATCTAAATATTAATAGATTTGTGGCATGAAAAGTCTAAATTATACAATTCTGAGCTTGGTAAGTATGCCATAAGGTAGCAATAAACAGTTAGGAAAAAATACTAAAGTTTGCCCTTATGAATTTTACCATCCCCTTTTCATTGCTTTTTTGCAATATCAAGCTTACTGTTTGTGTCATATATGGGCATATGTATGTAATCAGAATCTTCCATAGATTTTATATCCAGTATATAAAATGGTAAAATATAATTTCTTTTTGGTGTATCCATGGCAACAATCTGCATTTATTTGTTATAAAATATTGCAAAAAGGGGGGGAAAGATGTCACATATTTCCCAAAAATTTAGCTAAAAGTAGAATTTCAATCGCTTGAAGTAATACCTTTTCTGAAACTGTGTACATATATCATTCAGCAAATCCAATGAAAATCATATGTCTTTCGTCTCATTTTTTTGTAAAATTGCGTCAAAAACTTCGTGTAGAAAAAGAGTGTTTGTAAACAGTACATTAATTTCTGGACCGATGGCCGGTCTAGCTATGAAAATACGGATTGTCAAACAGAAAACAGCCCATAAAACATGTAAAAAATGATCTTGATGCACTTATAAACCATCTTTGAAGGCTAAATTAGCACTCATCTGTCTAAAAATGAATTTTATTACACAATAACTTTCCTATTTGAAAAATCCACCTCATTAAATCCGTATTCATGTGAACTCCAATTTAACCCCGTAGAAAGAGATAAAATAACGCATGCATTGTCCGTGTACGGGTATTTAAAGGAAAAGAATGTCAACATTGAAAGTGAAACTAGGTAAATAATTTGATTAACTGATTCGATCCACACAAAATCATTCTTATAAAGGTAAAAACGACGATAAACATAAATTTTTAATCTACAACACAAAATTTAACATACCTAAAAAAATACAATTGCACGAGTTGCTAAATCTATTCATATCTATGTTTATGTTTACATCGCTTATATGGTCATAGGAGGTCAACTCGATAGTTAATTAGATGGAGTCTTCGCTACATTTCTCACGAAACGAAGCTACATCTTATTGAGACCATGTCCTGTAAATTGTTTATTTTATACTTTTGATAGTTTGGAAAAAATGTTTTACATAGTTATAAATAAAATATGAGAATTTGAGTCAATTCGTTGAACATGAATTTGGCAGCTAGTGCCCCTTTAACTCATTATAGGCGAGTATAATATTTGAAAAAGACGTCTAGTTAAGGACTTTAATGCACCCACCTAACACACGGCTAATTTCTTTTTTAAATGAAAGAATAATGATTTAACTTTGATTTTTACCAGGTCGTCACAAAATCGTACGGTGCAGTTTTTGTAAAATTGACGTTTATTTCAGAAATTAGCTGAAAATTATAAAATTACGACATGTTTTTCAAGCAAAGGAAATTAGTTGTATCTCTTCTTTTAGACATAATAATTAAGTGAATTAGATTCTTAAAATGATGAAAAACAATATTTACAACTGTAAGTCCGCATGCTTTTGCATTCCTTCTAAATATATGACATTTTGTACGAAAATTTTCATAATCCTGACCTTTTCGGATCTACAATTAAATTTGTATTAAATGATTTTGCACTCTTTCCGTTTTATAACACACCAAATTACTCATCAGTTATCGTTTTTTCATTCAAGATCAAGACTTTATCTTAAAATTTCTTAAAATCACGAATTTCTGTAATTTTATGATGTTGGGTAAAATCACTATAGTTTCCGGAATCCCTTATCTATTTCGTTATCGTTTTTACTGAATATATTAGTCGATTTCCGTGTACTTAATAGTGCTATTAGAGTACGATAAATCATATTTAAACGGTTCTATTTCTATCTTTAACTTCAGTGTAGCTTAAATAGATATAAAATTGTCCGAAATTAAGATCAAATCGAAGTAAAACATAGTTTTTGAGTTCTGTAGAATTCACCCCTTTCTAAATAAGGAATCGTATCGGAAAATTGTCGAAACTCTTCCGAGTCGTGTCAAATTTTCACAGTCCAGTTCACAATGAAACCCTTCCTATGCTAAAAAGCAAAAACTATCCATTGATTGACACAGATGCATAGTCTGTCATGTATGTATTCACTACATAGAAACTATGTAGTTAAACACTTAAATGAAAATACAGTTGTATCGCCGCAATGGGAAAACGAAAAGAAGAAATTTACAGAAGACTGGTCGATGAATATGAACAAAAAAATGAAAACATCCCATTTGAAAATACAAAATATCATAAGAGTTGCTATAAATATTTCAAAAGTAAGCACAACCTATCATCTTCTGTTTTGTCTGTACAAAGACTTTGTACTACATGTACCAATTTTACCGACCAGTCTCTTCTCATATATCAACGAGGGCAGTAGATCTACAACTCATTCTTATTTGTCTGTTCAAGTTGTATATTTTGCAAATGTATAAAGCCTATGAGCAAGTTACACAACTTCATAAGGTATCATCTGAAGAGCAAACTCAAGCTGTATTGAGTGTTACTACATTATCTCCTACAATGATCTGATTTACAAAATAACTCGTGATAATTTTACTATTAAATTTTTATACCATCGAGCTTGCATCGCTAAATATTTGCTACAAAATTTGAAACCAGAAAGTAAAGAGCTATTTAATTCTAAACATAAAACAGCTTTTACTAACATTTCGACGATTAAAGATGACGTGCCTGTACAGTTAACCGGGCTTAATTTCTGCCCGAGGATCGCCGCCGAGAAAACTACACAACATATTATCAGCTTCAACAAAACTAAAAATATATGGTCAATTTATAGTTACATGTATACAGCCTCAACAAGGTCAAGCTACGTCCAATATTGTATACAGTAGCTCTAAAATTTTGTCTTATGCCGTATTAAATGACGTAAAATTACCCGTTTAAAATGACTGTGATATACAGTCTGTCAAATTTAAAGATCTGAGCAGTGACTGCGAAATTGGTTGCAAGCACTTTTTGCAGCTACTAGTATTTTACGGAAGCAGATATAGGGTAAAGTTGTAATCCAATCAGATGAATATCCATTATCTAAAAACATTTCACTGGATTATTCAATTGAAATTATTCCACTTTCTCTAAAAACAATTTTGTGAATGTCTTTTAGATGATGGCGTATACGCGGCAGTTCATAAAGAGTACGATATACCTATTGACAAAGTTCCTAGATGCATGGCTTTAGTAGAATGTATATTATCTATAAATATTTTGTTTACTCTTTTTCATTTAGGTTTATCATTACAAATGCACCGTATTTATGGACACACCTTTGATAACTATTAACAAGTTTGACTGATCAGGAGATTAGAAAAAATGAAAATGGGGCATACATTCTACATGGCATTATTTTTTCTGGGGGTCAAAATTTTATCCAAGACAATGTCGACCTAACTACAGAAACAGTAAAAGTTCTCCGTATGACTTTGGTTGGCTAAACGGTAACATCCGTCCGGTATGATGTCATCCAACTTTCTACAAGATTTTATCTGTTCACACATTGGTATAAGTATAGGGGATGGGTTGAGATTTCAAAAAAACATGTTTAACCCCGCCGCAATTTTGCGCCTGTCCCAAGTCAGGAGTCTCTGGCCTTTCTTAGTTTTGTATGATTTTTTATTTTAATTTCTTGAGTATATTTCGAAGCTTAGTATGACGTTCATTATCATTTCAAGCTAGTACATTTTTGTTTAGGGGCCAGCTGAAGAACCCCTCCGGGTTTTGGAGTTTCTTGCTGCATTTATGATCCTGTGGTGGTCTTCGGCCGTTGCCTGCTTTTTGAACGGGTTGGTGTCTCTTTGACAAATCCCTCTTGTCCATTCCCAATTTTTATTTCAATCTGTATATAGTAGATCTTGTGGCCGCTTTGAGCAAAACCTCTGCTGTACTAATATATGCCCATGCCAAAGAAGTTGTCTGTGTATGGATATGTTAACCGATAAGAACGATGAGATTAGAAGTTAAAACGAAGCTATAATATGCCGATATCGCAATATTCCGACACCTAAATGGTTCAACATCCCATTGGTCCGACGTTTCGATCATTTAGGTTATACGCTAACGGGATTTTAACATAAGGAATCCAAATGAAAGGTTCAATATTAGGATAACCTTGTCCTCCGTTTGAAGCGGTGAAACAAGATATAAAAAAATAATACTAAGTGCCAAAGTAGCCGAAAGTCATCACTAGCGTTATCTAAAAAAAAGTACAAACTACTTTGTCAAGTGTTGTTTGATTCATTAGATATCTAAAAATACACGGCGGCCGACTAAAGTAAAATCAAACACAGTTTGACTTACAATGAGTGATCTTATTTTCCTTGTGATGTTTTATATTAAAATTGGTCAATTTGTTGATATAAATATACTAGTAGCACTTTACTCATTGTAGTAATGTTAGTGAGTACTCTTATCATATCTGATTCAGTGATGTAAATGAAATTGCAGTATGATACAGACTCAACATATTGCACTACAATAATAAAAAAAATCTGCCCTATGATTGTCTGATCTTGAAGCGGTTGGCAGGCTTTCAAACTAACAGGAGACCATACGCTTCCTAAAGTTTAATGTACAGCTCATCGTGGGACTTTTCTAAACAATCAAAAATACGTCATATGCTATATTTTCCCTTGCATCAAATATTTTGCTTCGGGTTATTTATATCAAATTTGCAGATATATGTTTGTAAATACGTGCAATCATATGATATGGGGATATTGTCAGATTTAGATAATGCAAGGGCGACAACAGAAACATTTGTGTGACTTAATGATTGATTTTCAAAGACTCCGGGAGAAAACGTTACGTAACATGCGTTACCGTTAAAATCAACCAAAATTAATTAATACTATGATAGAATTATATTTTCCCAACAGTAAAACAGCATTCCTACAAAATTGTTTCGTTTTTGCATTTGTTTTGACTCGATTTTACTACTGGAAGTATCCGTGAATTAAAATTGCACTCATGACCTTTGACCTCGATTTTAAAAAAAATGGACCATAATTTCTTTTGACCGCCGGGATATTTAGAAAGTACACATTCTTAGCTCTCCAGTGATATATAATTTAGCCGTGTGTTAGGTAGGTGCATTAAAAATGTAAATTTGGTTCTCATATCACTCGCCTATTAGATATCGAACAACTAGATAGAAGTGATGTATTTGAACTGATGAATGTTGAGATATCAATCGCAAATCAGAAAAATCAAATTTCAGATCAAAATGAAATATTAGACTAATATATTTCTATAAAATGGTTCCAGTTGAAAGTGAAATAGTAACTTTTAATTTCTAAATATAAGAAATAAATAATTTAATATGTGAGCAAATGAGCAAGTGAATGTGAAAATTCAAAAATTCGAAAGTGAATGCTCTCAGTGAATAGTTCTCCTTGGTTTCACGTTGTCTTTATCGGATACCGAGTGATTGGCTTAAAATCACTTGCACTTGATAGGTTTTTGTTTTTAATATGTTAGGTGCTCACCACAATCATACGATGAAATGTTATTAGTTCTTGAAATTAACAATAACATTTTTTTTATTCAGATCTTTCTTTTTATGTTATTTCATCCAATCGTTTTCTCGATTTGCCATTTGTATTAAATCATCGATCACAATATAATTAATCACTTGAGAATTTAAATCAATATTGGTGTCTTATTTGAGCTCGACTTCATGATATGTCGACACTGAGATAACATAATTCCTACTTAATAGTACAAATGCAACAAATATGTCAACAGAATATAACAAATATTTCCAATAACTATAATTCTTGATAAGTCAGGCATTTAGTATACCAAACTAAGCATTTTCACTATCGCGTTGTGAAATATAGTTGAACTAATTCAGATTTTGAATATCTAAATTCTCGTGTTTGTGTAATTACGGATTTCATCAGAGTGAAAAGGAGAGCTACACGAAAGCCAAATCCAGTAATTTTGATTTAAGTGTTTTGAGCCAGTTTTTTAAAAACTCAGATTTTAAAATATATAATGAGCATCTTACGATTTTAAGCTTTTTTTAATCCACCCTTTACAACTTAAGAAAAGATAACTGATTCAGCCTAAACGGTTTCCATTGAACCTACTCTTATTTTAGTCCGTTATTGATGCGTCGATTACAAATTTTCAAAGAAATTATCTACCCAGAAAAAAATCTATATATGACAAAATAATTGCACCTTATTTTCTATGAATCGGTGTATACAGAAATTCTATTTCCACCGACATCACAGTAAATACACGTCTTCCTTAAAACTTTATGGTCAGAATTAAAAACAAAGTGTGAGGGTGCAGACCAGAAAGCAAATCAAATGTTACAATTTTGCAATTTAACCTTTCAATGAACTCATCAATGATACAAGGATTACGTAAAGCGGTGTGCATTATGTGAAATAAAGGCAACAATAGTATATCGGTGTTCAAAAGTCATAAATCTAAAACTCGATAATGTATTCCAGATTGTTCTGTCAAACTGTAATACCATTATCTCTTTAAGATGACTAAGGACACCTTCACGATTACTCGTTACTCCTTTTTTCCTTTTCTCAACCATTAAATGACTGAACTTGCACATTTTCCTTATGAAAATTTCATCGATATCTGACACTTTTGAATCTACTCAAAAATGAACTCACCACTGTCCCAGGTTAGGGAGAGAGTTTGGATTCCGCTTACATGTTTAATCCTGCCACATTCTGTATGTATGTGCCTGTCCCAAGTCAGGAGCCTGTTATTCAGTGGTTGTTGTTTGTTTATGTGTTACATATTTGTTTTTGTTCATTTTTTGTACATAGATTAGGCCGTTAGTTTTTCTCGTTTGAATTGTTTGACATTGTCATTTTGGGGGCTTTATAGCTGACTTTGCAATATAGGATTTGCTCATTGTTGAAGGCCGTACGGTGACCTTTAGTTATTAATTTCTCTGTCATTTGATCTCTGTTGGAGAGTTGTCTCATTGGCAATCATACCACATCTTCTTTTTATATCATTCTCGAAAGCTGCACAGGTGTCTTCAATCTACTGACGAGTAACTGTACTAATGGTTTTGATAGGTGCATTAACGATATTTTAGCTACTCAACGATATGTGTATGTATCAAGAGAGGCGTTATACCAAATGTGACACGTGGACGAATAATGTTTCTTTTATCTACATTACAACAACTATCGGTTATTCGATTGTCGGTCATGTCACACGAAATAAATCTTCAACATTATTCATTTAATTGGTTTGCACATATGAATGCCGAAGCATTATATTTGTAAATTGAATGCAAATTAAAATATCGAAGCCATTTAGATTATTCAAAACTAGTTAAATATTTTCTCTCGGGAATTTTTATCAATGCATTATAACGTCATGATATTCATTTATAATCCATTAGATATATTTTGTACCACATGTTGCTATTTATGTCAACCTCGAGTGACACGTTTATATGTTTAGTATGAAAGATTCCGTTTCAGTTGTGATTTCCCCAAAAATAGTCCATAAATGTGACCGATCAAAAAGATTGGCAAATGTATGTCCAACTTTAGTGCGGTTATTGCATGGGTACCAGTGTTATATTATAAAACGTAGAATTAATATCATTTAAAATGACTACAATACCGTTATAATAAATAACACCCAAAAAAAAACAAAGTACAGGTACGGCAATTATCTAAAAGCAATTCAATGATAAAAACAAATCCGTTTTTATGATCCTTGTGGAATATGAAAGTTGTTATCCATTCGTTTGATGTGTTTGAGCTTTGATTTTGCCATTTGACTACGGACTTTCTGTTTTGAATATTCCTCAGAGTTTGGTATTTTTGTTATTTTACTTTTAACTAAAAGCTAGCTCAATTACTTTCCTGTCGTGCTATACTATTATATCAACAATCTTGTGAATCGCCCGGAGTAAATCTGTTCAGAAGATCAATGCAGTTAAAAAAAAAGAAAGCTTCAAACTATGAATTAGCAATTGATGAAAAACCCAAGAATACCAGACGCAACGATCAACAGCTGTATAAATATAACCTCGCTGTTAAGTCTATTAAGCCTAAACGAGAGAATTAAATGACACTGGTCATTCGTAAAACGTTTGACACATTTCCCATTTTCATTCTCAACTTGTTTGTCCTAAAATCTAACTCTAAAATATATCCATAGCAGAAATACATACAACAAAACACAAACTGGACGTTGCGGGGTACTTGTTCATCATAAAAACAAAACACAGATCCTGAGAGAACTCACAGTTACTGACAGTAAGTTCAAAACCAATAACAACTGATTTAAACTAGGTTTAAACTAAGATTTTGTCGTTGATGACGTCGCAATGAATTTTGAAGATTTATTGCACTAGTGCAATACTAGAATTTATTGCACGCTGACTTTTGGTTACTTTCTGTGGGAAATATTATATTGCTATGCAACTATAATAAAAACAATATTTATAGAGCGCATTATAAAATAACAACAATTACTCTAAGCGCGTCACATTAAGAAAATATATATAATACAAAAATACATAAAACATAAATTACAAAGCACTAACTTGTAAAAGAATCAAGCAAGCATATAAACTTTATCAGATACTAAAAAAAAGAAATGAAAAAAATAAAAAAAATGAAAAATGCATGTACCCTAAAATATACAAAAAAGTATAAAACTACTGCAGTCAATTAAAAATATATAAAATCTACAAGAAATCCTTAAAAGGAAGTATGATGAAGGCTTGAGAAGACGAGTCGAGTTGAATTGACTGTGACTAAATTGGAGGTTCTATCATAATCGTAATTGTCATTTTGATTACCAAAGCATCTTAATAAAGTATAATCAGCACAGCGAATCAACGGGTAATGTGAAATATGAATCGATGAAGCAACAACACAGTGACACAAAAACAGCATATGGGTTAACATCTTAACATGCAATATTCAACTCAACAATATATCATGCTCGGAATGGGAACATATTTGTTTGTTTTGAAATTTTGATTTTCGTCAAATTGTAAACAAATCTTACATATCATTTTGATACTTGTTTTGACTTTCAAACTTTTTTCGTCTGGGCGTCGCTGGTTGGTATTGTGTAGACATGGCGCGCGACTGTCGTATTAAATTTTTAGCCAGGTACCTTTTGTTGGCTATTAATCGTTTGTTTCTCTGTCCTATATTTTCTCCCATTTATTTGTACTGTAGTCCTGTCATGTAATGTTGTCATTTTATTGTTATAATTAACATTGCCATTAAAGCGGAAGGTTTCGCATGCCACAAAACCAGGTTCAACCCACCATTTTTATCTTAAAATGCCCGGTACCAAGTCAGGGAATGGCCATTGTTATATTACAGTCCGTGTGTGTTACATTTTAACGTTGTATTATTGATGTGTCGTTGTTCTCCTATATTTGATGCGTATCCTTCAGATTTAGTTTGTAACTCGGATTTCGTTTTTTCTCTATCGATTTATGAATTTCGAAAAGCGGTATACTACTGTTGCCTTATTGTATCACTTTTGCTTATATTGGCCATTTTCTGTGTTGTTTTACAACGATTTCTTGTCTCTCTTGTATTTGTATAGACATACACTTTTGTCACACATAATGTCTCTTTTAACTCAGATTAGTCAACAAAACCATCCAGAAAAGCAAGAATCTATTATCTTTTCCACCCAACAAACAAGCAAATGCCTATTCATCTGCTTGGTTAAAAACTACATTTTATCAGATTTTCTTAGTTAAAATTATCAAAAGAGTATAAGTTGTTCTTCATAAATTAAAACAACGTTTGATACAATTGATTTTTTTCTTCTTTAATATTTTTCAAAGCTCCTTCAAAATATACAATGTGTGAACACAGACAACCAAAACCAAAGACAGCCCATTTTAGCATAATTTGCAAATTAACGATTAAAAAGTTACCATACATTTGATAGTCCTAAAAGATGTCTTTCTCTATGAAAATTGTCTTTTTTACTTTTTTACCCGGGAAAAACAACTGCTCTCTGATATTTATGCAAAACTAAAAACTGTTTATCTGTTCCTGTCCTTGAATTAAATACAAAAAAGGTGGCGCTTATTTTTTGTTATTGCTACTTTGTTTTAACCAGAAAATAAATAATGAAATCATATGTTAAATGATGATCATTGTGTTAAATTATGTTAAATTGACATGAGCGTCACTGATGAGTCTTATATAGACGAAACGCGTGTCTGACGTACTAAATTATAATCATGGTACCTTTGATAACTATGTAACCCAAAAATGAGTTGACACTTTGCTAAAAGAAATTGTTTAAATTCGTCATCTGGGTTTGTTAGATGTGTTTGGAGACCTATTGAAACCCAAGGTGACTCATTGAAAAAGGATTATAAAGTATATTTAACATGTTCGTCAATATGCACACGTTCACATAGTTGTCTTTTGCAATTATATAACATCTCCTTATCTTTATATCAAAAGCACTTTAAACGGGCAAGCTAATTATACATCTTAACATAGTTTTACCCAATTCTAGTACACAATTACGCTTTTTGTTTAGAAAATCTGTAGGTAGAATAATGTGTCGACTAATTAGCAAGGCAATGTAGCATGTTCAGAATGATATTGCAGAAATGAAATTCACTGGTACGAAGTGAGGAAACTCTATTAGATCCGTAGAACAGCCAACCCTTACCACATAATATATTAAAGCGACAGGTAATTCTTGACAGTTCCTAGACAATTGTAAGACTAATGCATATCCCAATTTTAATGGATATTTAACAGTTGCGGTACGTTTATTGGTACATTATTAATGAAAAGTCAAGACAAGTAATTCCCATTTTGTATTAAATTATCTTGTTAAGTTGAATTGATAAATTACAGCCTACTGAACAGTGGACAATTTTGCACGAATGGTCAGAACGTTCATACATAGATATAAATGTGGATGAGATGAGAAGTTTAAAAAAAATATTTTATTTCAGTTCATTCTAGGTGAATATATCTTTCAGAAGGAAGTTTGATTTGTGTAAAAACAGATCAAGAAAGGAGAGTTCTTTTTTTCTATTTGTCAATATAAATGATTCGGTTGCTAAAATATTAATAGCACAAAAGTATTCCTTTCTTTTGTCTGCGCACCACTGCGCCAAGAGTCAAACTTGATAATTGATCATACACTTAATGCATATCAATGACAATGTTCGTTCTTTACTTAAATCACTTGGACACATTATGTTAGTACATGTTTAATCAAAAGCGAAAGCTTAAAATAAAGGACAATATGATGAAATATAAATTCTAAACTTGATCAAGATGATGGAGGATCATGAAATTTACAACAATGTTATGAATCAGATGTCAAAGTCATATAAAAATAAAAATTATATTGTAACACAACCTTTAAAGGTTTGATATAATCATTTTGTTGGCCATAGTGTATCAATTGCAAAGAGAATATCGTTAATATTGCCATCAAGTAGTGTATCGTTTAAAATGACCTCTTCATTTGACACTGCTTTCATTGCTTCAGTCTTATCGTCCTCGTTCTCTGAAGCTTTTATTGTCATCAGACTGCTACTCTTTCTTCGTACAAGTGACTTTAGTTTTGAAGTCTTCTCCTTTATATTCCCGAGACTTCGACTCAAAATTCCTAAAGGAGTACGCTTGTTTTGTTGGTTTTTTGATGATTCAAAACTGACATCAAATTTTCCGGCGTTTTCACTTTCAACCGATAATGGTCTTAAAGGAATCATTTCCTCGTCACTATCCTGGTGAATATTTTCAATTATGACTCCATCTTCATCTTCGATGCTAATTGTGGTTTGTCGGCTCATTGAATTCTTTGACGATTTGACACTGTCATCGAGGAAAATGTCGAAAGATTTGACAGGCTTGTTTCGAATGCTCATTCGATATTTCTCTTTCTTTCGGAATCCTTCGTCACTAATTGTTCTTTTACCTTTTGCTCGAGGACTAGTTGATATGCATCGTGCAGAATCGCTGTCAAATGATTTAGAAGATGTTGATAAATAGTCTTTCTTGCTAGATGAGCTTTCGTCACTTGTCTGTCTTGTGTATGTCGGTGAAAATGGCTTGGGGACATCCAAAAAATTATCAAATGATTTAGTCCCTACTCCTAGCTTTTGTCTTGGTTGCAATTTGTTTCTGAAGGATTCTGGTTCAGAGCTTTGTTTAATAAGCGTATTTTGTTCTTTTTTCGACATAATATTTTGATATCGTGCTTTCAATAACTCGGTTTCCTTCATTTTTAAGTTAGGTTCTATATCCTTGACATCCCTAGGAGATTTCAAAGATTTCATTGATTTGCTTATTTCTGAGGATTTATGTATATCAAGAGATTTATTTAATTCCTTTGGTTTACTAAATTCAAGCGATTTGTCCCTGTTTAAGGCTTTTGGGGCTGTTCTTGAATCACAAGCGACCGAAATTTGCTTCAGAAAAACACCTCGTTGTTTTGGTCTAACTGATTCAATGTCCTCTGACTGTGCACGCCCAAGGTAACGAGTTTCTGGTATTGTGCATATTGACCTTGAATCGGGACTGATAGACGACTTCCAGGACATATTTTCAGAACCACTGCCTACTGAATCAATGGAAGCCTGCTGACTTGACAAGTTAAGAGATCTTGATGTGTCCGAGTCAGTACCAGTATTATGTAAAAGCGTTTCTCCATCCAGCATATCTTGCATGAGCTCTTTTCCAGTGCAATCAGTATCCGCCATATCTATTATCCATGTTACAAGTTTGCCATATGCGTCGTCCTTTAAATTATCATCATCATTTGTTTCTTCCTGTAGTGCATTACCTGAAATTAGCAAATATGAGTCATTAAAAGCTCCATTACCCATGATATAAAACCTTTTAGGCAGATGACTACGGAAAAATTCGACGGTTGTTGCATGCGCACTGTTAATGTTATTTTGCTTTGTTTTTTTTATATGTCATACGTAATAGGATCGTTAAAAGTTTTCCTTTATTCTTGTAAAATTAATATTTGATATATATATATATATAACTCTTAAATCAATTTAAAAGATTGCGGCATAAAGGCATCTAAAGTCTTGCCATACATAGACTGAACTTTTCAAAATTTAGGTATATTTTGATAAGCTGTCTTAAAATTCTTACAATATAAGCCGCAAATGAATTAAAATAAAAGTAGGGAATGTCTAACATCATCATATAAAGTAAGTGTTCTATTCCTTCTTTTGTAGAATGTGGAGAGAAACTTGAACCATTGCGTCTTCCTTTGTCATCTGTTTTTCTTTTCAAGTTTTAGTGATACGAATATGATGATAATTTATAATAAAAAAAATAGCTACAAGTCTAGGTAAACCAGAGAACCATGATCTGAATCTCAGACCTCAAACAAGAGCAACATCAGGGCCAGGAACTTGATAAACGAGGGGCGAAAGATACCAGAGGGACAGTCAAACTTATAACTTCGAAATAAACTGAAAACGTCATGGCTAAAAGTGAACAAATCAAATAGACAAACGAAAGTACACATGACACAACATAGAAAATTAAAGAATAAGAAACACGAATCCCACTAAAAACTGGGGGTGATCTCAGGTGTTCTAGAAGGGTAAGCAGATCCTGCTCCACATGTGGCACCCTTCGTGTTGCTCATGTTATAACAAATCCGGTAAATAGTCTAATTCGGTAAGTCACATTCATGAAAGGGAAGGGGACTGTAGTTACGACGTAAGGAACATATCCGATATCATCTGTGAAACGGTTATTCCATAACAATTTCATATTAATAGAGGGAGATGTGGTTTTCTTGCTCCTGCGACAATTATTCATTAAAACAACCAAAATGGACAGTTTCGTGCTATATCTATGCAGTACCCGTCAATCATATTCAACAGCATTCACGGCTAGGAACTTGACAGTAAATTAAGACATGCCTATCTTCTTTGAATAAGCTGCTAATTGTTCTCTTACCCTGTATACGTCATTCGTTTCTTTATAATGTTACTAAATTTTGCCATGCATTTTGTTTAAATTTGATCTTTAAAAGACAATGCATAATGAAGTTTACTTATCTTAAAATGGTAAATTATCTAAAGACATTGTGTTCATATTTTACCCAAGCAGCAGAAATATTGATTTTAAAATGAGTTTACAATATCAGACATGAATCTTGATCATAAACTAAAATTTGATAGATCAACAGAAGAAGTCGTAAACTTGTTTCAAATTACCCCTACTTGGCATATTCGATAAACACATTACTTCTCTTATAAAAAAAATAATGAAAACGTTAGTTTTATTACATTTAAATTTTGTGTTTTAAATTTTTTATTTGAAAACAATCTTAAATCGATTATAGGTATAAAAGAAGTAACTGAAACTAAATACTGAATAATTTTGAAGTTATTGAAATCAACATAAAGAACATTATTTATGATTCTGTTTAATATTTGATGCGTTTCTACCAGATTTCTATAACTGGTATGGTCCAATTTATTTTGTTCATCATTGCGATAGATTTTAAATTTATATAATATGAATAAAAGGAAATGTCGAGTATACACACATGATGGCGACGGAAACCCATTAACACAAAAAAAACTGCACTAATTCATCATACTATTTCTATAGGTACACTTCCGGTGTTCAAAACAAAATTTATATCAAACTCTAAATCGTCACGTGCTTTTAACCAAAAAAATCAATAACAGAGACTTGCCGAATACTGAAAATAAAAGAAATAACTTAATCATTCAATAGTTCGAATGCCAAGTATTTCAAATCTTTCTAATTTTCCTTGTGAATAGCATTGTAATTTTTAAAAGTCGTTAGCATTTTACTAAAATACATAGCATAAAGTTCTCACATTAAACATTGCATTATTGTGAGCCAAATTATTATCAAAAAGATCAAAGTTGCATAAAACTACTGTGTTAATATTTTTTGCACTTCTTATGTACCTGTCATAAAACAATATATTGGAAATACATTTCAAACTAAAACATTACACAAAAAAATCGTGTGTCTGACATTTACATAAGTATAATTCAATGTGTTCATCTATGTGTCCTTCGATGCAAAAAATCCACTTTAAACAAAAAAAAACTGTATGGACATCTGTAATCATGATTTTTTCATAATATTTACAGGTGCACTATATTGCAGAAGGAAATGCATGTCATAATGGAGTACCTGAGTTCGAATCCGTCTTTTTTGTATGGGTTCGTGTCAACTTCCGAAGCAAGGTTGTCGGCTCTCCGGACATTCCCGAAGTCCTGCGTTTGATTGCCGAGTTTATGAGCCTCGGTCCTTGCTTGGAAGTTGGGTTCGTGTTGGTCAGTTTTGTGTTTATTATGAAGCGTTTTTTAGACACGTGTTTGTCTTCGTCAGTTTCTGTTGTTTTTATGGCCATGGTGTGGTCCATTCTGTTACGAAAAATTTGTCTCTTGCCAAAACAGAATGCAATGAAAAAATCATAGTTTAATGGCAAACAATAAAATACTTGTTTATCGTGTAGCCATAATATATTGAGGTTGACATGTATATCTACATTCGAGATCTTTTCGTTTGGACATATGTCCGCGTGTAATACAAATATGATACATCTTAAAAATAAAAAAATAATAAAAGCGCTTTCTTGTCAAGTCCAGCTGACTTCATGATACGAGTCCAAAAATCTTTTCTTATCAACTTAAATTTTGCTCTTTGCCGTAATAGACTTAGTTTCAAAGCATTCATTCTTTTGGGTTTTTTTCCAATTATTAACAAGTGCGTTCATTAACCTTTCTTATTTCAAATTAATATTAATATAGGTTAACGAAGTTAATTGACTTCTGTAAGTGTTATGCTGTTATCTACTAGATTCAGACGTGGGATAATGAACTCGTTTTTTGTTTTGTATTGATACAAAATAACTGATGTCACGTTAAGACTTTACTAATCAATAAAATTTACTGTACTTACTTAATTAAATTAAGTTTTGTTGTAAATGAAACCAAAGCTAAAACATGGCATAACCGGATAACATACAAAATACAAGTATACCATTGAACAGACAGAAAAATAAATTGTATATGTGGGTGTTCAGGTAAAAGCGTCGCCACAATAGTTAATATAACTTATAACAATTGACTTCTGTCTACTTAAAGACCCCAAAAATCAAACATATGGAACATATAAAAACAAAATCTTCTTATTTACTTATTGAAAGAATGGAGCAACTTAAACAGGTCTGATAAAAAAAATGAAAAACTTCTTCGGTCGACTAAGCAGTCATATAAAAATTTGGTTTAAAAATATATTCAATGGTCAATTAAATGCAGATACGCATTCCCTTTGTAGCTTTCCTAGTTGAAAGATGATGAGCAGACTAAGGAGTCAAAAAAAAAAACATATATATCATCAGATCAAAATGCTTGCAGTATTTTAGTCAATACGACCACGAAAACACAGAATCGTTAAACGTAGTTGTACATGTACTTTTTTTGTTGTTGATGTTTTTATTATGTGTATATGAAAATCGAAATAATCATAGAAACATAAGCGAAAAAGTAGGTACATCTACCTTGTTAAGTATACTGTCTTTTGATTTTCAAACATAAGAAGATATTTTAAGATTGCCAATGAGACCATTCTCGATGATAGGCTTCACATGACATAGAAGTTAACAATATAGATCATCGTATGGCCTGCAACAAAGAGTAAACACATCCCGCATAGTCAGCTACAAAAAGCCCCAAAATATCAAATAAGAAAACGTACGAATAAATCAATGTACAACACTATGAACTGTAAAATAAACTCTAAAATAAGAGTTGAAAAGGGCTTATCTCATTAGATCTATACAAAAAGAGGGACGAAAGATACCAAAGGGACAGTCAAACTCATAAATCTAAAACAAACTGACAACGCCATGGCTAAAAATGAAAAAGACAAACAGAAAAACAATAGTACACATGACACAACATAGAAAACTAAAGAATAAACAACACGAACCCCACCAAAAACTAGGGGTGATCTCAGGTGCTCCGGAAGGGTAAGCAGATCCTGCTCCACATGCGGCACCCGTCGTGTTGCTTATGTGATTACAAATCCGGTAAATAGTCTAATTCGGTAGGTCAAGCTGTAAAATATCTTACAATAACACAGACCAGATGTGGCAGGGAATTTAAACATCCCCATAACAAAAAGGGCATTAAGTACATATCTGTTCATTGCTAATACTCTAAGATCAGCACTTTGTGTCTTTTTATTTGTTTTTTTTTATCTTCATGTCAAATAAAATTAACGGTACCAATTTTCTTGCATCAGATGCGCATTTCGACAATACATGTCTCTTCAGTGATGCTCGTGGCCAAAATATTTGAAATCCAAAGCTTGTATAAAAGATGAAGAGCTATAATCCAAAAGGTCCAAAAAGTATAGCCAAATCCATGAAAGGAATCAGAGCTTTGCATGAGGGAGATACATTCCTTAATTTATAATAATTTCTATCATTTTGTAACAGTAAATTTTAATAACACAAAAAATCCGTATTTTCATGCCAGTACCGAAGTACTGGCTACTGGGGTGATGATACCCTCGGGGACTAATAGTCCACCAGCAGAGGCATCGACCCAGTGGTAGTAATAAAATTAACGGTACCAATTTTGTTGCATCAGATGCGCATTTCGACAATATATGTCTCTTCAGTGATGCTCGTGGCCAAAATATTTGAAATCCAAAGCTTGTATAAAAGATGAAGAGCTATAATCCAAAAGGTCCAAAAAGTATAGCCAAATCCATGAAAGGAATCAAAGTGTTGATTCAAGTCCTTTTTCAATGGTGTTTTTTTTTAAATAGTTCTTATTTTGTACGTTACACTAGTAGTCAATGCTAGCGGTAAGAGTGAGCGCTCACAAACATGTTCATCTTTTATTATTATAAATCAGATTGTTGTTTTGTTCTATTATAAAGCTTACTATGCGGTTTGGTTTTGCTGACTCTCCATTCAAAATAACATCACGTCACTTGGTCTCTGGTAGATAGTTGTCTCTTTAGCAATAATACCACATCTTCTTGTTTGTATACGTCTTGCATTTTCTTTTAAGTGAAGATAACACTTCCCGTCAACGTGTGAACGTAAAAAATATAATTGAGGGTGTTTTAAGCCCTGGTTTCAACAAACCCACGACACATCTATGTAGCGCCACGACACGAAATTTGGTCAAATCGTGGGTCATCTGTGGTCGTCGTACGACAATCGCACAACAGTCGCACGATATTTTCAGCATCGTGGCGCTGTCGTGTGTCGTGGGACGAAAACTGAACATGCACCTTTTTTGCTCTACGATTTTTTGTCGTGTCACTGTCTTGTGGCTGTCGTGAAAGTGTCTGACGACCGTCGTGCGATAAACACATTGTTGTGAGTATCAACATAAACCACTTTAATAAAAAAAATAATCGTCGCACGACTGTCGCAAGACACTCGTGATACAGTCGCACGATTTTTTCACGAATACCAAATTTCGTACGATGCTCGCACAACATTGATTGTCTGTCGTACGGCAGTGGTATGTTCGTCAGCCAACATATTTTTGTTTTATTTAGAAAAACACAATTTGGCGGGAATGAATGTTTGAAAAAATATACCGTCTACCGTTTAGAGAGGATGGCTATTCCATCAGAACGTTTATGCTTGGCCCTGCTAAATAAGCGCCTTCCCGGACTCCAACAAGGGCAAAATATGGTTCTGTAAGCGTTGATTCGAGTCCGTGAACAGTAAAGGAACAAGCGAAACGCCCGACGTTGGTTGGTAAGCCATGGGTCGAAGGGCGCCTGATGTTTGGGCAGTATAATACACTGATGCAAGAGTTGGAGAGGGAATCTGCCGGTGATTTCGTTTGATTCATACAGATGGTGCCTGGCATGTTTCAAGAGCTTTCTCTGCGAGTCGCATTACAGTGTCACAGCAGTCGTACGACAGGGGCACGATAGTTTTACGACAGTAACACGACAGTAACACGCGCATCCCATGACATGAGAACCTGAAAAATAGCCCCAAGCAACTCACGATTGTCGTACGATGATCGCACGACTGTCACACGACTGTCGCACGACAGTCACACGACCGACAAACCAACGACAATATAATTACAATTCTTTTTTTCTGTCTTGTACCTATCGTGGACATGTCGTAGATAATGTGACCACTCGAAATATTTTTATGACATTTTGCACGACAGTGCCACAACAACTATTTCATAGATCTTCCACGACATAAACTCGTACGATCTGTTGTGACCGGGGCTTTATCATATACAAATGTTTTTGAACTATATTCATTTAACTGCACGAATAATTTGACAGTCCTGTTACATCTTCAACTGGTTTGATAAAACACTCAATGACCTGACATATCTGTTTAAATCCAGGCATGGTTAGGATAAACTCGATGTAAAATATAAAGATAACTAACTGAAATGAGTTAAAACCAAGAAAAATGACATAGAATCATTTGTAATAAAACTATTGTCCTGATTAACTGTTTATTCTTAGTTGATATGGAAGCCGTAATCCTGTTGTCATGTGATGGTGTTTTTGTTGAATGTAAAAATCTAAATGCCTGCAGGAAATTCTGGAAATATTGTTTATTTATTACCCATTTACTCACAGTATATCAACCATCCTGACGTTATAGTAGTTCGTAACAATTCGAAACCTTGAAGACAATGCTATGAGAAATGTTTTTTGTGTGTGTATCAATGAGTAAGATTGACAAATAAAAAACAACTGACATTTCTTATTTAGATTGCGGTAAAGAATACAGGTTAGGTTTGATCGTTTAAAGAGTTATAAGGCATTCAGCCATTTTGATCAAGATCACTGGTCATGCATTTATTTTCCCCGTAAAATAAATTCTTCTGACCTGTAAAAAAAAAAATGTTATCTATATTTTGATACGCATTAATTATTTAAGCAATGTATTTAAACAGTTATTTAGTGTTCATAATTCCGATCAATAGGAACATGACATTTGTGTTTCGAATTTTACGTTTTCAACTGGAAAATATAAAAAATAAAAAAGAAGATTTGGTATGATAGCCAATGACACGACTCCTCACAAGAGACCAAATGACACAGAAATTATCAATTGAAGGTCACCATACGGCATTCAACAATGGAAAAAACCCTATACCACATAGTCAGCTATAAAAGGTCCCGAAATAACAAATATAAAACAATTCCAACGAGAAAACTAATGGCCTAACTAATGTACAAAAAAGGAACAAAATAACAAATATGTGACACTGCAACAAACGACTACCACTGAAAAAGCATATTTACAGTAAATCCTTAAAATATATTTAATTTATTATTTTCTTTGTTTGTCAACTTACGAAATTTTATAGATTACAAGAACCCCTTTGAGTGTCTTTGATTATAGACAACGTAATATTATAACTAATTCAGATTTTGTAAAGATATAATGATATATGTGCTTTGATATCATATCAATATAAGAATTTGAAACGTTTAAATACAACAGAAAGATATATCTATTTAAACGACAGATGCATTCAGCGTGTGTCGTTTCCATTATATAAAAAAGTTAATTCAATATCCAGGAAGCTCTTATTAAAAAAAGAAGATGTGGTATGATTGCCAATGAGACAACTGTCCACAAGAGACCAAAATGACACAGACATTAACAACAATAGGTCACCGTACGGCCTTCAACAATGAGCAAAGCCCATAACGCATAGTCATCTATAAAAGGCCCCGATATGACAATGTAAAACAATTCAAACGAGACAACTAACTATTAACAATACATTGCGTATTGTTATTGTTAATGTGCGTATTGTTATTGTTTTACTTTTCTACATTGGCTAGAGGTATAGGGGGAGGGTTGAGATCTCATAAACATGTTTAACCCCGCCGCAATTTTGCGCCTGTCCCAAGTCAGGAGCCTCTGGCCTTTGTTAGTCTTGTATGATTTTAAATTTTAGTTTCTTGTGTATAATTCGGAGTTTAGTATGACGTCCATTATTACTGTACTATTATGCATATTTTATGGGCCAGCTGAAGGACACCTACGGGTGCGGGAATTCTCGCTACATTGAAGACCCATTGGTTGCCTTCGGCTGTTGTTTGCTCTATGGTCGGGTGGTTGTCGCTTTGACATATTCACCATTTCCTTTCTCAATTTTATTGCATCGTTTTTTTATATCGTCTACAACTCTCTGAGAAGTATATCTAAAATCAGAATCAGCAATTTAAACTAATGTATAGCAGTATTTTGTTTGATCGAATTTATCGCTTTACTGTGTTATTTGCAAACCTATCAGACCGTGTAATCTGGTATTGTGAATATAGTATTGATTTCTACTTTGATGCAATATTTGCTCTCAATAGATCACATTTGAATGCCAATCATGTTAATAAATACCTGAAAGTACTAACTAAAGAGATGTTGTCAGTTTGGGAAATAATTCAACCTGTGGTAATATTGGCGACCTCGTGCTAGGAAAAGAAATAACACTTTAGAAATTGTAGCTTGCGAAGCGTTTTCGCTTTTTTATACTTCAATCACAAAAGCTCAATCTAAAACAGCTTGAAAAGCAAAGGATGAGACAAGGATTTATAAATACCTGTATACCCGAAGAGCTATATTACTAAATGAGACATAAAACATTAACAGAATTTATCCTTGTTAAACTTTGTCTGATGGAGTTTGAAACATACTGGAATCTAATTTTTTCAATAGATAATTCAAGAAAAGAATGTTATAAATCTTGTCAATACAGAAATATGATTTTGATTGCAGTTGATGATGCTCTCGGGAACCAACAGTCCACCAGCGGTGGGATCGAACCAGTGCTAATATTGGTTGTATAAAACCATGTTTAATTCAGAATTTTCTACATAAAAAAATGCCTGTACCCATTAAATTAACGTGTTGAGCTTGGTGACTTTGCCATTTGATTAGGAACCATCCGTTTTGAATTTTACTCGGAGTTAGGTATTTTTGTTGTTTTACTTTTTACATATACATAACTGTCAAGTGGGTTTTTTTTTCTCTGTAATTACATTCTCTAGAAACACATAAACTCTCAGAATTTGAAAGCCGGGTCTATATAAATATTTGTATTCGTGAGAAGCTGTATGTCTAGAAGAAGCCTCAAAATAATGCACAACAAATAATTCACCTGAGGTCAACTATTCTAGAGGGAGGTGGAACTTTATTGTACAATTTGTAAAGAAATGTATCTTATAAATAATATTAGTACCAATGCACTGACTACACTGAGTTCATGATACCATTGGAGATTGCACTGACTAGTGCTAGTAGTACTTATAGAGACTAATAGGCCACCGGCAGGTTAATCAACCCAATGCTAGAAAATGAAAACTTAAGGATCTACTCAGGTGAGGTTATGGAATTGGTGTCAAATGTTCGGACTCATTGGTGTTTTTCCATACGATACAAGGTGAAATATTTTGCCCCATAACACCTATTTATCTCAGTTTGATATAAGATTTAAAATAGCTTATAAAAGGTCATTTGACCAAATTTAAGCAGATTCCTGATTTCCTTTCTTTCGATTTGAGACCCAAATAATACCAATGCAAGTATAAGGTAAAAGTCCGGGTCAGCCTTTTCCCCGCCTGATTTTATAAATCAAATATGTCGAAAGGAGCTCCATGACCTATCGATATTTTTATCTTATTTTGATTCTGAACAAATACTCTTCAAGCTTATAGTATTAATTTTAAATTCTTGATATATTTAATTTCACTCTCAAGATCACCTAAGTATGTCCTTAACTGTATACAGATTTTCCATACAATCGTTTTTTACTTCTGATTTAGAATAAAATGCCTTACATTATAACATAATAGCGTAATTTTTTTTTTTAAAGAAACCATAAGAAGATTCTAAAAAGGCAATTGAAAATTTGTAAAAAGGAGACCACAACTTTACATTAGAAGAATCAAAGTCATGAATATGATAGGTTTTATCCGTTCGTTTGATGTGTTTGAACTTTTGATTTTGCCATTTGAAAAAGAACATTTTAATTTTCCTTGGAGTCAAGTAGTTTTATTATTTGACCTTTCACCAGGGAGAGCAATACTGCAAAGAAAACTTGAGATTGTGCATTAATTTTTCCTAATCATTAATGAACTCAGATCATCTAGCTGTATCTGCTCTATCACTGACATCCGTCGCGTGTCTTATGTTGAAATCTAAGTACGTTTAACAGTCAGTGATAAGACTTCATACCATATCCAATCACCAAAAATAATCAGTTCTGAAAAAATTTCTAGTTGTAAAGCAATACGGTATTTAAACCCAAAACAGAAAAATATAAACCCACAGAAAATTAAAAAAAAAAGAGAGTTGATACCTTTTTTCTCAATTAAACACATGGCAGTAGGAGGTTAAATACGTATAATTTGTGTAAAATGTCTAGCTGTTCACTACATGTATCAGGTGATACATAAGTACATGTATACAACAACGTTGCACTGCGAAAAGCTTGAAATAATAACATTATAATAGTATTGGTACAGCACATCAAATACTCTGAGTGTCAAAATTTAACTTAAACGAATAGGACACGATGAATGAATGATGTTATGAGCTTGTTTCCATGTAAAGATCAATTCAGATTAAATCACTACAGTCAAGGGTTTAGAATTGCATTTGCAAATATGGTAAGCATATTTCAATTTGTCGGAGTACATTTATTTGTCGTCTTAGTTCTGTGTTATGCCGATGACACTCTTCTTCCTTTACACTTTGAAGCTAGTTGGCATGAAAAAATACTGCCATAATTCGAAATTGGTAATTGTATCAAGTAAATGCGAACAATTGTGAACAACTATTGACAAGAAAGCCAGAGATGAAAAATTTATTTTGTCATTTATTTGCATTGCATTTTATCCTCCTATGTGTCTGAAAAAGTAATAAACTCTCTGGTAGGCACAAGGGATAAGAATAGTCGAAATCACACAAGAATATAAATTAAGAAAATGCGATTAATATGTCAATAAGACAACTATCAGAGTCCAATTACCGTGTATGTAAGAAAAAACATTATTTTGAAAACCGTACGGACTACATAGGCAGGCCTAATTCAATATACTAAGCTTTAATTGGCCCCGGTATACCAAATACGAAACAATGCACACGACCTATATAGATAAACATTCATTGGCTCTATAAAAAAAGTAATAACCTTATTTTTTGGGACACCAATTGGCTACGATTACGCAACTACAAAACTGGTAAATGACTACAATGTGTTAATTTTACTACTAAAAATTGTAGCGAAAATTACAACTTTATATTAAAGGGATAGTAGCTACGATTTTGAAAAAAATTTGAGAACGTTTAAAAGTGGCCAAGATGAAAGATACATACTTAAAAAAAACTATGAGAACACTAAAATAATTATATAAATCGTCGAAGGGTTAATAATTCCTAATTAATACCAGATTGTGTGCCTGGATATCTAATTAATTATGCATCGTTTGTTTTTTGCCGAAGTTTGCCGATACAGCGTGTGAAATGACCCAGATACATCGATATAGAGGGAGAGGTAAGCATGTGCATTATATTCTTATAAATATCTTACTATTTATTTCAATAAATGTATTATTTGACGATATTTACGATTAAATGTCCTCAGAATTCCATTCCGTGTATTTATTTCAAAATACCAACCCTAAACTTCCACTTGCAATCCCGAAAGTGTATGTTTACTGAAATGGGCATCCCAAATGGGTACAGATAAACAGAAAAGATATGATTGGTATATTTTAGATACAATGTAGGTTGGGTTTTTTATAAATTGAAATAAAAGTTTTTGAAAATTATAAATCTATAATTTAAGGAGATGGGATTGATATTGTTAAGTAGGGTTTTTATGTGTATAACGCATATTATAAGTATCAATTTCATTCACTGGTCTTTCGTTTTCCGTTTTTTTTTCATATATCAATGTACGTTGAAAATTCATTTTAACTACACAAATTCATTTATTGCAATGTAGATTTCACGACAGTCAGGAAACAGTAGATCTGAATCTTCATCTGCCAACAACGGCGATGGTCTGGAATCTTCTTCCAGTCCAGAAAGGCCTACCAGAGGTAGGGGACGTGGACGTCGACGTCGCCAGTTTCGTACAAATATTGTATTAATAAGATACACGTACCCAAGCGATAAGAGTTAAAACGTCAGCATAATTAATAGAAGAGTATCTAAATAATAATCAGGATAATCTAGTTTCTTGTAACATACAACACCATAGTTATGCTGAAGTGAACACAGAATTGGAATAAAATATGTTGGGGATGAAACAAAAGATACCCGCTCACAACAGCGTGTTCACAGTTTCATTAAAACTTCAGGCTCTAAAGTTAAACTCTGTTTTCACCCGTGTCATTGTCTTTTTTTTAAACTGTTTTTAAAAATTCGAGGTCCATTGTTTCAATAGGGAAAATTAATACAACAATATAAGTGAGAAAAAAAAATAAAATGCGAAAGTAAGTGGTCTCAGAGAATTGTTCTCCTTAGTTTCAAGATACCGAGTGATTCGCTTTAGTGAATTGTACTTGATAAGTGTATTTTTAGACAATTTAGCTGCTCATAACAATCAGTAGATGATAGTGTTTTAATACTTGAAATTAACTATAACATATTTTTATTCAGCCCTTTTTTGTTATCCAATTGTTTTCTCGATTTGCCATTTGTATTAAATCATCGATCACAATAAAGTTAATCACTTGAGAATTTAAATTAATATTGATGTCTGTTATGAACGGCACTGAGATAACATTATTCCAACTTAATAGTACAAATACAATAAATATGTCAACCTAATATAAAAAAAAAAGACCCAGTTCTAGTAACTATACTTCTTGAAAAGTCAGACGTTAAGTATACAAAACGTACCATTTTCACTTTCGGGATGTGAAATGTAGTGAAATTAAGAGAGTTTTCAAATATCTAAAATCGGTGATAAAGATTTCATTAAAGTGAAAATTAATCCTTTATGAACACTGAGTACAAAAGGCCAAATCCAGTTATTTTATGTAAGTGTTGTACAAACTGTTGAAACTAGTTTTTCAAAAACTCAGATTTTCAAAAAATGTACTATGCTTCGTCAGATTTTAAGATTTTTCTATTCCACCCTTTAAAATTGATGAAAAGATATTTGATTAAGCCAAAACTGTTCCCAAAGAACCTACGCTTTACTTAAAATCCGTTTTTGATGAGGCGATTAAAATTTTTAAAAGAAATTATCTACCAACAGACAAATCTATATATGACAAAATAATTGCACCTTATTTCCTATGGATCAGTGTATACGTTATTTAGGGTTGGCCGTCAACACAGTAAATACAGGTCTTCCTTCATATTTGTGTGGTCAGAATAGAAAAAATAAGTGTAATGCTACAGACCGTAAAAGTAAATTAAATGTTGCAATTTCGTAACATAACTTTTTAATTAAGACATATTTGATACCAAGATTACTTAGAGCGGTTTGCAAAATGCGAAAAAAAGGCAACAGTAGTATAATGGTGTTCAAAAGTCATAAATCGAAAACTCGATATTGTAAGATGACAAAGGACAGATTTTCGATAACACGTTACTCCTTTTCTCTTTTCCCAACCATGAAATGATCGCAATTGAATTATTCTCTTGTCAGACAAGATTTTCCCTATTCACATTTCATCAACATCTGTCACTTTTGAATCTACTCGAAAATTAACTCAATTTCGAAAGTTGCCTCATAAAATGCCCAGGTGTTTTCAATTTACCCACGACGAGTAACTATACTAATAATTTTGATAGGTGCATAACCGACATTTTAGCTACTCAACGATATTTGTATGTATGAAAAAGTAAAAATCACAAAAATACTGAAATCCCAGGAAAATTCAAAACGGAAAGTCTCTAATCAATTGGTAAAATCAAAAGCTCAAACACATCAAACGAATGGATAACAACTGTCATATTCCTGACTTATAGGCATTTTCGTAATTAATAAATGGTGGATAAACCCTGGATTTATAGTCGCATCAAATTCCATTATATTTACATTGATGTGTGGAAAAAACCCAGACATAATAGGTAAAAATGTCAAAAATAGGGGTACAGCAGTCATCATTATGTTATAATCTCAATCAAAATATGCAAAGAAGCGTTAAACTAAATGAGACACGTGAACGAACATTTTTTTTCTTTTTTCTGCATTACTTACAACTATCGGTTAGTCGATTGCCCGTCATGTCACACGAAACAAATCTTCAACATTATTCATTTAACTGGTTTGCACATATGATTGCCGAAGCATGCACTTATATTTTTAAATTGAATGCAAATTAAAAAATCGAATCCATTTACTGAATTAAATTATTATTCAAAACTGGTTAAATAGTTTCTCTCGGAAATTTTTATCAACTTATTTTCACGTCATACTATTCATTTATAATCTAGTAGATATTTTGTACCACATGTTGCTATTTATGTCAACAATAAGTGACACTTTTAGATATGAAAGATTCCGTTTTAGTTATGATATTCCTAAAATAGTTCATGATGGTTACTGGTCATAAAGATGAGCAAATGCATTCCGAAAATAGTTGGGTTTATTGCATGGGTACCAGGGTTATATAATAAAACGTACAATTAAAATCATTAATGAAAAGGTACTTAAAACTATTATACCGTTAAAATAAATAACAAACAAAAACAGTACAGTCACAGCAATAATAACACAATATCTACAAGCAGTTCAGTGATAAAACAAATCCTTATTTCTGATGCTTGCAGACTATGGTAGTTGTAATCCATTCGTTTGATGTGATTGAGCTTTTGATTTTGTCATTTGACTACGGACTTTATGTTTCGAATATTCATTAGAGTTTTTTTTTTTTTTTTTATTTCACTTTTAACTGAAAGCTAGCTCAGTTACTTTCCTTTCGTTCTATACTGTAATATCAACAATCCTGTGCATCGCCCGGAGTAAATCTGTTCAGAAGATCAATGCAGGAAAAATAAAAGAAAGCTTCAAACTATGAATTAGCAATTGATTGAAAACCCAAGATTACCAGACGCGAAGATCAACAGCAGTATAATAACCTCGCTATTAAGTCTATTAAGCCTAAACGAGAGAATTAATTAACAATGGTCATTTGTGAAACGTTTGTCTGATCGACCGCGCATAATTCGTAATTTGCAATGTTCGACCAGAAAGTTTGTTGTGATAAAATCTGTTTAAACTGAATCTAACACAATTTAAGAGATTGTTTATCTGAAAGGGAGTCACTGTAATCGATGGCCCTAGCTCTTGAGAACCAAATCCATTGTGTAAAACGGGGGGAATTAAGAAATGCTCCTTTTCAGAGAAAATCTTCATTGATTTGGTTTATGCAAAATCAAGTTTGGAAGAGGATATTGTTATCAATTGTCTTATGGTTAAATGATAGGTGTATTGATTCATTGTTAAGGGGCTAACTGACGCTAAAACGACAACCACTAAATTATAGCCTCCTGGCTTGGTACATAAAGGGGCGGGGTCAAACTAATTTTAAGGCGCCAGCCGTATAATACTCGTCTATAATGACAAAACATGTCCAAATAATAATCTGGGTTTTTTTTAAATACAAATTTCCCTGGAAAGTGAAAAAATTAACTTATGCTTAGTAATATGTATTATTTTATTATTTCTATCATTTGGGTGCAATGTTCTACATCTAAATTAAATGATCATGTTATAACCTTGTATTCTCTGATTAAATGAAACAAATTACCAGCTATAAGTTGGTCTTAAAGTTAGATTTGCTTTTTATGGACATTCTATTGAAGGTCAAAAGGTGAATGTGGATATAAACAAACTGTAACAGTGCTTGTATCTGTACCTCACAGAGAATGTCGTGTTATGATCTAATATCCAAAAAAAGTATATTGAATCTATAAGAAAATTATTAAAAGCTTACAACCAATCCAATATCTACTTTTATTATGATTGGACGATTTCCTTGAGATTAATAGCAAACAAATAATAGAAAAACATAATTTCAATATTACTGATAAGATTTATATTTAGTGATTGATTGTTTTTTTTTTATTTTTAAACGTGAGTTGTTGTATAATGAAGTTTGAGAAGACCAGCATCGTTGAAACGATTTTTTAATAAATTAGAGGTTGTATTATAATCGTAATTGTGGTTTTGATATGGAAAGTATCCTAATAAAGTTCAATCAGCACAGCACACAATATAGGTCAATGAAGCAACAACACAATGACAGCATATGCGTTAACAACTTTAAAACATACGATATTCAACTCTACAATATACCATGCTTGGAATGGGCACATATTTGAAAGTGAATAAATCTAACAGTTAATTTCAAAGCAGTCTTCTTATCCAACTGACTAAGGTTACAGAAGAGGAGAGCCGTCATATATATATGGTTTAATCCGTTCTGTTCGTCTTGAAATTTTGATCTTCGTCAAATTGTAAACTAAGCTAGCATATCATTTAAAGATTTTATTGTTTTAAACAGTAATCACATTATCAACTTTACTTAAGTTGGCCATTTTTTCCGTGTTGTTCGTCGATTTCTTGTCTCTCTTGTTTTTATATATACATGCACTTTTGTCACACATACCGTCTCTTTTAAATCATATTAGTCAACCAATACAAATCCGATAGGCATGAAACATATTTATCATCTTTACTATCAAACAAACAAACACAAAAATAATGCCTATTCATCTCTTTTTTATCACATTTTCTTACTTAAAGTATGAAAAAAAGAATAAGTTTTTCTTTATATACAACCTGTTTCTTGGGTCATTAGGCTGTTTAATGTCTTTGACGGGTAATCGTCGTGACTTCTTCGGACAGAAATTTGTTAAATATGAAAATGTAAGTGTTTTGTATATCAAACTTATTAGAACAAGTGTGTCCCTGATTTATTTTACATACATGACATACCATGAATTTGTTGCAATGATAATAAAAAGTATCATATATTGCCAAAGGTAAACGTGTATGTAGAGACTGACGGAAAAGTGGGTTTTGGAATTCTAGTTAAAACTGAAGTTTTAAAAGATATATGACTACAGTCATGTAAACGCATAATACAATTCAGTGCGGTCGAATGTGCTTATGAGTGGACCTTCGTCGGGTACACAATCTTAGTAAAATTAAAATAAAAGCAAGCAAAATAAAGTTTTTTTAATGTGCTACGTCGCCATTATAAAAGATGAAACAGCACAAAACGGCAGTCTTGGACTGTTAAGACCAAAAATTGCACAATCATTTAAAAACCGTGAGGAAAAAAGTCATTTGTAACTATGAGATAAATCGCTCAAATGAAAAAACTCGGATTGAAAGAAAAGGAAAATGGTCTGTTAATATAAAAAAAGAATATGTGCTATGATTGCCAATGAGACAACTATCCACTAAAGACCAAAATGACACAGACATTAACAACTATAGGTCACCGTATAGCCTTCAACAATGAGCATACCGCATAGTCAGCTATAAAAGGCCCCGATAAGACAATGTAAAAGAATTCAAACGAGAAAACTAGCGGCCTTATTTATGTAAAAAAATGAACGAAAAACAAATATGTAACACATAAACAAACGACAACCACTGAATTACAGGCGTCGTCATTTTTCAAATGCAAACATATAAAAACAGAAAACAAGACAAATAAAGTCCGGCAAAGTAAAACTTTTATTAATGCTTTAAGGTCAAATGCTATAGCTACATCATACAGGTGAATTAATTTTAAAATACGTTGTACCGCATTAAATGCACATTCCGACAATTGATGCCTTTTAATTGATACATGAGGTCAAAATATTTGAAATCGTTTAGAGTTGGAAAACAAGAAAGGACCAAAAGTATCCTAGTATTTGTGTATCATTGAATTCTGTTCATTTTGAATTTGATAGTAGATTACATCATACTAGATTTCCTAATGTTTCAGCAATTCAATCTTAAAATGTATGTCGACACGAAAAACAAGACAAAAATGTTTTTCCAGTAAAACTTAAAGCACCATAAATTCTGGAAGCTGGTTATCAAATCATAATAAAAAGGACATATTCAAAAAGTACTAGAGTTTATCTTCTTGTCTTGAATTATTTATTACTTTTTCAGTAATTGCCATTTGAGATAATTGTTGTTTTGTTGCAAATGAACATTTCAAAATGTGACATAATTAGATAAGTAACACAATGAACTATTTAAGACTTAAATTATTAATGACTTCTCATGACGCAATTTTACCATAAACGATATACATAATAGACATTATTTTCTATTTTTGGTAAACTGACATCTTATAAAGTATCTGTAAAAGTTTTAACAAAAATGCAAACCCGTTATACTTAATTATACATCAAAAGGGTTTAACTGTATTACGAATTATTAACCAATTAAGTGCATTATTGCCAAAAGTGACTGTTTATGAAAAATTACATATTTTCTGTAATGGCCCTGTTTTTCTGTAATGGCCCTGTTTTTTCTGTAATGGCCCTGTTTTTCTGTAATGGCCCTGTTTTTTTCTGTAATGGCCCTGTTTTTCTGTAATGGCCGTGTTTTTTCTGTAATGGCCCCGTTTTTCTGTAATGGCCCTGTATTAGTGCCCAGTTTGTCTGTATTAAGCCTTGTTAGGGTTTTTAATAAAGTTAATAAAACTAAGTTGTAAAGAGTATAATACCTTTTTGTATTTTATTTAATTTAGTAACCGGCAAATAACATTAAAGAACCATATAAAGGGATCACTGGTCATCCTGTTTTTTAACACATATCTCTTTCAACTTAATATCTTGGATATTTGGTATATTTAAAGCTTTAATGGTGAAGTTCAAATTATTTTGTTCAAACTAAACTGTCATTAAAAGAGTAAGACCGTACATCAAGTTAGCAGCAACACATACACTTTTGGTCAGTTGGTTAATAAATGTATTCACTTTTGGTCAGTTGGTTAATAAATGTATTAAGAAATGGGTGTTTTTATAATGGCCCTGTTATATGTCCTCGGTCAGTAATAATGGCCTCGGATGTCTGTAATAGCCCTCGGCATTGCCTCGTGCCATTACAGACTTCCTCGACCATTATTACAGACCTTGGACATATAACAGGGCCATTATAAAAACACACATTCATTAATACTATAATATTGTTTTCTAATTCAAATAGCTACTTCTAACCATTTGCCAGCAACCCATGAATTTGAAAGATATGACATATTTAGAGGATACATCATACATATCGTTATGTATACCGTGGACCGAATTCGTGAGGGAAAATAAAATGTGGATGAGTCCGATAACAGTAATATGTGAAGAGGATGATTGAGACTTTAAATCTTGTATATCATTCTCTTTTCTTATATTTCATAAAATGGTCAATGTCGATTGCATGCTGTCTGATAATTACTCACTGATTTCGCAACGTAAACTAAAAGTCTGGCTAATAGAAAAAAGAGAAGAAAGTCGAAGAAGCGTTGTTTTATATGTACTAAAATCAAAGAAATTATGGTTAGTATAGGCAAACTTGTCATGATCTGGTACAGCGTAAGGAAAGCAGTATACTATTCAGTTAAAAGTATGAAACAATAATGTTAGCTAGTCGCAGTCCACGCGTTTCGATCCAACCAGTGCTACTCTGTAATCGAACAGAGAATAGTTAAACCGTGATGTGCATTTTACGATTAGCTTTGTTGCTCATTTATCTTAATTATTTATTATTAGATTATCGTAAAGTCCCTCGTTGGTATCTAAAGAAATCGTAATTTTTGCGTGTAAATAGATTCCAAGAGTCAGTAATTAGGTAAGTGTTATTAGAAAATTATCATGACTTAAATACTTAATGTCTTTGTATGACGCAGTGCACTCAAATATTATCAATAATCGATGTCTAACGTTCTGCTTCAGCCTCACTTCAGGTTGTTATCACATTGAAGTATCAAATATTACATAGCCCTGGTTTTTTAAGGATTAATATTGCTCTAAGATACTGAGTTTGCATGAGCGACATTCACAATGTCTGGAATATGACAGTTGTTTTCCATTCGTCAGATGTGTTAAAGCTTTTGGTTTTTCCATTTTATAAAGGAATGTTCGTTTTGAATTTCCCTTGAAGTTCGATATTTTTGATATTTTACTTTTTCAAACATAATATAAATGAGAAGATGTAGTATGAGTGCCAATCAGATAAATGTGCATCCAAGTCACAATGTACAAAAAGAGAACATTTATAGGTCAAAGTACGGCCTTTAACACGTCGCATTGGTTCACACCGAACAGCAAGACTCTTTTACGGGCCATTTAGATTAAAACATTGCTAAATTATATTGGATAATATATCTGGAATGGTGATATAATAATTACATGATTAATAGTAACGCATTTTTCTTTACATAATGACCTTTTAAAATTTATGAAAATAATAATTAAAAAAATGTTTTTAAATCAGATTCTATGGAAAAAATCTGAGGCATGGTATATTCAAACTTATCATTGCTTTTGTAATGAGACCAACAGCAGATAAAAAAACTATTTGCTGAAATCGATAATCTTCCAAAAAAATCTGTATAAATACCAATATGTCTATGAATATTCTTTTCGTATGCTTTTTTATAGGACATTTATTACTTGATACCTTACATATTTACTTATTTTTACATATAAAAAGTTTTTGTAATAATTCATACTGATTAATCTAACAGCACGTGGACACTAACTCAAACATTTTCTTGACTTGGTACAGGACATTTTAAACATTTTGTATACCAGACGAACGTTTTTTTTTTTCTTCACAAAAGACTCATCATTGACGCCCGAATGAAAAAAAGACCAAAAAAAATACGAAGTTCAAGAGCATTAACCCAAATTTCCGAAAGGTTTTGCCAAATACTGCCAAAAGGAAATAAAAATCAATGAAATGGAGAAAAAAAAACCCATATTTCTGTATATGAATAAAAAAAAAACTAATTATAGGGAAATGGAAAAATGAGGATTCGTTAATAGCTTTATTACACATCTTTGGTCGTTGTTTGTGTGCCTTATATATATTTAGATATATGGAATACTGTCTTGAACCCGGCAATAATATTTTGGTCCATGGAAGTGTACAGAACCAGTGAAAACTTAAAATTACGTCTTACTGAAAAACTTAATTCAATAAAGTTGTCATCACAGATCAAACTTATTAAACATAAACATAAGTTGGTGCTTTGTACATGTACTCAATTGACAAATGTTCATAGATTTCATGGCAAGTTTCTTATTTAGAAGCTAAAACAATTGTAAAATCAAGTGACATACTAGTTATCTTTATCCTTCACAATTTAAGGTATTTTGGTGTTTTTAAAAAGGTTTTTGGTTAGTCATCTGTTTACAAGAGAGCACATTAATTTATAACAGAAAAAAAAACAATCTGAATGACTTTTATAGATGAATATGTTTCATGATTCTTTAAGGATATCTTGCCTGTACTTATGTGTGTGAATTCATTTATGGTTAGGGTTAGGTAAATGCTATATCATGAAACTGCTTTTGGTGAAGTGATTACTTGTATCTTGTCATATCTTTGTGAATTTTAAGATACTAATAACCACAAGAGGAATTTATTGGACAACTTTTCAGTGCAACATCAAAATTTTCCAAGACACATGCTCCAAAGAACAAATTACCAAAGCAGAATTTTCAAGATTTATAATGTTAAGTAATATCTTGTAAACAAAACGTCTGGTATAATCTACATTAATAGTCCATTATTACTCGTGCACTAAGTATGTAACGCTGCCGTAAAAGACTCGTGATTTTGTTTTTAAGTAAAGCTCAGTGAATTGTACTTCAATATCAAATTCCTGCATCTTTGGTTGAATTCAGTAAAGTAATGTATGACATAATCTTTAATTAAGTACTAGATACGAAAATAGCAACAGATAGCATGAGAAATGATACTCCATATATATATAGTTCAGAAATGTCATATTGTTAGAAAGTTTAACGGTCTTTTGTGGAACTATAATTGTCATATAGGGACACATTAACGCAGCGTTTTGGAGTAATATTCAACTTTTTATAGCATTTCGGCTTACAATTCAAAAATGCCGATGTTAAGCTGTGTTTATCGGGAAATAATTGATAACTGGCAGAAACAATCCAACTTTTCATGTCAGGCAAAATTGGCTGTTAAGTACTTCCGTTTAATAAGGTATGTTTGCTATTCTAAAAATGGTAGTTTACATGACTTCATCATAAAAATAAAGCTACAATAAACACATATCGCATTGGTAGTGGGTACTAAACATGAAACCATTATTTTATATACTTAAATGAAAATCTAAAAATAATCAAATTAAAAAAAAAAACAAGTCCTGAAAATAATGTAAATTGAAATTATATGTGTTACTTTACCTGTATCTTCCTTTTCATCAATAATTTGTTTCTTCCTGCAGTTGCAATTTCCCATTTTCTACTACAATCAACAGATAGTTTTCCAACACGAATATCCAATTTAATCAAATCATTTTTGCAAAATTGTATCACGCTAATCAATGGTGTGCCTGATTTTCAACATACATCCTTAAGAAGAACAGTAAAAGAAAACCTAACGAAATATCCTGCCTTACTTTCCTTTCCAATTAAGCGGCTTATGAGACAATACCATTATGACCACGAGCGATTCTTTTTACATCGCATTTTAGATGAATTAAAATCGATTGATTTCCGCCAAATATGTGTTTTGTTGACAGCGCATACATGATATAAATGTTCAAGACAACATAATAAGGTTTCAATAATTTACTATCATATTGCTATCATTTTAATAATTAAAATTCTGCTATCAGAGTTGATGTGTATTGATTATTGGGATGAGTGCTGTTCATGTGTAGCTGAAGTTATAAAATATTAACTAGAAATGTTATCCTTGTGTCACGAACCTTTGGGGAGGTGCTTTCGGTGCTTTGTCCTAGAGAGGGCGTAATGACACTTCTTTTATGCTTTATCAATGAAGGACTCAATCAATTCAGGAGTGTGTTAGTTTTTTTCAACTCCTACATTGTTTGTTAGACTAATTCCAGGAAACAAGACGAACGAATTAGAAGGTCATTGGCTCATCAGGGCTTCAAAATGTGAGGCAAACTTGTTTATTTTTATTTAGTATAACAATTAACCTTTGTTGGGCTAATGAATAAAGAAAAAGAACTGTGATTAACCTTAGAAGAAGGAAAAGAGAGTCGACACACCTAGCTTACTTATCTGTAACCATCAGAATGTATCTACAATATAATAAATAGATGGGTGAATTGGTGTTAAAAGTCCTGTGAAATATACTATATTTTGTACTTGCATGTCAAGAAGTGAACTTGTGAATGACAAGTTATGAATATGAAGACTGTTTTGTACTAAACCGACACACTGAGCCAGACTATTAACATGATAACATGCCAGCCTACACAGACACATAATGCGGACACCTGGCCAACCAGACAAATAGATTTTTTTTCTACTATGGTTCGAACCAAGACACTCTCGCAATTTTGACGAACATGTTACCACGAAAAGATCGAGATGATGACGGTATTTAGTATTCCGATTATACATATTTTCCAATTTTTATCAGCCGAATGATAGAATTTTGAAATCCTGAATGGTGGACTCTAGTGAAAGTTGATGTGTGGCGTAATCACAGAAGACGTTACCGGGATAGTTTAATAACTTACTTTTTACAGATTGAAAACTCACTTTCAACATTTTTTCTCAATGACTAACGTTTAGTTTTTTGGGGTTTTTTTTTATTCTATCATTTGTTTGAATGTAACATCAAAGAGTAGTTATTTTAACAGAGTCAATTATTTTAATTTTCAAATAACGAAACGAAAAAAGGATAGATATCAAAGATTTTGCGGATTTGTACAAGACTGTACTTTTGTTTTGTTGTTCACCATCTTGAGTTTAATACTCTTTAATGTAGCATTTTATTTTTTCTTAGTTCAAAACTAATGATCTGCGAATGCTTACATATTTTCTAATGATTAACCAATGAATATGGACACGTAGAACAGAAAAAAAATACGTTTAAACAGTTAAAGTATATCGGCAAAGCGGTTTTTTGTACAAAATTAAGTTTTAACATATAAAGAAAACTGTCATTACTGGTCAATTCATACATACTGCATTGAAAAAAATATCGGAATATTAATAAGTAAGATTTTTTTAATATTCTGTTGAATATATGTGTTAAGAAATCATGTATAGCTTGTTACAAGTATATAAATTGTTCATCAATCAAAGACTTTTGAAATTAGAGGCAATAGTAAAGGGGCGAAAGATATTTGAGGAACAGTCAAATTCATAAATCGAAAATAAACTGACAACGCCATGGCTAAAAAGGAAATAGAATAGCAGTTTACTGATGCTCAATCTTATAAACCCATTCAGATCCTAGAAATCAAGGTAAAACAAATCATGTGGGAGTTCAATGAACTACAAAAGAAGCGAGATCATCTAAGCAGTCATTAATGGGTTGTGGCATAGACAAATCGCATTTGTTAATCAATTCGTGAAGATGAACGTAAAACCTAACATGTGACATTTTATCAAAAGCAGGTCATGTGTTATATTTGAATCATGAACTTTCAATAATGTAAGTTTTACCATAACGCAAAATGTCTGAACACCGAAAACCATACAGATTTCATTACCTCTACATCGCTTGGAAAACAGCTTATGAGTGATGTACAACAATTTAAACTTCTAATATGAAATAAACATTGAAGGCATTTTGAAGACCTGGTCGTACAGTTATAACATATTGAAGAAAAGATACTAGTAAATATATTATTTGTGAAAGAGGATTGCAGCATCTTTTAAAAGGATTACGAATAATTGGATCGAATAATTGGTTGGCATTAGGTGTCATGGATATGGAGTTGTAGTTGCCTCTTGATAATACCACTTCATCTTGACTATCAAAATTGAATACTATTACTTCCAATTCAGAAATTAGGACATAAAACAGTGGTTAGTTGTTACTTGAACTACATTTATATTTGTTCTCATGATAAGAAAACATTGAAAAAATCATTCCATGCTTCTATAAAATTGTAAAACCCAAAAGATCCTATGTTGATGTACTATATGTAGTTCACAACGTTCTTTATATATGAACATATATGAATCATCGTGCAATAAATTAATTAATCAACAAAAGTTACGGTTAAAATGCGTGGGAATTTATATACGAACAAAAAATAGATTTTCATTCCATGATTATATTCAAGTCTTTAAAAAGGCTTTGTCCTAATTAATTACTATATTTTATGATAGCTACATGTTTCAAATATTGATATATTCAGTTGATACAGGAAGTAATTTAGTATAAGTAAGCTGCTAATTACTATTTTATCTGATGTGTTGTGCTTGAAATATTCTTATTATCTAGAAATTTATTTTTTTTAATTATTTTTTTTTCATTCATTGATAATTTTGTTATTCCTTCCCAAAACATAAACAAACCAACAACTAAAAGGTTTGGGGTGGCGGAGGTGGTAAACATTCTTATGGTTATTATACAATTTTGTGGATAAAAAGGTTTGGAACCGACAACTGGAACCCCCAAAATAAATACATTTAGCCCATTCAATATAATACAGCTCTCTTCTTTCACAAGAAGATCACGACAAAACAAATTATAAATTATTTGAACTAACAAACTAATGTACAAAGGAGGAATTCAATGGTGTTCAATATAAAAAAATATATATATACATGATAACTCTAAAAACATCTACATCAAAATTTTAAAAGAAAATGACACATAAAACATTTAGCATCATAAAAATAAGCATGCAAATGTACATACTGGTAACTAGGAAGCTTTTAAACAGTGAAGTGAAATCACTCGAAAATATTACTGACGAAATCACGAGTTACTTGATCGTTACGGCTATGTTTGAATCGTCGTAACCACAATCCCGGCATCCTTTCCCCAAATGTGATCTACCAATTTAGATTTAGCACTGGCTTTTTACCTACACGAGTAATATAATGAGTGCCACATGTAGAGCAGGATATGCTAACCTTTCTGGAGCACCTAAAATCACCCCCAGTTCTTGGTGGGAATTGTGTTGCTCAGCATTTAGTTTTCTAGGTTGTGTTTTGTATACTGTTGTTCGTCTTTTTGTCTTTTTTATTTGTTTACAATGGCGCTCAGTTTATTTTCGACTCATAAGTTTAAATGTTTCTTTTGTTTCTTTAGCATCTCTTTTACCGTAAAAATATGTATCTCCTACTTTGCATAAGACAGCAGAACCCTTATCGTACACGCTTGGAAACAAAACATGGAAAGCAAAGTTAAACATGTTGTTTAAGTTAACCATTTCAGTGTTACTCCGAGTTGAACGAGTATTCACTTATAATACTTAGGAATACCAAAACCGGTTCAAATTAATAATTCTTTTTTTCAGCGATTGTTTTTATCAAATTTTTTGTTCATTACTATAACTTTCCATTCTATATAAACTTATCTGTATAGATAAATACAGTTATCTAATACAAATAGACAAATACGGGTTGATAAACCAATATTTACTTTGCACTTGTAGCTAGTTTCCACGGATTCTGTTCATGTATGGTGTTATATATCGCATTGATATAAACGTTTTTAAAGACTAAAATAGGCTAAGTGGATTAATAAAGTATAAGTGGGGCTTTTTTATTTACGTGTGTGTGAGTAGGGGGACAAAACAATTGTTTGGAAACACCAATTAGAGATAAATCAAGCCCTACTTAAAGACAAAAAATGATTGTAAGAAATCAACTTGTACTCTTCAATAAAAGACTTTACATTATATTAAGGTGGTACCCAACACTTTCACTAAAATTAATTTGGCTCGTTTAATTTTCATAAAATTTTGTCAAAGTATTTACTTTGAAACTTTAATAAAAATATAAAAAAATGAAAAATTTTGAACCAAAAGTTTTGTCAGAAAAATTACACTGGTTATATAGCAATTTGACAAACACCAGTTTTGATCATTGAGAAGCTTAATATTCCTTTTACAACACAACGTAATTAAAACGTTAAGAAGACTTTACAGAGTTATCTCCCTGTAGTGTTAGGTACCACCTTAAGCTCTACTTTGCCCTGAGTCTAAAAATCTGTGAATAAGTTGATACTACCATAGACTAGCCATCAATATCATTTTTCGTAAATAACAGTTTGGAGTAAAACATTATCAGTCTCTTTTGTCGTAAATTCTTCTAAACAGTTTCCTGAGTAAAACTGAAATATTCAAAAATAGATAAGATCAGTTATGACTGTCTGCATTTCATACATTTTGGGTTGATTTCCGAAGTCTATTTAGAAAATTCCTTATTGTTCAAAGCAAAAGTATCATCACAGTAACGGTAAGTGTTAAATTATCAAATGAATTATGACGGATATTTACTTAACCTGAAAATAAGACGATGTGCCATGATTGCCAATGAGACAAATATCCATCAGTGACCATAATGACATGGAAGTTGATTTGCAATTTTTCGCTTGTTCATTTGGGTTTTTTTCCCGTTTTTTCGGGGGGGGGGTAATTTTTCAGTATATTTAACTGGTAACGAATGAATAGAAAACATCAGTGTTTGATAATCTGTTTTGAAACTATGCATTGCTATATACAATGTATAAGGGGAGATTCAATCTTGACCTACTGATAAAAAGTAACGGAGTACAGGTTGATTTTACTATTGACTTATACAAATTTCCAAACATGTACAAATGTTAGAATTGTTATCAATATGCTATTTTTCATTCCTGATAATAATGTTCCATATTCATAGTATTTCTTTTTATTAACTCTTTGTGTACGCTAAAGGTTCTAGCAAAGCCTTGCATATGAAAATAAAACCAGATCGATTATCAAACGGAAGTAAAAGTACAAAAAAACGTGTAGCCGATTTCTCTGTAAGAACTTCAACATAGAAAACAAACGTTTATCAAATACATAATTACCAAACTTTAGTGGAATTACTTTCAGAGTAATGAGTTTTCTACATCTCATTTAAATCATATTAATGTCGATCAAAAATATGTTTCTTTCTAAATCTTATGAGTCAAACAGACAAAAGCATTGTCGTGCTGTCATACATCTAACACTTCTAACATCAAAGGCAATAAAAATCAGAATGTAATTTTGATCTAAATGATATATGTTACGCTCTTACATGTCCCACAGATACATCAAAACAAAACATGCAGTAAAGACGGAATAATGTCGATATCATCATCGATTTAGAAATACTTAGACATGACAACAGACAGTTTTCTATGACTATTCAGCGTAAAAATCTGTTAATGGAGTGGCATCGAATGTAATCATCAATTTATCGCAAAATATCATAGTGTAAGTAAATGTTAATCTGTTTATCAAGGTTGATTAACGTCTCTGTGTAAAGTTTGTCGCGTGTTGTTGATGTGTTTACTCTACCATTCCTAAAGTAATGTCATTCATTAGTACAACAATGTAGGTTTCCTATTATTGTTTTGTTTACTTTAAAATCAACAGGGTTGAAACAACTTTATTTACACTTTTAAAAGTATTTGTGAAAGTTACATGCCTCAAAAATTATAGTCTAATGGTTTGAGTCAATCATAAATATTTTCTTTTTTTTTATTCGAAAGCTATACAGAATGATTTTAATCTAATTGAGTCCTTGCATTTTTAGAAGGCTTTGTTTTTCGAGTGAATGTTTGATGTGTATCAAAGTACGCAACTTTTATTAAAAAAGTTTATTGCTGAACAAATGTTCATTGGTTATTGCATTAAGTAATTTGTCATTTTTTTTCTCCGGAATGCTCTTCAACTCACTCTTTTGAGTCTTAAATAGACGGAACGTGCGTTTGGCGCACACAATTATAAGCCAGGTAACTTTGATGAGTTTTTATGTGTGTTTAGAATTATTCAATATTTGAAAAAAAAATGTTTCTCTGGTGTCAATACAAAAAATAGACACACCATTATGTATCGAATTGGAAAATAGATTAATGTTTAAGAGAACGACCTATGTGTTTTGTAATCACAGTTTATATGTTACATGCTGGTATCTTAGTTGTCCATTATAACAAAGGGTATTAGCTTTATCTTTTTATTTCAAATTAATTGAAAGATAATAAACTAATTTGTGTATTCAATAACTACTGTTGCCTCTGATTAAAAATAATGTTTTATTGGTAGTTTGTTTTAACATGTAATTAATATTGTCATTGTACTTCAATTGTGAGACCTAGGATGCATGTTGAATTTTTATACAAACCAACTTGTGGCGAAAGCAGTGCCTGAAGTACCATATATTGTATTTGAGAACCATTATATAAAATATATGTAAATAATCAGCAACATAAATTTAGGTATGCTTAAATAGTGTAAATCCATATAGAATATAGACGAACCTAGGAAAAAATGAAAGTACCAAACTCAAAGGAAAATTCAAAACGGAATTTCCCTTGTCAAAATTAAAAAATATAGAGTTCGTTCACATCAAACGAGTAAATAACAACTGTTATATTCCTGACTGCGTACAGGCATTTCCTTGTATGTAAGAAGTGCTGTATTAAAAATTGTAAGAACTTCAAACGGAAGGCGGATGCGTGGACATGGTAGGCGTCTCTTGTTTGAAGTTTTTATATAGCAGATTTTACAATAGTGTCATCAATTTTGTATATGACCTTTGACATTACTTAGAAATTAAGTACCTTTATTCTTTCCTCTACTTATCGAGTTATGGCATCGGCAGTACATGATTATATATAATTATTGATAATACTCTTGATTAATGATTTCGTAGAGGCTGACTTAATGATATTTCTCTTGGGAATATTGTTAATACATATGTTCTCTTCCGATTCGTCTTTTAAGGTAAATTGCAAGTAACCTTTTAACATTTAGATATTTGTGATCTTTCTATCGCCACTTTCGATTTGAGACATTTCAATGCTTTTTTATTATCTGATAATGTCACAGGTAAAGTGAATGACTTCCTTCTTAACACCACCAATTGGTACATCACGGTTAATATAGTCTCTGCAATAATAAAGACAGATTATCTCATCAGAAATTTGTTTTTAGATGACGTCAAAAAGAAACAAACAGAGTAAATTTTACAATACAAATTGAAATTCAATAGGATATAGAATCAACCAAGTACAAGTTGAAATTTCAAAATTTTATAGTAGAAATCAGAATTCTGATTAAAATCCAGTACAGATTATAATTCCCATATCTAATAGCTGAAATGGGGGTATGCAAAGTGTGCATGTTTTTGTGTGACGCTGGATTTATTTTCTACTTATTTATAGTTTTACTGATAAATAGAAAAACAAAATATATGATAACAAAATGACACTATAAATCATACATTACAAAGAAAATAAAATTTCCGTGAGAAAGAGGGGCGAAAGATATGAAAGGGACATTCATACTATTAAGTAAAAAAAATTGACCTTGCAAAGACAAAAAACTACAATATACAATATACAAAACGTTACATACAATACTAAAAACTAAGGTCAAATAACTCCACCAATAACTTATGGTAATCTCAGGAGCTCCCGAAGAGTGAACAGATCTTTTTCCACATATGGAAGCCGCTGTTTTCCTTATACCTTGGTGGTTTCTGCATGTCAAGTTTGAGGAAAATAGGACGCGATAGGAGTTTTGACAAGTGTCTCCGATGGGTTGTGTTGGGATACCCAAACGCACGTGGATGTGTGTTTATGTATTATGTACAATCAAACGAATTGTCTTCAATATTAGTTGCTGCAAAAGCTTTGTGCGGTTACAAAATTTAATCCTGGTATATATGATGGGTTAATTTAGAGGGTCTAGAATAATAACACCGTGTATCAATTCGAAAGTTGCTGCATATTTATTATTTATAAATCTCATACAACCCAAAAGGTCTTCATTGGTATGAACTAATGAAAGGATAGACTACAATCTTTCTCTTGTAAGCAAGTTTCTCTTTTAAAATTCAGGAATTGAAAACTCCTGTCACTAAGTACTACTTGGGCACGATATCAAGTGGTAAGTAACAGACAACAGTAATATCCCGATGTTTAAAAGTCGTATATGTAATTGAAGGATACAAATGAAGAGAATACAGCTGTTAGAATCGCATTAGCTGGGTGCGTTGAAAATAATACGTCTTATGCTATACATGTATCACATGCCCTGCAACAGTAAATAATGTTGCATTATGAAAAAAAAGAAATTTCGGGAATTATTTTGCGATTTTTGTTGCGTCACATTGTGTACTGTATAAGACTATAATATCTCCCATGAGTTGAAAAACAGATATTTCGTAACAGTCTACCAATTATTTTATGTGATGGTGATCGTAAAACTAATGAACTGTCAGAATTTATCAAACAGAGCACGCGTATACATTATGACAGACTTTCGTTCCCTCTTTATGAATTTTAAGTAGTGCTTAATTCTAACAATTGGAAGGTTAAATCGAATTATCAACAGGTTTTTTTTCCAAACATGTTTAATCCGGATCATTTTCATTACCAGAAATACCTATTACCAAGCGCTGATTTTTCACGTCATTTACACGTTTTGTAGGCTAACTTGATCCCTGCGTCTTTGAATTGATAAAGTAAGTGTAACTGCTTGACACTTTATGAAACCCGTTTCATTCGTATGTACTTTATACAACTCTGCGATAAAGGGACATTCGTGTTCAAGGATTTGAATCAAATTCTCATATTTGATTAATAATATACTAAAACGTATACCCAAACTATGAAAAGTCTAAAATAAACAATTAAAGATGAACGAACTTGGTGCATTTCAACTATCATTTTACCCGATATAAACATAAACGTAGATTAAAATAGCTAGAGAACTCGTGCGGTTGGATTTTTGTCTTTGTCTGTTTGATTTCATATTATAGGTATAAAACATATGTTAATAATCGTTGTTATCTTTATGAGAATAACTCTTTGTAGATCGAATCATTCAACCAAACTGTTTACCATTGTTTCATTCAGTTAAATGTTGACATGTTTTCTTTTTTGATAGCTGAACACGCCTTGTTTATGCACAATCCGTTCTCTAGCTAAAGGTTCAAATACGTAAACATGAATACGGATTGGATGAGGTAGAATAATTCAGTGCAAGTGAGTATTTCATTAGTGATGTGTTTGCCTACTTTGACAAACTTGCTGCTAAAAGCTTATATAATTATTTTATTTTCATTAATGATAGAAACAAACAACAAATTTTTTTTTTCTCTCGTAGCTTATGCGCTTTTAAACAAATATTTTATTCATAATCCAAAAACAGTTATCTTAGCAGTTATAAGGAAGTTATCCCAATTGAAAAATTCAATATTTTTTAGCTCAACGTATTAACGTAGATTTTATGACCAACTTAAGCACAAATGACGTCAAACAATGTCAACTTAAACCAAACACTTTGACGGAAGAATAACAATTAGAATCAAGGGTATTCATAATCAGGCTTTTTTATATACAGACTTTAGAAAGTTGTGTTTTTTAACGAAACCTTGTAAGAATTAAAGATAATTATTCGGACATTATTTTTAAAGTTCCCGTTGATTTTCTCCACATAGGTTGTACTTTTGCACTTAAAACACGTGTCTCATCCAAGCGTTGAAAAGACATCTCAGTTACGGTAGGACTATGGAAAATATATTATTTTGCCTTTGGTATAATGCACTGTGCATGAAGTCTCTAATAATAAATCATAACGGGTGCACATATCGACCATCAGGATAAGCCATATTCTTAATTTTGCGCCCATAATATTTCATGGTTGATTGTAATCTTCAATTATTCCTCATTATATCCTAGCTGGAAATGATGTTGTGTTAGAATCGTACCACTGTTGATAAAGTCTGTATAATTTTGTATAATTATGCGTGGGGTTCGTGTTGCTTATTCTTTAGTTTTCTATGTTGTGGCATGTGTTCTAATGTTTGTCTGTTTGTGTTCTTTCGTTTTTAGCCAGGCGTTGTCAGTTTATTTTCGATTTATGAGTTTGACTGTCCCTCTGGTATCTTTCGTCCCTCCTTTGAAATAAACATGATGCACGCTCGTTATATATATATATGTATAATTCACCAGCTCCTAATGTATTTTAAATCTCCATTAAGCTTGTTATAATGGTGTTTGAAAAAGATAGTAATGGAACTGAAATTTGATGCACTTCTTTAATCCTCTAATTTGATGCACTCCTTTAATTCTCTAATTTGATGGCATTACTTTTATTGTTTAAAGATGTCATTTTTTTTTTGGTTTCTTTTTCTTGTAAATGTTACATATAGAGAAATAAGATATTTAGAACAGAGTTATATTCCTGCTTTTAAGGAATGAAAAATGTATGTTTAAAAAGATTTTTTATAGAATGTCGAAATGTTAATGTTTTTTTTATTTTGTTTGTTCGTTAGTGCTATGAACTATGTTTGGTTTGTTTTTTTTTTGTTTTTTTTTAAAATCAAATCAATATAAGACAAAATCATCAACATAATACTAATAAATCACCATGTTTTTACCATTTGAAATAAAACAAAGATTTCAATTATGTAAGGTGAACAAAGACATTAATACAACTGTTAACATTAATGCAGTCTGTACTATGCTCATTTTCGTTTGTCAATAAACAGGATTGTAAACGTGAGTTTGATATAAAAATAAAATCCTCTGAAAGAGCCTGTGACATTAGCATTCATTATAAACGTATATGAAATCAGAAAATTAATATTATTTTCTTTATCAATAATTAAACTTGTTTTCAATAAAAAGGCTTCGATAAACGTTAGTGCCTTAAGGTAAGCAGCTAGGCCAAACTATTGTAAATGTCTTCATTGGGTCTGCAATATTGCCTTTAAAATGCAATTAACAATATTAACTCTATCAACAAATTCCCATTCACAGAATTCATACAAATTATGTATCTTAGTTTTCTTTACATATTAGTAAGATATAAAAACTATAATTGTATCCCAGTATTACTATACTTATGACAAACGAGAGGATTGCAGGTGTCTAAAAGTTTAATGTCCTTTATAGATAAGACGATTAATGAAGTCTGGGTTTGATACCCTGTTCATTACAAACCTTTAAACCTAATGATCTATCGCCAATCATCTGAAACAGAACGGCTTTTTACTCACCCATATAGATTGCCTTCGCCATATTTGTCATTACTTTTCAGAATTTCGATTTTAATGATCTTCAATTTTTGTTGGTTTTTTTTACGGCATGGTATGCATTTATAAAAAGAGTAGATTTTTTCTTCATGGCAAACTGTTCATTGTAGAAACCAAGTATGTCAAATTTATGAATTAAATTAGATAAGCCAGTGAGATAATGACACAACACAATAACTAAAAGATATCTACTAGTCAATATAAAGTAAACAGATCAACATATAATATGAAAATCCGAAGAATGTTTCGATTAAACAAGTATGAAACAATGCTATGCCATCAACCTTTAAACAACAGAATGATGTCGTAGATTTGTTATATAAAAAATTCTAAACTCCATTGTAAAAAGGGGAATTCCAAAAGCTATGACAATTTGAAGCGTTCGACAATATGAACGAACAGAACAAATAGAAAAGACATTTGATCGAATGATTGCATTGAAAACAAACAAAACATCCACTGAAAGCCAATGTCATTTTCAACTTAGGAGGTCAACAGTACAACATTTGAGTATATAAAACAGGCTGGATGTAAACTTTTTCATTCCTTCGAAGAAATTTTTACGGTAAGTTGAAGATTGAATAAGGTCATAATGCTTTTAAAAAAAGGACGAAAGATATCAAAGGGACAGTGAAACTCATAGACCGAAAACAACTGACAACGCAATGGCTAACAAAGAAAAAGACAAACAGACAAATAATAGAATATGTTGTGTCTTGTGTGCTCTTGTTTTTCTGTTTGCTTTTTTTTCCTTATTTAGCCATGGTGTTGTTAGTTTATTTTCTATCTATGAGTTTGAATGTCCCTCTGGTAACTTTCGCCCCTCTTTTGGAATCATTTTTTTTTCTAAAACATCAATGTCAATGAAATGATTTTAAAATAAAAATTAAATATATATTTTTTTTATAGAAATGTTAGTCATGCCTATAGCATTTGGTATAAAATATAAGAAAAATGTTCTTTACTTATGGACTACTGTTCACCTTGCTTATTACTGATCAGTCGAGCCAACAACATACAAGGGACGTAACATTAAAATGGTATAATAGGTTAATGTTTTGTATAAGGTATTTCAGTTTGTAAGTCAGTTAACTTTGTGTTCTGATATACTATAATCAAATATTCACTGATCATTATAGAAGTTTATAGCAAATCATATTCCTTATAGACGGATAAAAGTTTATCATTTTTGGTCTTTTTAATCATAATACCTTAAAAACGCTATATTAGCTAGCATAGATTCTTTACGCTTTGTAATATCTATCTCAAAGGAATTTTGATAACTCAATAGTATAAATAATTGATGAGATTGTGTAATGACAAAATTACTTTATTTAAAAATTAGTGCACATTTTTTTTTCTGGAATCTTGATTTACTGAACTGCCATGGGTTATAGTTTAATTCAATTCTACTGACTATAACAGCTTGTATCATTTTGGAATTTTTACTTCAGTTAAAATTTTTATAACCAAATATGTATTATTGATTTTAATTTTTTAATCGGTTAGATTCCAAAGCATTATTTAACATCTGGTCTCTATATTAGTTGACGTAGTTAGAAGAACGAGGTTTGACAATTAAAAGGTGCACTAACCTTTTATAATGATGGGGGGGGGGGGGGCTTGGCAAAGTAAAACAATAACTTATTTAGAAAGTTGGAGCCAATACCCGAAATATCGAATTCAAAACCCCATCAATTGGAGAGAATACAATCAGGTTTCCAAAGAATGCTATCAATTGTAAAGCGCGAGCCAGTTATAACAAAAACTTGATGCTTTATCTGAATGCAGACAGTGCATCCAAAAGCTGCGATCAACATTGAACATGTGGGTTTCGAACTCTTTCAAGAAATCCGATGTTGTGGTTACTTTAAAATTTCGTCATGACAAAAATGTTTGCGTTGCACACATTCATACTGTTTTAAACATGCAAAAAATCATTATTGCGGATGCCTATTGAAAGAAAGGAGTAGGTCCGGTAAGGGTCTATTTTTGCCTCAAATTTCAGGTTCATCTAACAAAAGATTTTGGACACTTTTTAAACACTTAAGTGTCTATTTCAATTGATTCAATAGACCACTTTCGAGTTCATCCGTCAGCGGAAAAAACTCGTCAATTATACGCGCCTTTATGACGTCATTTACCAGATAGAGGGGGTCGCCTGTATCCCTGCACTATTTACGTTCATCAAGCGTCTTGGTGATCGTCATTGTGCAGGATAAACTAGAAATAATGGTTGTTCTGTAGGTACTTAATGACAATTCCCTAATGACATCAATGCTGATTGTCAATTTTGATAATTCAATTTGTCGTATAATTCGTACAATATAGAATTATAGTTTTCCAACCACTCGCTCAACATTGGAATGGAAGTGACGACGCCCCTAAACGCACAAATGACGTTCACTAAAACCAGAGTTTTTGACGGAAATGCATCGAACTCGAAAGTTGTCTATTAGTTTATGTGAAAGATTTTAACTAATTTAGTCATTAAAAACGCTCAGATTCAATTTTAAATATGAAACAACTATCAAATATGCCAAAAAACGTCACTTTTCAGATGTTTTTTGTCAAAAATAAAAGTGGCCGCATCCGTGTTCATCCTCAACCTTTATATATGTTAAATACAACTTGCATTTCAATATTATGAATGAACACGAATGCGGCCACTTTCATTTAAGACGGAAACCGTCTAAAATCTAACTAAAATGCTAAAATTGTGAAGATTTCAATAATTTAGCATGACTTCGTGATGCTAGTATCCGATATATGTGCATTGTATTGTCAAAAACAGACCATATTTATGTAGCAGAAGCATTCTTCTTTCCAGTAAATAGCTAAAAGATTACATTTTCACAATTTTGTAAAACTGCTATATTTTGGGGCCAAAAAGTGGTCTTACTGAACCTACTGCTTTGATTTCACAGCAAACTTTGAATTCTACATTCACGCCCTCAGTTTCACTAAGGTGGAGATTTTCGAAAATCACACATCCGTCCTTCTTTTTTTATTTTTGATATTTACATATTATAGGGCGATTAAAATATCCAGTCCTTAAACTGATTACCCAAATTCACAAAATGTTGATAAAGCAAGATATATATCCGAGTCGTCAGTCAGGATGTTCGTCTTAACAGTTTTCTACTAAAGATGGCCTCCCGGAATATTGTGATGAAGTATATCAAACCAAAGGTGTCAATCATACGAGGTTTCTTATTAATTGAGATCATGGTATTCAGTCTTTAGTTTTTAATTTAATGTTGTGTGGCTTGTGTATCTTTTCGTCGACTTTCGTCTATTGTCATCGAGTTGTAAGTTTCTCTTAGAGCTATTGGGTGTCATCTTAGTATGCTTCTTTTTGTTTTAGGATTAGTGACATTTGAACATCGGTATACCTCTTTTGCCAAAATTTTGATGGTAACAAAAACATGCAGGTGATCTGGAAGGGTAAGCAGCTCTAACTTATTTAGTATTACTCAGCGAGTTGTTCACATTGGAAATTGTGGTAATGAGAATGAGGAAAGGACAAGAATTTGACATCGACTATTGAATACGATTTAAAGAAGATGGGTTAATGAGACTTAAACCTAGAGACCACAAATACCGTATATCTAAGTACCATCTATAGGACAATAACAGATATGTGTCTACATAATATCTAAAACATCTCACTTGTCATATTTGACAAAGAAATTCCAAAACCGAGTCATACATATATCTGCAAATAGTTTACTTTTAACTTTACCAGTAAGAACCCTTGCTGTAAAACCAGCCTCGCAAGCTGCGACTTTCTATCCGGAAAATAAAAATAAAAGACATGTTCTGAAACATGGTATATATATACTTCGATAGTAAATTGCAACATAATAAGGAAATATTTTAGTAAAGAAAATGAAGCCAACTTCATTGTACTACAGTTAATTCTCAACGGACCCTTATTTATAGTTGTAAATCAAGACATTAAGCAGACCTATTTGCGATATACGTTATCAATCCATAAATATGAAAGGATACACGCAATGCTGACAAAAATATTTGCGATTTTAAATCATCGTTATTTCTAAAATTAATTATGGGTAGTTTGTGTTTCTTACAATTCCCATGTTTGTTAGTCTTAGAACTTCTGTGTGTAGCGAAGAATAGGTGACATGATATAACCCAATCTTATTAATCTTAAATTATTGCTTCCCTTATAGAATTTGGTCGATATTGTCTTGCGTATAAACGATGCATATGAGTCAACACTGAAATTACCATCTTTGAATGAACTGTACATTTGTTCTTATTGTGACAGTATCTGAAAGGCCTTCAACAAAAACATCACACGGATAGTTCAGCATAATTTTTCAATGATTTGATTGTTATTCGTTCGTAAATAACCTTTCATATACTACAAAAGAGGCAAAAGATACCAAAGGGACTTTCAAACGCATTAGTCCAAAATAAACTGACAACGCCATGGCTAACAAAAAAAACAACAAAACACAATCAAAACTAACGAATGCGCAACACGAGTGCACTTTTCTGCATATCAACCGTTCTAATGTTAAACTACTGAATAACCCTTTCTTTCATTGACAATATGATTGACAGAAATAAAGACATTCTGAATTATTGTTATTTCCTATTATATGCAACTATTGTCTCAAAAACACCCCCTTTTTCTCCTTTTCCGCCTGTATTGAAGATGGAATTTAGAAATTAATGAGGCAATCAAGATAGAAGAACTTAAAATAGTTCGTATAAATCATTTATGTATAAAGTGACGTTTTCAAAAGAAGCATTTACATGCCTAAATCTCCAAAGGAGATCCTCCATAACAAAAGATTACTTAAAAGGACAAAAGTTATCATTGATGAAAATATCCAGTACTAATAAAATTTTCCATACATATGTAGTTTAATTATATATTTGAAAACGATATCAGTTATCATGAACGTAAATTTCAGATAAAGAGGAATTATATGTTTGATGGGACATTATTTACAAGGGTATCAATCGAATATGGATTTGGTTAAATTGTATATGCATATACAGAAACAAATTGATGGTATGTCGTCTTTCTTTAAGTGCAAATAAGGTAAATATCATAGATGCTGTATAAATTCTGCTAGCAGAACCTGATATTGTTATCATTGGGGTATTTCAAAGAAGATAAAGGTTTGCTAAATATATCATTCCGTTATATACTAAGTAATGTGTATCGTAAAAAAAATAACGGTCTCATAGTGTAGTATTACAGGTGATACTGAACCTGTTGTCTTAAAAGTGATTTTTTTTTGGAATAAAATCAAGAGATAATACAAAAAATAATCGAGATAATACAAAAGACAACAACAACATGGGTATAGTGACAACAGTGAACATTAACAGGAAATCAACAGGAGACAAAGTAAACCCAGTGTGAAAGATAGGATCAGATACAATCCATGTACACAAAGTAGTTACACTATGATCAGATATAATCCATGTAGACAAAAGTAGTTACACTATGATTAGATCTCATAAATCAATTAGTAAGAAGTTACCAATCAAAATCGAGGGAATATCATGATCTCCAACCGGAAAAAGAGATGATAGCATAATGTTTCAATTATGGCAGCACTAGTCAACCGACGTTCGAATCTCGTAATTAGAAAAGGAACAGACGAAATGATTGCGTCGACAGAGTTAGCAATTCCTGCTGCACATGCATTATCAACCACACCAATCCAAATTCAGTCAACATGTCACATCAAGTATAGGAAAACATCGGTAATGTTACAGATAAGTGGACTGTTCTTGTATCTGGTGATCTAAGACTGCGAAGACATGTTGCTATGAGTTGAGACAACGACAGAGCGATTTGGACAATCAATTCATGATGGTGACTGTAAAACGTATTTAGTGTCGATTTCAGGCTATCTATATCATTAAAGTTTAGGTCTAGGGAGCACAACTGTTAACCAAGTTTGAAGTGTTAGCATGCATGTGTATAACGTATTACCTGAGATAATAAAATGTCATATACGACTGAACAGAGGGTATGTTACTGCTGAAAAATGTGAAGTTGACAATTCGGAAGTTAATATCATCTTGTTTGAAATAGATTCTACTTTGAAGTCATTCATCATGTTCAGTATCGAGGAAGAGTGCATAGTATGATGCAAAAGTGTTTGTCTTTACTTTATTCCAATGACCGGTACTTGGGCATTATTGATATGATTTTGAAATTGTAACATTTTTTTCAAAATGAATGATTAAATTTAGAATTTCAACAGTAGTAATGTAATGTTTAGAATAAATTCAGAACCCATCAGATTTTGTTTTTAATTGATGAAATTAAATTGAATGTGTGTTGTACATAAACATACAAAATGTATCGTTCGCACATGTTTTGCGCTTCAGAACATCATACAAAATGTGTTAAGGTCAACGCTTTAACATCCCAATAAAATTACAAAAAGAAGTATTCATTTCTCAAATAAAGTTTCTTGTTATTCAAAAGTAGGGTATTAATACTTACTTATTGACTTTTCCAAACTGGTTTATAAACAGAATTACTCAAATTATATTTACAGTGACATGTCATCCATTTCGTTTGCTCATACGTTATTGATGTTTCGCCTTGACATGTTTCACAGTAAAATCATGACGAAGACGTTAAAAATTAATGACATTTTCCTATGGGAATATTCTCAGCTGAACAGCAAAATTAAGTGTTGTCTGCTGTCTCCAATTTACACCCCAGTATCGGAGATTTAAAACGTCATACATCCTTTCTCGCCGTTAAATATATTAAGAAAACTTTGTTAACCATTGGAGAGTATAATGGGGAAAAAATAATAATTACATTACATTTATTTTAGGTAGTTTTTTTTCTATTTTACTAGATGACAAACATGTTTGTTTTCTATTCTGTTATATTTCCCACGGTCTATTACCAGGGGAACAATATCTACTGGTTATAGACATATGAATGAGAAATTTGCGAAAAAAGAAGATAATTGATGCGTCATTTTTTAGCTTTTGACACCGTTTCAAACGGCAGACGCCAGGACATTATCAGAAAATGGATATATTCCCAGGAGAGATAAAGAGTTAAAAAGGTTAACAAGAAAATAATTTATTCTTAGTTTTCTGTGTCAGTTTAAGTACTATATATACCATGGTTTTTACGAGTTAACATATTTAAACAAACGAATCCAAAGGATGAGTTTGTTTAAATATGCTAATGAGTAAAACACATGGTATATAAAATTTGTAATATAAATAAAATGATTGACAGCTTCAAAACCTTCAACTAATATTGGAAATTGATCACGTTACAGTTTTATCCAATGAAATGGAAGCTCGCGCAAGTCACTTTTGCGCTTCGTGTATGATCGTCTGTGTACTTTATGTAATAGAACCCCTGAATTTGCAGAAAGTAAAGAAAATGTCGGATTTTCCCTGATTTGTTTCTAGTTTTGCGCCCCGTGTATGATTGTAGGCGCAGGTAATTTCATAATGTCATCAGACTGAGGTAAACAAAAATGTCGGATTCCAGCGACAAGGATTTTAAATAATCATTCTAATGACGGTAAGAATTGTTTTTTTGTTTGTTTTCAATGTATCATACAAATTAATCATATTTTACAGAATTTTCATCTAATTGAAAAATGCTTCTCTCCCGTTATTTTATTAGATTATTTATTAAAACACAATTTTAATGATAAAATAATATTTTAACAGTGGCGGATCCAGGGGCCTAGATAGTGTACGTCCCCTAATCATGTTTTTTCACAGATATTTGTAGCCGATATTTATTCCTTTTTGTATAGGTACCCCCCTTTTTAAATCGAATTTAAATTGAATTTTCGCAAAGGAAATGATAGTGTTACATTTTATTTTTTTCAAAACTGAAAAAAGAAACATTTAGTAATTGTTTCCAAAATTAAGGGAATTCGTAACAATTCTGTGTAGTTTGAAAAGGGTTTCTTGAAATGTGGTACACATAATTTATTGCTTTTTCTTATAAAATGAAAACAAATGAAGATCTTGACCTTTTAGTACGTTTTACAGTTTCCTAAATATTTTAGAGGCGGATACATTAAAAAAAAAGGTGGAGCTTCAGCCATGGAATAACATGAAAATGAATATGTTATACCATGGCTGAAGCTCCGCCTTTTTTCCTTTGGATTCTAGTCGAGTTGCATATTTAATTAGCAAAGTATGGTACAACATAAATTTGCATATAATATACCATGGTTTTCCCTCACCACACTTTTTAAGCAAATTATTTCATCAAAACATCAAAGGAAAAAATCCAATTTATGTTACAACACCACTTAAATTGTTTAGAATAGCTTGCAAGGTTGATGTGACTAGATTTTTAAAGATCTCAACCATCTCTCTTTAAATCTTTATCAATATGTACTAAACGTACATACAACGTTCATTAAAAATAAGTCCAAAGCAAACTTAAAACTAATATGGATGTGTCCTTAGGTGATGTACTATGCATTCTACCATTTTTGGAAAATAAATGCTTAATATATCACATTGCTTTAAATAGAAATGATTTCGACGTATAATGACGGTAAATGAAACAACTATCAACCAACGCCAAATGACAAAGCTGTGAACTACATTTGGTCACTGAACGAGCCTCAAACAATGACCAGAATCCATATGACATATTGAGCTATAAAAGTCCATTGGAAACCATTCAGAAGGAAAACCTCATTATACCAATGACATTTCACAAAAAGCAATTATGACCTATAAAAACCGAATCAAACCCCTGTACTACATGCTCCATGTGTGGAGGAGGCGCATAAAGTATGTACCAGGGTACCATGTATTTTGAAAATAGACTTATGCAAGAAAATTTACATTGTCTTGATGCCTCGTTCACACATACATTTAATTTGAATTGAATTCGAATCGAATGCGAATCGATTTCGCTAATCGCGTTCACACTCTTCTTTTTTTACTTTGAATCAATTCGAATTGGCTAATAAGCATTATCCTATTCGCATTAGAAATGCGTTTTTGTAAATACGAATTGAGGTTAACGTCGTGCGGACAGTAAAGCGAATATGACGTGCTTTGCAATTCGAAATAGAATTTACGTTCGGACGTAATAAGTTTCGAATGCGAATAAAACTAATTCGAATTAGTTAATGCGAATCGAATTCGAATTACGTGTGAACACAGCATTACAATGAGAATGAGGTTAAGGTCTGATGACTCCTGTCACACGTTGACTAATGAAAAATGAAAATGAGGTAACAATCAGACAACACCACCAGACGGACATGATTGTACACTTAACAATATATATTTCCATTCATTAAATATAGCTGATCTATTGTATAGGGATCTGAACCAGCACCTCACACCTGAAATCGAATATTGATTGATTGCTGTTAAGCTGCTATTGAACACCACTTTCAGCACGAACTAAAACATCAGCGTTGACATGCTATTGATCAGTGAACTTCTAAGTCACTCGGCCTACAGTGCTGAACCTAAACATTGACGAATAAATTCATACAAAATTTCGTCAATGTTTAGATTCGGCCTTGAACGTTCGAATGAAACATAAAAATGAGGTCATGGTCAAATGATCCTTAATAGACAGACATATAAACCGTATAGTCATTTACCAAATAAGTTCACCTATTGCTTACAGTAGAGGGTCCGTGAGAGAACTGTGAGATGATAGTGTTTGAATTTACAAATTATGTCCCTACCATCTGTCTGTAGAATATTTGGTTGATAATTATAGTTAGTTTACTTTACAACATTGTCATATAAGCGATAGGTTTTGCTACCCATAAAACCAGGTTTAACATACCATTTTTTTTTTTATCAAATGTCCTGTACCAAGTCAGGATAGGCAGTTGATCTCAAATAATTCGTTTCTATGTATGTTTGACATTTATTTTCCTCTTATAGTTGATGGGTTTTGTTTGTAACCCAGATAGGCAGATTTCTTTTCTCTCAATCGATTTATGCCTTTTGGATACTGGTATACTGCTGTTGCCTTTATTTAGTTCTAACACCTGAAAAAGGGTGGACAATAGAAATCCATATTAGCAGGTGCACGACTTCAATGTGTGTGTGCAGGTTTCAGGGATAATAATGGGGGGAAAAGTTTGAGGAGTTGTTTGCATATAGTAGGGCCTGTACATATATGTGTTTTTTTTCAAATTTCAAAAGTCTTGAAAAAAGCAGGAAAAAATCGGGTTTTTTTTAATTCTAAAAGACAGTCCTTATTTAATGTTATCCACTACTCAAATAGTTTTCGGTCCAATCCATGACAACTTATGGACAACTTATAGAAAGATTGCATACAAATTGAAATTGTGTTCTGCCATAATGGAATGATGAAGAATAAAAATCCTTTTTTCAATCAAATCTTTATAGAAGGACAGTCCTATATTTGTTAATTAAAACCATCTTATAGTGTCAACCCAGATCCATGAAATTTCACAAAAATATTGCACAGATATTGAATTTAAGAACTTAAAATTCAAATTTGGCTGAAAAAAAGATTTTCAATTCTTCAACCATTTTCAAGATATTAAAAGATTACTGCATTTTACCCTTTTATACTTTTTAGCCATGGTGGCTTTTTTTTTTTGGTTGTCCAGCATTTTAAACAACAGACTCAAAGAATGCTGGTGGCTAAATTTGGGTTGTCATTAACCATGTAGTTACAGAGAGGAAGATTTTTCTAAAAGTTAGGCAAAGGTAACAACGTGATGAGAATGTCTCATACTGGCCCTTCAGGTCAGGTGAGTTAATAATGAGATACTGTTTGATTGCAAATGAGAGAGCTATCCACCAAATACAACCAGATTACATGCTCTTGAATTGGGACAAACACATAAAGATTGTGTTGGGTTAACAGATCAATGAGGGCCTTTAAGTCTCTGAATTTCTTGTGTTATCATTCTTTTGACAGTGTTAATAAGACAAAAGGCATATTTTCTCAACCAGAAACACTAGTACTCTGTGAAGTTTAACATATGGATGCATGCCAAATTGTGTGGTATGTGACATCATGAAAGTTATATTCTAAGCATTGGGGTTTTTTGTGAAGTGTTTAAGGCCACTTACAACACTATTGTCTATATATTGGCAGTCAATCATAATTGATGAAGAAAGCAAGGGTTCCTGGAATGAGAGTCTTTGGGATAGTTTTTGAAAGCAGTCAGGAATATTGATATGCTATTGTTAAATGCCACTTACAGAACTTTTGGCTTTATTTTAGCAGCCAGTTATTATTACCAGAAGAAGCCCAAGGTCATGGAATGAGTGTCTTGGAGATAAAAAAGCAATCAGGAATAATGAAAAATATTTTACTTTGAAAGTGGCAAAAATAACTTATAATGCATGCTCAATTAAAAACTAATACAAACAAACTTCATAATCTTCATAAATACAACAATTTATTTAATTCTTTTTTAGACTTTACAAACGATTATAAATAGTAGATTTTTTTAAGACTTCATAAATAAAATTTCACATAAGTTTATCACAGATTTGTCATTTATTCAAAAAGTTCATTTAGAATTCTAAGATTGGAACTGTCTTCTAGTCAGGTAATAAGTCTAGAATTCTGGATTCCCAAAGCCAACTTGTTGTTGTACACTCTGTATCTCATTCAACAAATCAGTGTCTTGTAAATTAAGCTACAAAAAACAGTAATGGTTAATTAAAAACTAAGCATTAATTGCTTGTTGGTTTTTTACATCATGTGACAATAAGCAATAAGTTCATGTACAATGCACTTTTATTTTTCCTCACCAAAATAAATATTTTTTACTTCATTAAGGTGTCATTGTTTATTATTATGACCTATTATAGCAGTGTTATATAAGAACTTTTATGTATTTTAAATTGGTGTAGACCAATCTTATTTTTCTTTTAAAATACACTGACAATTATAAATAATGCCAAATATTAAACACATATTTCATTAAACTTATTAGCAAACTTAAAAAAAGTACAAACTCTGAAATGGCTCACCTGCTTTACTAATAAAAACAGAATTTTATATTGAAGGTCTATAAGATCAAGTTTTACTACAGGTCTCAATTGAACTAACTTAACACTGTCAATAATTCATATAAAACAAAATCAATTTTCCATGTTATTAGAATTTAGTTGATAAGGAAAGTATTGGTTTGAACATAAAAAAAAATATCAAAATATTGTAAAAATACCTTGATAGCATATTTATATGCCTGTTCAGCCTCTAATTGTCTACCAGTTTTCAGACAGACAAGTGACAAATAGGCCCATACTTCAGGATCCGCATTGTTCAGTATGTTGGCTTCAGACAAAGCATCTTCAGCTTCTCCTAGTTCATTCAACTGAAACAGATTAGAGTACAATCAATATCAGCAATGTAGTAAGGGATTGCAATATGCATAAAAAAATATATAACACCCTAACTATTCTATAAGAATGTACTCAATCAGATATTTTCTGAATTAATAAAATGAAATGATCTACAATTCCTTTACTCTGATACAGCAAATTATTTAAATTGAAATTTGTAACCTTAAAAGGTTCAATATGGTATAACTATAAAATAGATACAAAACTTTTCTATAACGTAACACTCTCAAATCACAAATTTTACACTAAAGCTTATCCTACAACATGCTATACTAACACCTAACCATGACACATATTCCAACACCTAACCATGACACACAGGATAACTTACCCTATAACATGCTATACCAACACCTAACCATGACACACAGGATGCTGACTTCTTACAGGCCATTAAAAATACATTCTTTGCATCTTGGAACTACAAACAAAATAAATGTAAATGAAATTAATTTAGTGATAAATCAAAGTTTAACTTTTTTCATAAATGTATAGTCTGGAGATATGTCAACTCTTTAAACCTACCTATGAATCATCCTAAAAAAAGTAGTAATAATTATTTCATTATAAATCAAATGGTATGTTGAAAGAAAATTAAAGAATGCTTAATTTAAGAATACTGGAGATGAAAAATTCTGTAACTTGAGGTGACAGTTTCAATTTTGTTCTCTTCAAGTCTTAATGAACTTCATTCTAGTAGAAAAGTGCTGACCTGTTTATTTTAACAAGGATCTATTGTAAAGTAACCTAGTTTAGACAAAGGTAATGAGGATTTATGATCAAATTTAGAGTAATGAAATAAAACAAACTGGTGCTGATACACAGAGTAATCAATCTTACAAATGAAACTCTGAATGTACTAAATCACATTTGTCTCAGTTAAAGAAAGTGAAATGTCTAAGTGAAATAAGGTGAAGAAATGGAAGTTTGAAATTACTGAAGGGCCTTGCAAGATAGCAAATAGCTTCATTATTATTCTCAGTTTTAAAAATATGATCTTCATATCTGTAGCCAGGGGGGTTCGGACGACCCCTTGAAAACAAATAAGCACTGTTAAAGTCAACGTTTTGTTCGAGTTGTGACTGTTAAAGTCAAGTTTGTGAGTCCAAATAACCCCCCTTGGAAATTCCTGATCTTACATTTTTAATGATTCATTGAGCTAATTTTGTACAAACAACTAATTTTACCTTAAATACTGGATCTTAATCATGGGAAAACAAAACATTTCAAAACTGTCTTGATAATAATTAATTGATGCAATATTTTTAGACTGAAATAATATCGACAAATTGATATTATGACATATGCCGCTCTTTTCAATCCTTATTCTAATATCATAATTAAACAAGTGTTATATCATAAATTAGTTTCAAAGATTTTATTCAATAATGGTCATGATTATTTGATATTTAATTTGATGTTCTGCATCTAAATTTCAACAGGAACCCAAATTTAAAATCAGTGATTATATTTTAATTGCTAGTCATTGATTACTTCGAAAATATTGATGTTCAAGAATCATAAAAACTTTGTTTTTATTAAAACAATCTATAAAAGTATTGTTCACTATTTGAAGCTAATTATTAATATTTGATTGGTTGATATAGTGATGAGTTAACTTTTAATTCCAAAACATGTGCTTTTTTTCATTCTTTTATAATAGGACAATTTAAAATTGATAAAAAACCTACCCTTTGATCTTGAAGATAAATAGAAGCTAGTCTAAGATATATAGAATGCATTTCTGAGGCATCATGGAGAAATGATATGGTTCTCTCATAACAATCTTTGGCATTCTCTGTGTCGCCTATCATATACTTCACATGTCCCATCAGTGCCCAAGCATCAGGGTTCTATGATAAATAAAAATACAATTTATTATCCATCATATCTCTTTTTTTTTCATACAATTAAATACCATCAAATTGAGGATTGAAACGGTAAAGTGTCAAAGAGACAAAAAATCTGATCATAAAGCAAAAAAACGCCCAAAGACACAATTGGACCTTCAACACAGCAACAAAATTCAATCTCTTTCTGCTTTCATGTCTGGAAATTAGAGAAACAAGACAAGAAATGGGAATAATAGTTAAATCAATAAAAGATTAAGTTGAAACTTAATATTATAACATGCATAGTGTGAATGTCAACCTGTAAGGCTGTGGAAAAAACCTTACCAGCAATTCTGGTAAGGAGCTTGTGCCATGCCTACACAGTTTTAATAATGTAAAATTCAAGATATTAATTTTGTTCCACCTTCTTCATTCCTGTGCATCATGTTTACTGTTTTTTGTAAGATTCCAGAATTTAGATCTGTTTTTACTTCTTTAATCTTCAGTGAATTGTAATGTCATATTCTTAAATCTGATTGTATAGATCGAAAGTCAGTGACTTTCTTTAGTTTAGTAAGGTTATAAGTCAGTGACTTTCTTTAGTTTAGTAAGGTTATATTATATAATGTGTGTGCATGAAATATGTTTAAATATTCATTACTAACCTGGTAATCAAATTGTAATGCTTCATTCAGGCTTTCCTCCGCATCAGTAGTTTCTTTCTTCTGTAACTTAAGTCTAGCAAATGCAATGTGGTACATAGAAGTTGGTCCGCCCACTGGACTTAACAGCTCATGGGCCAAAGCTCTTTCTGTGAACTGTATTATTTCATGGAAAAGTTTTATTATTAAATTATTGTAAAAAAAATAATGCTTCAGAATACTACTATGAACACCATTGATCATCTATTATAGTATTATAGAATATAAGTAACTTTTTATTTTTGTTATAACTATTTAAGTTAAATATTTGTATAAAGCACTGATGTGCTGTGTTTTCCAATGTGTGTTAAAGAAAACTATTTCAAAAGCATTTGTACAATGAAGGAAAATTATGGAATGATATTTGCTTCTGCTTTAAGCAATTTACAGTAAACAAAAATATATACATAAACAGAATTGAGATTTTCTTCTATTATTAAAATCAAGTTTCTGTAAAAAGTAAAATTTTAATGCATATAAACTGAAAAGCGGGTAAATGCATCTCAACTAAAGAGTGATTTTGGTATATATTCATGTGATCTGATAAGTAACCATAAAAGTGAAAGGGAATAAAACATTTACAACATCAACTGTATGAGATGTGAATGGTTTCTTACTTCTTCATGAAACTTTTTTTTAAAGAAATACAAAATACATTAATTTTGATTACAAATATGTCCATGTAATGACTCTTATTTCAAAGTTTGTACTGAAGTTGACAACATAATGCTAAATTGTTTGAGTAAACATAATAAAATGAAATCTTTCGACTTGCCTAAAAACTAGCTTGACAACTGAAAACCTGCTATTGAGGCTGGTGTATTTATCAAAGAAAACAATATCTATTTTTGAGCATTTAGTTTTGGGGTAAAATTTCATAGCAAAAGATAAATAAACAGTTAATTTAGGCTCAGTATTTTGCATAATTTTTCTACAGGTAATCTGTGTCTAGTATTTATTACACAATGATAAATTTTTAATAAAACTTACAGGAATAGCCTTGACCTCCAAAAGCCATTCAATAGCATGCATATAAATGCTACAGGCTGGAACAGGTGTTGGTTCCCTGGGGGGTTGTTCCTCTGTCTCCTCATGTGGTTGAGGTGATCCTCTCTGACTGCCGACTTTATGGTGGCTACCTGGACGAGACATACTGCTGTCACTTTTTATTCTGCTTGCTGCCAAGTGTGAGACAAAGCAATGTGAAAAGCATGACCATCACCCAGTTAGTGAAACATATATACATATATAGCTAAAAACATGCATATTGATTTCAAAGTCATCAAAAACTTGATTATACACCTTTTTTCTTTTAAAGTGAAGAAATATGTAATGAACTAATATTACTCTATATATGTATAACTCTTTTAGAGTAACTGAAAAATAAAAAATAAAAATTACATGAAGTCTTGTCATGATGACTTTGAAATAAAGGTTTATTTTGTTTATCATTTCACTAGCTCACATATAATATTCCAATAAGTTTTTCATCTAGCTCTTAGTGTATGTATAATACTTGGACAACACAAATTGTATCAAATTTCACTTTGCTCCTCTTGTATCTTTAGTACAAAACTTTTATTTCTTGTGACAGTCAAATGTTTTATTATCCATCCTTTATGGGACAGTGAGATGGTTTATTATCCATTATTTATGGGATAGGCAAATGAATTATCGTCAATAAACTATCTATATCTATCAATTCAAAAAAAATAAATGACCTATTATCATGCATACATATAACACAGTCAAAACATACGTTAATCATAACTTTTGGAAAACTGCAAGTGGTGGAAATTCACTTTCAACCAATATGTTTGGCAAAAGAATTTTTCAATCTTTTTTCTAAATAACAGATGAGCTGTTTTGGAATACTCATCTGAAGAACAGATGTAGTGACATATATCAGTCAATTTTTGCTTTATATTTTAGAATTAATTGGATAAAAAATTTGAAAGTCGTTTTTCTTATTTCTTTTTCAATTCAAAATTGCATCAGTCTTCAATTTTTGCTGAATCCAAAGTGAAAGAATGGCTTGGTGTAATTATATTTACCTACTGTTGAATTTGAGGAATGTCTTTAATATTTGTAAGTTTTTAGCCCTTCACTAAATGCATGAAGATATTTATACTAGCACTAATTGTATAACAACATGGCTTACAGTCATAAAACTTTACACAGTATGCAGAGTACAAAGTATGTGCTTTGAACACTATATCTAGTATTTTAATTGGTTTAGATTGGAGTCTGAGCACAAAAATCTACTTCAAAGGTTTGACCACAAGCTCAGTACACATTGATGTGCTTTGTAGTTTATAGTGTGATACTGGCTGAAATGACTGCTTTATGTGAGAAGTGAACGATTGTAAATTCAATGGCATGATCTAAACCTTTTCTAATTGTAACTGGAGTATAAGCCAATTAAGACTGGTAGTACTTTGGTTAATGAAATCATTATAAAAACTGATTGTAAATGACAACCAAAAAAAAGTTGTACCTTACTACATTTAGCAAAGTATTATTCAATAAAAAATATTGAATATTCTGTCAAGCATGACTTGTTGCTTTCTTTCTTGACATGGTTATTACATCAAGATAGAAAAAAAATGCCTAAATTAAAAGACATAAATAGATATTGATATAACTGAGCCAAGAAGCAAAATTAATTTTAAACCAAAATCTTACTTTAAAACTTTAAATAAAAATGCTGTGCCAAGCAAATAAATAAATGATTTCACAACCAAAGCACTGTTCTACCTACGTAATTACAAACATGCATGTTAATGAGAATGACAGTACAGTGGTAGTGTAATATGTTACAGCAAGCAAAATATTCATGTAAAATATATCTATGCATTTGTTTAAACTGTGCACCTATAATTGCACAGACTAAACTGTTCTGGTATTACTTTGCAAAATAATTCATATGAGAACATATATCTATTTAAGCACCCGAAAATTCTAAATATGCCTTGCATAAACAGAATACCTGCCCAACCAAAAGAAAAACTCACTTCAAAAGGGTTTTGATTAAAACCGGGTTCATAATTAGTTATTAATCTGGCTGACATCTTTCAATGTGACATCTATACACAATATTTAATCTTTGGTATTTTAATGTCTTGGGAGAACTCATAAATGTTCAAAGGTTCTCTAAAAAGGTAAAAAATGTGCAATCTGATAGGATGGATAACAAGGTAAATAATACCTCGTAGACTGACATTGATGGCCAACACCTGTGAATTCTTTAATCGATCGGATGAAATGAACATGAAATATGCATACACATCTAGTCTGTGTTTTTGTTAGATTTTCTGCTTTGTATTGGTCTGATAAGTTACCGGTAATCCCTTTTCAACTGATATTTATACTTTAATCTTATGTTGTAGTCTTTACCACTGTCCCAGGGTTGGCGCCTTCAAACATGTTTAATCCAGTCACATTTTGTATGTGCCTGTCCCAAGTCAGAAGCCTAAAGTGCAGCGGTTGTTGTTGATTCATGTCTGTCATATTTGTTTTGTTATAAATTAGGCAGTACGTTTACTTGATTGAATTGTTTCATATTTTTCATGTAGGGCTTTTTATAGCCAGCTCTAAGGTTATGGGTTTCTCTCATTGTTAAAGACAATATGGTTGTCTATAATTGCTTACATCCATTTCTATAATGGTTGTACATGTGCAAATTTAAAATATTTAAAAGTTATAAATATGTATAAAATATATGTTGTTTAATTTGGCATATATATTTCATAAGCATGAAATAGGTGTTAAACATGAGTATAAACAAAAGGTGAATGTAAAAAAATGTATTGTTATTTTAAAAAAAAAGTTCATTGAAATTTTAAGTATATAGAGTAAATTTAAGTGCAATTTGTTTATTGAAATATTTATTCCAAAACCAAAAGATAAAAAATATATCACATATAAATAGCATGCAAAACATAGACAAGCTTCCACCATTAAATGTTACCAAACAGTTTACATGGTTGGTTTAGATTTTTATTCTATTTAGTTCATCCACATAATTTTTTAATTGTAAATTATTATTAGTGTTATAATGTCTATTTCAAAATATTTTTTTTTTAAATTCTTTGTATTAGCTTGTAAGTTTATCAAATGACTAATTTTATTGAAAATTACCTTTAGATATTGTTGTGTTTCCTGTCAAACAGTAATATATTTTCAAATGTTAAAAATATAAATAAAAGAATATTGTTTTAATGTCCCCTGCCACAGCACATGATATAAAAGTTGTCACCTTCTTAAACTTATCTGCTTGCATCCATACCATCATTATAGTATAAACTAATTTTGGATTCTGTGATTTTACTATGACTGATATAAATTTTGCACTTAATATTGACGCATGTCAGACAAATAATTTTTTATCTATGACATCAAATGATTTCTAATGAATGTTACAAAACTACAGGAAAACATTTAATTCCTTCAATGATGGGCAAACTCCTTAATTTTTTTATCAAAACAGCAGTAAAAATATTTTACATGCTGTATTTGATATATATTTTTTGTTTTCTAAAATCGTTAAGACTATTCATAAATATATGAAATACTATACTATTTGATGAAGGTGGTTAAAGTTCTGATGACTGTACTATTTTGGATAAAGCAAGAATGTGGTGGGTACATACAAAAGCAATTGAGGTAACTTGTATCATTGTATAGTACTAAATAATGATTATAAGCGAAACAGGTGCTTGTTATAAGGTGGGTTGTCACACATGTAATCGACTACCACTGTGTAAAGGTTCATGGGTTGTCACACATGTAACTGACCACCATATATCTAACTACCATTATTACCTCCTTCCAATTGGATTTTGTCACTTCCATCTAATAAAAACAAAGTTTGGATCATTTCTACTCTAAAACCTCTACTTTATACTTATATAATCAGTGCACAAAGCAGGAACATTGTGCAAAAACTACTCTGATTCAGGAATTTGATATACTGTGGGTATGGGAAAACTTTCATTGTAACTCCAACTCATTACCCATATTTTAATCTAATTTTCCAATTGTTTATAATTGAAAAAATAGAATCTTATATTCCATTGTCCTATAAAATGATATAATTCTCTGACCTCCATACCAGCTTCTCTAAGTAGTGTTACTTTATGATTAATAATTATAAAAAAAAATGTGACAAAACCGGAAAAACATGTGTCATTAGGGAGACAAAGTGAGGAAAATGTTTTGTGTATTATTGAAAAAAAAGTGTTTACCTGATGATCGACGCATTTGTAAACTATCATCTAAGATCAAATACATATAATTTGCATAAATTGTATTTCACTGTTTAAAAAATCTCTTCAGGTAAATTGTTAAAGATCCCAAAAAGGTAAGTAAGACATGAAATTTGTGCCATGAAATAGTTAGGTAAGGGATATGTGTAAAGAATACTTGTACTAAGGGGAGTTGACTCAAGTTTCACTTTTTACTGTCATTTGATTATTAGAAATATGTTGTAAATTGAAATAAGATCCTTGAAAAAACTTTAAACATCAGTGTCTGGTATTGCAATCTTCTAAGTACTTTTAATACAAGTTGATTTTTATAAAGATCTTTGAAATTAATTCATAAAACAATTTTACAAAGCTGGGACTATTTTATAAAAAAAAACTGTAAAAATGTTCCTGATAATGTGTTCTCCAACTGTTGCCTCATATGTTGTAGGAAAATCACTTTTCAAAGTTAAAAATGACGAACAGCTTCTTAATTGAATACAAATCACAGGGCCATGCATGCAACAATTATGATAGATTCAGGTCATCTGATTTTCATTAAAATTCTATATTTTGTGTTTAAAATTATCTCCCCTGAACTGTATCAACTCCCCTTAATAGGTTACCTGATGGTAGTTGTAGGAGTTTTAGACTTCCTTCTGAGATGAAAAACATACAATTTCAATAAAACCAATTTGTATACCTGACTATTAAACTTTATGAAGGAGGTACAATTTTTCAATTTGGGACAAAATTGACCCTATAATGATTTGAAAATTTCTTAAGGAATGATGAGTGTGGTATATGATATGCATTACCCTTTTATTTAATCTCTCTGTAAATAATTCAAACTCAAATAAAAAAAAGGAAAGGAAAATAGTAAATATATAAAACAGTGCAACAAATATATAGTTTCAGGTCAAGCAATCTAAATTTCAGGACAAATAAGGATATATAAAGATATATATATATTCCCTAGACACAGAAAATTTAAATTTGCTCCATGCTCAAAAGGTATCATAACCTTCCATACCTGATCTACGTGTGGCTGATTGTCTTCTATCTGACATAGATCTCTGACCACCAGACCGAGCTGAAGTTGGTGGTTTGTCACTGCCTGGGGGTGATGGCTGCTTGATATCAGGGTGAGGTTGTTGAGGGGGTGCTAAGCCACCCTGGTCACCAGCATGAGAACCATCAGCTTCCCCTATTAATCATAAATTCAACATATTATACCTCAACCCATTTAGCATACTGCATTCATCATATAAGTAAGTTACTTTAATCACATATTATCAAGCTATTGTATTAAGTAATAATTTGGGCTAGTACTATTAATATTGAATTGTATGTGTATTCAGTTTTAAGTCCTCCTGGGCAGTACTACACAATACTCAGAGCATTGAAATTTTGTCAATGTAAAATAACAAGTAGGAGAAATAGTATGCACCTTTTTCAAAGATTTTTTTAAGTGTGTGAAAATAACCTTGGAATGCAAGCTTAAATTAGTTGAGCATGTAAATAAACATTATAAAGTATGCATTTTTAAGTTTTGAAAATATCTGGTTTTCATTACCCATTTGACATGTAAAAGTTGGTACACCACAAAAACGGTAATTTTAAGCATTACATCTAATTAATTGACATTATTTTATGGACTGAAAATTGACAATTTTCATTTTCTGGATACATGAAACATGCACTATTTCAATGGAGGTATAGTTTGTCTACCTTTTTCCTCAGCCTCTTGACCTCTAGCTTCCCTCTCTTTAGCCTGATCATCTTCTCTAGAGGCCCTAGCTATAGCTACAGCTTTAGATTGGTTCAGTTTATTAGCCTCAAGATACGCCATCTCAGCACCTATCTCATTGTTCACAGCATCGTAGAATAATCCTAAAAAATATATAGTTCTTAAATAAATATTTTGAAAAGATTTAATATTCATGTATAGAATTTTGATACTGATGTCTTATGAAGTCATGCTATCTGGTGAGTCTTTGGATATTATATACTTTATTCTTTGAATTTCTAAAACATGGCAAATATAAACAAGATGAAAACAAGATATTCAACAAAGCAAAATATAGCTCATCAACATGAAACATATTTTTTAAACTACTACCAGAATGAATGGACAATATGTAGACTTACCTAACATAGTCCACGCCAAAATACTTTTTGGATCCACACAAGTAGCTGCTTCAAAGAATGTTTCTGCTGCTTCATGTCTCTGTTGTAAGGTACATACAACACCATACAACAAAAGCCTAAAACAAGAAGAAGAAAGATATTTATATTGGAAAGTATGGTAAATTTGTCAAAACATCGATAATACAAGAAATAAATAAAACTACTTTCCTGTAGCTTTTAGTAATGCATGGGAGATAATTCATAGCAAATACACAATAGTCTCCCTTTGATATACAGAACTAACCAATGCAAATGTTTCTTATCTGTAGTTAAACACCCTCATGATGTCATAAATGTACAAAAAATTATAACTATCCCTTAATGCCACAGTATACCTATTGTAAATACTCTTTATATAGATATTTGTTTAGTATAGCATGGGAGATAATTAAAAAAATTTGAATTTTTTAACTACTAAAGCTTTTCTACCTCAGTAATAGATTACCCTATTAGCTGTAATAGGCAAAACTTTTCAGAGTTTTTTTTTTTTTTTAATCTTCAAGTCCTTCTTTTTATTTTTTTATCGCTGATGTCTTTTATAGACGAAACATGTGTCTGGCGCAAATATAAAATTTCAATCCTGGTATCTATGATGAGTTTATTCATAGCAATCACACAATAGTCTCCCTTTGATATCCAGAACTTACCCATGTAAATGCTTCTGATCTATAGCTATACACTCCTTGAAGCACTCCTCTGCTTTAGTGATGTCATTGATATACAAACAGAAAGTTCCATAGTCAAACCAGTGAGATGGGTCATTCTTGTTCCTAGCTATCCTCTAAAAACAAAAATCACTCAATTTTTAAAATTCTGTTTCATTTTGGTAAAAGTAGTAAATTATTTCTAATACATAAAGTAGAAAATAGTTATTTAATCAACTGGCATAAAATCATATATCAATTTTACAAACTACTTGTATGACGATCAATTAGTTCACGAAAAATTCTGGTTGACATACACAAGCATTGTCTCATATAAAAAGCTAGTTACAATTATCTCTATTAAAATAGCTTACAACAATAATCACTATTAAAATAGCTTACAACAATAAACTTTAACTTTAACACAAGAAATATGCTAACTTGCTTTCAGCATGTGGTTTGTTCAAAAACAAAACTCTGTTAAAACAACTAATTTTACCTCTTGGTAATATTTAGTAGCCAGCTCATAATTATCATTGACTTCAGCCTCTCTGGCAAAATGTTTCAGCTGTGCTGAGTCTGTCAATGGCTCAGGGATAGGAGGTTGGTCCTCAAGAGCTAGAACTTTTCCAAGAGCTACATGCATTTGATCAATCAGGTATACATATAACTCACTTAAAAATGTCTGCAATATAAAGTATTAACAATAATTCTTTTTAATGATCCCAAATATTGCTATAAATCTGTGTACATTAAGTCGATTACAATAGTTCAACCAGCACCAGGCATTAAAACAAGATGTTAACAACTGCAAAAAAAAACTATATTTTTATCAAGCACAGGACAATATTGGTTCGTTGCCCAAAGACTGAAAAAGAATAATGAATTACCCATTCTTTTATAAGTTAGTATCAATAGTTATTTACATGTTTTTAAAAAAAAAAAAAAAAACTAACAGGAAAGCTCCGAACAGAAATTTCATAAGCCAACAGCAAAACCAAAGCTTAAACACATCAAAGGAATGCATATCAACTGTTATATTTCTGACTTGGTACAGGAACATGTTATCTAAAAAATTGATTGGGACTGAGGAATGTTTTCATTCACAAACTATGTTATTGCCCCTTTTAGGTTTTCATATATTCCAGATTCATATTTCTTTTGTAGTGAAGTCAACTATCCAAGTTAAATACAGTAAGGTATATTGTTTTGATTGAAGACTACTAGGTGAATGATTATATGGCACTTATGCTTATACCATTACCTGTAATTCCTGTCTGTCTTCAAAGGTTGACGTCCTTAAGTATTTTTCTCTTACAATTTTCACTACAGCATGTTTTAACTGCTCTTTAAATGCAAAGTATTTCCCTGAAGAGTTCAGTTCATAAATCAGTTTCTGTCTCCTGCAAATTAAAACAGTAACTTAAAAAAAATATATATAACAGTAAGCAACTGATTTTGTACAGAATTCATCAGAATCAAGTACTTTTCCGTCATGCTATATATTGTGATTTCACCTGTTGACTCCTAATTTACTCAGCAGTCCAAATTCATTATTCAGTCAAAAGTTTGACAAAGGAAGTGAAATTGTCTTCATTAAAGACAACAATCTCCATGATGGCTGTCAAAGATGTCTTACCTGCTTTCCATAGCCTCAGAGGTTTCTGTATCATCTGGTTTGAAATCATCACCAAACTGGTCCCTGTAAAAAAAAAAATCCAAATGGATAAAATACATCTTTATAATACTTTAATTTCAACAAATTTTACATAATGGCTATTTGTGTCATAGGTTGCTATTTCAGTACAATATTGTCCCATGTCTCCTTTTATTAATATTCAAGTATATATGAGATAGCCTATCTTAGAGCACTAGTTGTCATTTTCAAAATAAATTCAACTTCTTAATGATCTTTTTAATGTGAGCATTACATAACAGATCAGTTTAAAAAGTAAAGTTTTGAAAATATACCTGAATTCATCTAGGATCAGATTAGCCACGCTTGCCACTTGATTTTGGAAATCTTCCACAGACTGTAAATAAATACAAAACATTATTACATTAATGTCGGAAAATTAGAAAAGTCAATCAATACATTACTACAAAGTTTATTAGGGGGTTAGGCTAAATTTAATTTGTTGCTATAATTACACTTAACAAGTTGATAAGTTACTCTCTACAGTATGTCAGTCAACTCACCCTCACTGCTCCATCCGTTCTCTTTGGAAACAGAGGTCTTGGTGGAATGTATTCAGCTACCCTGGAAAAAAGCAAACACTTTGTGAAAAATCATAGACTGACACTTTTAATAGTTTGTTATTCGTAATGAGCACAAACAATTCATATATCTTCTCAATTTTTTTTTAATAGTTGTATTTTTTTATTTATTTTTTTTTTTTTGGGGGGGGGGGGGGGGGCGGTGTTTACCCCAAAAGTAGACTTATAATGAAACAATAAAATTTCCTACTGTTAAAGTTAGGCACTTAAAAAAGAGATGGCTAAATTTTAAAATAATAAAAGATTTCTGTTAAGTCCTTTATTTTGAAATCAAGTATACAACAGTGTCATGTGAAAATAGGCTAGACGATACTACTTACTTCTTTCTAAGAACTTACCCTATTGTTTTTATAAAGTTATCATAAAATAAATTCAATGAACTTTGATTAATACATTGACAATAATAAAATTTCATATAGAGAAAAATACAAAAAAAAATTCATATCCTTCAAATTTTATTCAAATTTAAACTTGCCTCATAAATGTTTCTCCAAGAGGTCAATAAAATTCATTTTCACAAAACTACTCTATGTGGTGGATTTTTTATGTGTTGGAGACCCATTGGTGACCAACGACTGTTTTCTTCTCTTTGGTCAGGTTGTTGTCTCTTGACACATTCCCTATTTCCATTATCAATTTTATTACGAGATATTTTGTCTATTTACCTTCTAGCCAGTTCCTCTGCTGGACGTTTAGGGATAAGTGGGTGTGCTAGACAGATCTCCAACATGACATAAGACTTAGCCTCCACATATTGTTGTCCTTCCACATTGACAGGTGCTTGTCCCTCCATCTCTGAACCAGTATCTGACTTTATGGTCTGTGATGCCTATGGGATAATGAAGACATATGGTTAAATGAATTTGTTTCATAGAAATCATGTTTAAAATGAAACACACAATCTCCATGCAGGTTAGTAACATTCTCTTCACATGCAATATAATTATGAGTAAGTCATTCAATGTTTAACTTTAAATCCTGATAATAAACATTACTAAAAAGTGAATAATGCCTGTGTCTATATCAAAATGTGTTCATTTGTTGAAATCATTTATAAGAAAAATAAGAAAATAATCCATCTATAAAGCACAAAATACAAATAGTCACAGTATGCTACTTTATCTTTTACAATACAATTTATCTTAAATACAAAAGAAAGAAAGAAAATGAAAACAAAAAAAAATAACTTGTTAAAAATTAGGCATGTGAATGTGCAAATATCTTTGAAAACCTATGTTAACTGTACTATACCAATTGCATTATTCAACACTAAAATAAAGTACATGTTCTTGCTAACACTTAATTAATTAAAAGTACATGTACTAGATCTCTAGATAATTGCAATCTATTATAGTCAAGTCTAGGAAAAAAGCAAATCTTTCAACACAGAAATTTGGCACCTGTAAAAAGCAAAATAAAAATAAAAACTGTCTTTATGATGAACCTTTATAACAATCAGTTAACATTTAAAGTAATTGAAGTATGGCTGCTGGTTAGAGTCTTATTCTCACATTCTTTAGCAAATTATGTGAATGATAGAGTACTTTTGAATATCAAAATTAATTATGGTCTCATACTGAAATCATCATGATCAAAAAAATTAATATGCCACTGACATCACAGTCAATAATGATGGAAGTTATGCCTATGTACTGCCTTCACATATAGCCATACAATGAACTTTACAACAACAAAAAAGCAAACCAAATCTATCCAATAGTGCAACCATGTCATATTTAAAAAGTGTATAATGTTGTGCATTTTTGTCAATCCACAAATCCTATATGTTAAAATACAGTTGTGTTGCTACCATTCAATCTTAAAAGAACAGAGTGGTTCTGGTTGAGAAATGGCTTTTAAAATTTAAAAATTAGGTCATACATTCCCAAAAAAGCTATTTGAACATCACTTTAAGATATATGCTGTGATCCTCAAGTGTCATCCTTACCAAGCAAAACTTATCAAAATATAATTCACACATTTACCCTTTCTGACTGATTACTTAGGCTATGCAAATCTTTATCCTGTTTAGATCATAAGAACAATCGAGTTAGACTGATATAAATTTACAAAAGAATCAGGAAAAATAAAAAATCTGATTTGTGCTGGATATCATGACCTGTACCATGACTTGTACCACAGTTTAATAAATCATTTTATCTGTTCATATAAAAATAAAGTTTGTCATACCTCTGCAAAAAATAATTATTTTTACTTTGAGATGTAAAATGGTAAAAACAAAATCAGGCCATAATTGTATAAACCTTCGTTATTTAAAAGAAATGATTTGTTATGGCTATCAATCTTGTCTGTAAATGTGTTTTTGATTCAAAGATTTAGATCACAATGGCATGGTTTGTGTTAAGGCCTACTTTGTTATAATTATTAATTTTGTCATATGACTGTTATCTCCATCTTGTCGTTGTTTGGGTCATATGGCATGAATAATGCTCCAGAGCTTATAGTTTTTTTACTAGTCTTAAGCTATTGGTATCAAAATTGGATTTTTTTTTCTTTTCCAGAACTAGTTTAGAGCCTCACTTGATGGTACAAGAAATATCTTACATGATTGTCTACCCTGAATTGCCATATTTTGTGAAACATTAAAAAAGAAATTCTTTTGTGTAAGTTACTCCACTTATACCTTTTTTGGGGGGTACCAGATCAATTCAAATTAATCCCCAAATGTTCTCTTTACATCGCTGGCTTAAGACAAAGTTTAAAACAGAATCCTATTTTAAAAGTGAAGCACAGAATTCAACAAAATTAAAATAAGATAGAAAAAAGTTGTTGAAACCATTGAAAGTCATCAAATCTATTCTAACAATCAATAAAAATAAAGTCAAATGCTACACTATTTCAAGCTATGTAGATTTCACATGACCTAATATGAGACACAACACATTATTTTGATAGTTTTCAATTCAATAGCTACAAGACACAATATTATAAGTCCTAGGTATTTTTTATTATTTAGAGTTGCAGTTCTTCTAGTACATTGAAAGATCTTTACCTTATTAAACAATTCCATTCTTGACATCTGACAGATGTTTAAAAACAAATTGAATCATTTTTTAATATGTATATATAGTTTGGATCAATTTTTTATTTTCTGAAATATTCAAACTTTTATAATCACAACTCTTGTCTTGTCTTGTACTGTTTAATGGATATTGATATAATGAACATTTTTGAGGACGTTTTGAGGAAATTCACAACATTGTCATAGGTAAAATAGGAATAGACAGATTATCATTGGTCATCTCAACTCGATTGCTTTCTCACTTTCTCCATTCGGCTCAAGTTAGAAAATCAAGCTCGTTGAGATGACCAATGATAATCTATAAGTATACAAAAATTATCATTTTTTATGCAGTATAAGGTAAATGGGCGTATTAAAAAACATAATAAAAAAATTAATGCCCCTTTTTTCTATAGAAATTTAGAATGGTCAGCCCTTTGGACATTTTTTCACTCCAAATTAAACAACTAACATCACATCAACAATTCTTGACATGTACAAAAAGAAGCAGACTGAAACTATGTATAATATAAACTAAATTATTTGTTAAAAATACATTTTGCACATCAAAGCATTAGACACATTGTTGTTTAAAAGTAAAGCAAATACACTCTGAAACATATGTGACAAGGTGATATTAAAACAATGTAATGTGATTGGTGAATTAAAAATATAGGGTAGGATTGTGTGGTTGTCACTCAAGGCTGACCTCAGCTGGTGTTTGGCTGGAAGGTGGAGGCGGAGCCTGCTGTGTTGTACTCATTGACCTCTGTAAAGATGACTGTGATACAAATGTCATGCAATACAACTTATCATGCAACAGACTTTAAGTTAAAACATAACATGGTAAAAGAAAATTTTGTTTCCTTGAACCCATTCTGCATTTGTGCAGATAATGCATCAGTGTTAAGTGATGGAATCCAAAATTTATTTTACAAACAAACTTAAGTGCAAATTGTGTCCATACATGTGTGATACGAATATTGAAACAACACAATTCATAAAGGAAGTGCACCCCAGATTCCTAATAATTCTGCAATTTCAAATTTCCAAAATATTTCAATAATATCCGTCTTAATTAATTTTCCCAACACAATTTAACCAAAAATGATTCCATGTTATCTTGATTCATCAGGCCTCTTTACGTAATCTCATTTAATTTCCCATCCTTTTAAATGTACTGTAGGAATATAGTAACAAACAAAGGTACAGCAGGTATTGTGTAAAACAAACCCGACGTCCAGCCAATCGTGATGAACCCATTCGTGATGGTATAGTAGGAGTTAGTAATGGACCATAATTATTAGAAGGCATTGGTCCAACATTATCAAAGTCATCATCTTCTGGTATAGATAAAATCATTAAAGTTGGTTTTGACTGAGAGGTTTGACTAGAACGCATTGCTGAGGCACTCCTAGATGGTCCCATCCGAGAGGGACCCATTCTAGAGGTAGAGCCCATGGAAGAACCCATTGAAGATAGTGTCTAAATATAACAGTAAAGAAATGTCAGTACTGATGTGATTTAATGTATGAAAACTTTGCTTATTTACTTATCTTTTTTTATAATTAAAATGATGAGCAGATTTGAAGGGAAACAATGTAGATATTAAATAGAGATGGTGTTAAAAGTGGTTTTTTTTCATAGAAACGTAATAAGGATTTTATGCATAGGACTTCCACATATATTTTCCTTCCAATATTTTTCAGACTGGCAGAGTAAATTTTAAGAAAACGAAGGGTTCAACAAAAACCAGTGCAGCATCATAGCTACTATCAACATGAATTAAAAAAAACTTCTGAAGACTCTCTTAGTAATTATGGCCAAAAGTCAGAAAAGACACAACCATGGTTTTTCTTGAGCAAAGCAAATAAGAAACACAACAATCATAATCTAGACCATTTTTATAGCTAAATTGAGCAAATTACAAAACTTAAATTATGCACCTTAAATATATTATCCATAAATTTGGTCTCATTTTACCTATTATTTTGAGAAGATACACTTAAAATATGGAGAAAAACAAAAACTGAGGATGCAAGATGGCTTAAATGAGCTTAAAATATCATTCCTTATAACCAAAAAACAACCTTTATTAGTGTTTCAATGTCAATCTTTAAAGTTTACCAAGAATGTAATATCTTATTTGTCACTGAATTAAGTAATTATCTTAGTATGATATTGCATCATTCATTTACAAAAAAAACCATGCTTACACATGTAAAAAGTAAAACTAAGCAGACAGCTAAGCATGTCCAGTAATAATCTGATGCATGACACACATTTTTTTATGATTTATAGGATACTAGCTAATAGATATGGAAATGACAAATCTTTCTTCAGATTAGCACATTTATACAAACTAAACCATAACCTTAAGGTAGGTTAAACCTATTCAAACAAGCAATTCCAAACCTAGCACTATGTCTATCTTGTAAAATTAGCTGACCTAAACCTAGCTATGCTCAATCCTTTGTTTACAGTATATGCTCAAAACATGCAGACAAAAATCCTAAAATATGTATTTCATTCTTTAGGAATCAACAAAAGCAGACCTAAACCTATTCTTAATCTTTCTATTATTCTTTATGATTAAGCAGACCTAAACCTAAAGCAAAATCTTCCTTTTATCCATTAACTAACCTCATGAGGTACTGCTGAGCCATGATGTAAAATACTACCCGATCTCTGTAATTAATCATTTAGATTTTACCTAACCATCAGAGGAGTTGGAAAGAATAACTTTACTACAGGATAACAAATTATTCCAATAAATAAAACATTTAATTTTAAATATCAAATAATTCATACAGGTTTCCTTTAAACTTTCATTGCAGTTGATACAATACATTTGTTTTAATAACTACTTTAAGAAACCAAAACACCAACAAATACCAAAACAAAAATTAACTGTAGGCAAAAAAAATTAAAGAACAATATCAAATTAAATATGAAATATTCTATTTCTACATAATAAATTAACATATTCTCTAAATCTTTTATCACCAAAAACAATGCACCTCCAACATTCTCCCTAATATGATATTGAATACCTCAGAGTGGAATGAATTACTCTTAGGGAGTAATAGTGTAGGTGTGCAACTTTTCATTAGAGTAGGAATCAATGTCATCATCTGTAAACATAGTCATTGGTCAATATCCTTGTTGTACAAAGGAAGGGCGGTTAACTAAAGAATAACTTGCATTGTTAAAAATTATCCAGAGTTTTTCACCTTTACAGAACTAACTAAAAATTTTAACAATTTCATTATACAGACCTGACCAAAAATTAAAACTAAATATGAGGAACCAATGAGATTTCTTTCTTGTTGCCAGTTTGTATAGGTTTTTTTCAAAGACCTAATAATATTTCACTTTCAGAATACAACTGATTTGCATGGGACTAGCAGTTAATTGCCAAAAAAAATCATTCCAATTCAAAACACATAATTTTGTCCACGCTTTTTTCATTTTTCTTAGTTGTATGTAACACCTACCCCCTTCTTAACATCTTTGTCCTTCTTATCATCCTTGTCTTTACCAGGTTTCTTAGGGAAAGGAGAGGCACTGTTCCTGTTCAGAATGTTAAAGGCAATCCTTCCTGCCTCCTCACCATATCCTGTCTTCCTTTTCGTCTATTTTATGTAGATTAAAAAGGCATTACTTTAACAAGTATATTTCTAATTGGTAAATGATAACAGTTTTGATAACTTTCAGTTAAAGAAAACAAAAATTGTAACTCTTCAAGAAGAAAACCATACTTACTTGAAAGTAGTTTTTAAAGAAAAAATAATGTCTGACAAAGACTTTTTCTAATTTTCTTAATGTATGCTTTTTTTATAATTTATATATTTTAATTTATGAACTTTGAACCTCTGAAATGTCATATTTGGTATGCATGTACTAAAAATACTTCAAATTTATTTTATTAACAACAAACTTATTATTAATATCATAGGAAAAAAAGTTTTCAGTGGATGATTGTTTTACCTTTTCATGCATAGCATGGTCTGTATAGGCATGGACTTTGTATGCTCCTCTTATTCTTTTTACTGAAATATAAAATAAAAGTGGATCACAAATTCACAATGTGCTTTTTTTAAACCTGTGTATAAAATTCTCACTAACATGTAAAGTTGCTTACATCCATGTCATTTGTACTCTGATAGATAATTGTCTCATTGACAATCATACCACATCACCTTTTTTTATATAGAAATATGATTTCAAATTTATAATTTTGTTGGTACCTCATTCACATGCAGGAACCTATATGCTGTGCAATGTTATTTGTTTTTATATTACAAAGATCATCTGGCAACACTTCCATGTTATAATTGAAGTTCATTTACTTTGCAGTTTCCTGTTTCTGGGGGTTTTTTTTATTGATCTTATCCATTTTTAAAGAAATGTATAAAATCTGAACTAATTTTCATGCATTCTATCTATTTCAAACTCAATTAATTACCTCCTGGGTACAACAGTGGGGCCAGGTTAACAAAGGCAACACCATGGTAACTTATGGCACCCTCATCATCCTACGGAAAAAAAGACTATAGTTAGTGAATCAATATATTTTTATAAATTGACTGGTATTATAATTTTTTTCTCATTTCCATAAGTTCAGTATCTTAAACCAGCTTATCATAAAATTTTACTTTTTTTCTAAGTATGTTTACTAGTTACATGAATTTCGTTATTTATTACAAAGTGAATGCAAAATATTTCATTTCAGAAGTAAAAACAGGCACTTCAATAAGTAATTTTGGAAGAAATAAAATTCTTTCGATACAAGATGTGATTACACAAAGTAGATTAATGCATAAAATGATAACAAAATGGTGTAATACCAATATTTATCATATACTTAGACTAAATAACATATGATTTTTACCGTATGATAATAGCATTAAGTTAAAGTATTTTCCATATTTTTCGAATTGGTGCTTAGCGGGCTGATATGAAAAGTTTATCACATGCTTCGATTGTTATCACATGCCTTTCCGTAACGTTATCACATGGCATTCCGGTGATACTCGGCAAATTCCGGAAAATACACCTCAATGCTACGTTTTCAGTGAAAAACATTACAAAGTAGTGTACAAAGCAATTATTTGAATAGTGGAAAGTATATTGTGTAAAATGATTAAATTAAATTAAAAAAAAAAATTAAATAAATGTAGTTTTTTTAAGTTTTCTGAGACATAATTTAGAAAGTTATTTTAAAAAAGTTGACTTTTACAAACAATGTTCATTATGTATATTATTGAATTATTTTTTGTCGACTCGTCAATATCAAAATGTGGTTTTTTTTCTCTGTTGAGGCATATGATAGAAAGATTTCATATTGAATGTATCAAATTTGGGGTCCGACGTCCGTGAACTTTTTACTCTTTCAACTTCTTTTCGGGAACCACGTAGAAGGATCAATATATGAATCTGTTATTTTTTCTCTACTGTTGAAGCATATGATAAAAAGATCATAACATGTCATTTTTCATATCGCATGTATTATTAGCCCTCGGTCAATATCAGCCCTCGAGCCATGCGGCTCTTGGGCTGATATTGAACCTAGGGCTGATAATACATGCGATATGAAAAATGCCATGTAATAATCTGATATTATCAAATATTGTTCAGTCAATAATCTCAATATTTATAATAATTTATAATAAATAATCTAAAATATATACCTCTACAAGTGCAAATTTTATTTTAAAGTGCTCGGTCTATTAATGTGCATATCTATTTATAATAAACACAGTCTGCACCAAAAACTTTTTCAACTACTAGTCCAAAGACCAATATTCTGACAGTTTTCTTATTTGGCCAAACAAAGTTTTGCAAAAACTTACTAGTCCGAATGAAATTTTACTAGTCTGGGGCATCGGACTAGTGGCTAACCGTGCAGACTGTTTAAAACAGTTATATAACATTACTGCAAAGTGATTTGTTTTTAATGTATTTTTAAAATGTAACAATTTCCAGGAACAAACCTGTGGACAAGGTTGTATTTTCTTGACCCTTACTTTGATCTTATTGAGATCAATTTTATGTGTGGTGATTTATTTTTGTTTTTTTCTTGTATATTTAAAATTAGCAAAAATAAATCTCTTGCCAAATTTCTTCACTATACAGTATTTATAATTTGGTGACCCTTCAGATTGCTACTAGGCAATTTATGTTGTTTGGTTATATGTATGACAAAAAAATATGTTCATTAAGCTAACTATTATTTTTTTACTATGGAAAAAAAAGACATTTTTTATAATCTCAAGAATGCAGTTTTAAATGGAATGTCTTATTTAAATTTCAATATAAAATACTACTTCTGATTACTGCATTATATCCCAAAAATTTCTACACAACAAAAAAAAATCATCTAGTTTTCTACCACTCCAAAAATGATCTATAAAAATACCTCCCCCTTTTAAGTATAGAGGAATACATACTGGTACAGGTAACTTAAAAATAATCATAAATAGTGTAGTATACTATAATTGTGTTCATGCTACAAATAAGTCCATGTTTACCAATAATGTTGTCTGAAGTACATAAAATAATAGCTATTGGTGAAACCACAAAAATTTCATTTAATCCATAGAAATAATTTAGTTAACCCTCATTCATCAGTATAACATGATATGTGTTTAAAAAGAATGGTAACGGAACAGGTCATTTCAGGAACAAGGAGTCTTTAAAGATTGAGAATGGAAATGGGGAATATGTCAAAGAGAAAACAACCCAAACAAAGAGCAGACAGAAGCGGAACGCCACCAATGGGTTGCATGTACCATTGAAATACATGTGTAACTGAAACATTTGAGCTAACCAAGTCAACTTTTTCACTAAGTTCTACTTATTTCTGATAAGACATCTTCCAAAATTTTAATATTATTTTACGATTTATAAATCTTGTCATATTAACAGATGAGGTTTTAAAAAAGAGCAAAATTTATTAATTATGTAATATTTTTATAATAAATACTGTGATTACACATTCTAACTGACCTTAAGGTATTGTTTTGCACCTTATAGAAAGACAGATACATGTATGAACAGCCATTGTAACATTTCAAACCATTTTCGGGTTTGCATAAAACTTAAACTTAACTTGCAGACCGTGCATTCCTAAACAGTGATTTTTTTTTAAATGCCTATATCTCTAAAAATTGTAGCATCAGACAACATAAAATATATCTACACGTTAACAATTACAGTTTTTATAATATACCATATAAACAAACCTTGTACTTCCCCATCGAAGTCTGCTTGTGCATTATAGATAGAAAATAAAACTTATATAAGTTTATAATATGAACCAATGAATAAAAATAAAACATTGGTCCTGGGTCTGGTCTAAGAGGTTCATAATTAAAAAAAAACTCTTTAATATCCCTTTTTCAATCATAAGGACTAGAGATGAAACAAAATAAAACCAGTTCCTATGCAAACCTAAATATAATGTGTATATGAAGCTTATTGCAACACCAATTCTAGCTTTCTTTGTCTTGTTCATTATAATCCCTCTAAAGAATCTACTAAAGTGATATATTGTTTTGCATGTTAGATAATTGTTTAAGCAGAAACTCTGTTTAATTGGTGCAGATTTAAAAGAAATGTGTCTCACTACTTCTGTTCAAAAGTGATCAACAATATAATAATTGACTATTTCTCAGAAACATGGAAACTTAATAATTGGTCATATTTTGTTTGTCTCTTTCTCAGAAAAAAAAAATACACACATAAGGGAAATGATGGATAAAAACTAATATTAAAGGTTTTCTAAATAAATACATTGGTATCGAGATTTTAATTACAAATTAAGAAAATATTCAAATCATATTGAGGTATTTGTGGAAAAAAATATCAAAACTGAGGAAAGAAATAAAATTTATATAAAACCATAAAGGATACCACAAAATGTTTTGTCTATGGGAGGATAGCATCTTAGAAATAACTAAAAATTCTCTGCGTTTCTCAACTAAATCATTGCTGATCACATGACATAATAATGGGAGAAAAATGTTCGGTACTTACTGTCTGTGCACCCTGTACAGTAAAGTGATATATCAATTTATATTCTATAACCAGGAAGTGTAATTCTATTTATACCTAAAATATGTTGCTCTCATATACTAGTTTCTCCCCCTTTCAGGTACAGTATTCAATTTATGACTCTTGACTTAAATTTCTTAAGCAAGATTTGTTCTTGATGAAATCATACAACTGTATAGAAATGGTGATATGAAAATTAAACAAATTGTCAATAACAAATTAATATTGTACGTCATTAAAAAGCAGAGCTGTACTTATTCAATTTCTAAATACATGCATATATATTTCTTCTGATGTTTTTGGACATCATTTGGTGCTTAAAATCAGATGATTTCGCAAAGAGGTTACAAATCAGTTCCACATTTTTACTGCTAAATTTTTCAGTTCTTTGCATTTTTTAAAATATATCTCAATCATTTAGAAAAGTTATTTTATTAAAATATACAGTCAAACCTGTATATATGAGTCACCCTCAGGACAAGAGAAAACTGACCTAATAAGAGGGGTGACCTTTGAACTTCACTTCAGCAGGACAAGAAGGCAGTGACCAGAAAATACAGGTTAAATAGAAGTGATCTTTATAGCAGGTTTGAATGTATGATGAATAATATATTTATTTAAAAAATTTAAAATCAAAATGAGAAAAAAATCAGGACTTGTTAAACTTTCCCCACATTCCATGTACATACAAACATAAATCAACCTAAAGACAGCAGTATTAAATATGGTCAAGGCCTCAATTAATATATATCACCAATTTGTACTCCTTACATATCCATATGGGGCATTTAATAGATTTCGGCGGTCATCCTCTTGTTCCTCTCGAAAATGAGGGTTTATCTGAGTTAACATATTTAAGCTATCTTATCAAATTGGTATATGGATGCTTATGCAGTTTATTCAGTAAATAGTTTTAGTTACTTTTAATTACAGACTAGGTAAAATCCTTCAAGGGGTAACTTTGTATATGAAAGCAACAGTTGTTTTGATACATTTCAAATTATCCGCATAGATACATTATTATAGCCAGTATATTTGTTGGCTTTTCAAACAACTAAATACCTGTTTATTAAATGCTTGACTTGAATTATTCTGCAAGATTTTTTTTACTGCTATTGAATTAGAATTCTTAAATATTTTTATAAATCAGTAGTTGCAACATGAAAGAAGATTTTACTTTTAATTGCATATTAATAAATTAGTTATTAACAATTTTTTTAAGTTATGAAACATATATTATGGTATTTTCTGTCTTTCTTCAACATTTTACTGTCCCTTTGGTTTCTTATCCCCTTTTGTAAGGTTAAAACTCTTTATATGAAAAAAGTTCAATGAAATACATTAAAGTAATATTTAATAACAATTAATCAATGATTTAGCATGTGAAAAATGCTTAAATTTACTGCATTTATAGAAGGTTGACATTATTAGTATATTTTATTTCATATTACAATTATATGCAATCATCCCAATTAACTGAACTAGTCTAGATGTATCTTGAAAGAAAAGAATAATACTGTACCTTTTTCCCTTTAGCTGCTGCTGGTTGAGGCAACCTCATAACTTCTACTGGCCAGTAACGACACTTAGCAATCTTATCCTGAAAACTATTAAAAAGAGAAAAAACATCAGTTTGAAAAGTTATACATCTGCAATGCAATAAAAATCTAGCCGAAGGCAAACATTTTATTACAAAATGTTAGTTTTGAAATGAAAAAAAAATCAAAGCCAAGGGTGTATAAATACTTAAATAAATCAGGAACAATATGACCAAAGGGGACATAACTCAAATAGTTAACTCTATCTTATGTCAATTTTGTCTGAGTTTGGTTTTATATGTTTGGATAAGGTACACCTATCAATAAAACAATTGTTCACCTTTTTTCTGCAGCAATATCCATAAAACATCTTCTTTCTGTATTCCATGTGACACGTAACTTTTCTGTTTCAGCCGAGTGTCTGTGTTCTCGCTCCTCTTTCCCACGGAGATCACCATCCTCATCTTCCACAGGGTCACTAGGTATAAAACTACAAAGACAAATGTATATGTCAGGTTTTATCAAATAAAAATGTTATATTTTACTTATTTTTAAATAAATATATTTTTACTATCAGGAAAAATGTATGAAATTACAAACAACAAGAATGTGTCCCCAGTACACGGATGCCCCACTCGCACTATATTTTCTATGTTTAGTGGACCGTGAAATTGGAGTCAGAACTCTAATTTGACATTAAAATTAGAAAGATCATATCATAAGGAACATGCATACTAAGTTTCAGGTTGATTGGACTTCAACTTCATCAAAAACTACCTCGACCAAAAACTTTAACCTGAAACTGGACAGATGAACGAACGAACGGATGGATGAACGGACGGACGGACACACAGACCAGAAAGCATAATGCCCCTCTACTATCGTAAGTGGGGCATTAAAATGAAAAAAGAAGACACCTAAGGGATAGTAAAAATCATAAGTGGAAGAAACACTGACAAAGCCATTGTGAAAAACAAAAACAAATATTAGTCCACAAAATACAACATAGAAAATGTAAAAACCGAGCAACAAGAACCTACAATGTAATAAACCAGGAGTAATCTCAGGTAGGTTTGAACAAGTATGATGATCCAATGCTTTATTGGTATATATACCATATAGACTTACCTTTCTGGAATATAAACAGCATTCCCTTGTGCAGAACCAGGAGAGGCCCATTTCTTCTGCTTATTTGGAACTTCTTTTTCAGTACCAGGTTTCAACTGACCACTAGCAAATACAACAGGTACTTCTTTCTAAACACAAAAATTAAAAAAAGTCATAAATACTAAATTCGAATGATAAGATTGTTGTTATAATTCTTTACAATTCAATAGTTTAGTCAAAAATAATATTGAAAATTCTTTTATTTTTGGTTATACCAATTTTATGGAATGAAACCAAAAATAGAATTTTCCTCAATACTTGAATTGGTCATGGATAGCAAATGTATATTCTGTTATATCTACAAAACTCCCAAAAATAAATACCTAGCAAATACAAATGCATCCACAGTACCCCTTTAGGTAAGGATATACAAAAGGATCTAGTAGTCACTTCTAGAATTATTGTAAATAGTTCCTGCTGAATAAATTAAAATTATCTATCTTTTCACCACCCTTTCCTCAATACATGTTAATCAATAAAACTATAGACTAAAGCTGATAATACTGTGGATTCATTTATTTTTGTTGGTACCCATTTTGTGGTTTGAGGAAAACTTCAACATTTGTGGATATTTAAAATCTATTAGTTTTGGCAAAGTCTGCATTCATTTCTTAAACATTTAAATTAAAATTTAGTGGTTCTCCTTTACCCACGAAATCCATGAAAATTGGTATCCAACTAATAAAAATGAATCCACATTAGAATAAAACCATAAAAGAGTATATTGACTTACATCAGCTGCTACAGGAACTGGTAATGCTGTAGCATAAGCATACTGGGTCCCTGCCATTGTCCATGACTCAGGAGGTGCATACACTGTTTCTACTGTAACAGTCATCAAATTACCTACTCCTTGCTCTTGTACATCCATCATATTATCATTGACACAAATAGTCACATCTATTGTTGGCTGGTTAAAATAAATAATGAAATGAGTAATTCAATGATTAATGATATATAAGTTTTAAGCAAAATTATAATTGGGAAAGGAAGGCTTCTAGGTTTATTTTGACAATCTGTTTCTATTTCGCAATAGTTCTGCTCTCAAATTGATCTTCTCTGAATGACTCAAACACCAGCACATTTTTACAACTTAGTACAGCTACTTTATGAAATTTTATTTACTTTATTTCCATCTTCTAATAAGACCACTGTCATGCCTTATTTTATATACTCAAGAGTTTATAGTTTTACAAGTTGGAAAAGAATTATTACTTTTCAAAATTTCTCATTGACCCAAAATTTGAAGAAAAAATACCCTAAATTGGTTGTAAGACTTACCCTTGGATTTTCTGGAGGAATACTCTCTAATGGTGAACCTGGTGATGGGTTGATGATCAATGAATATACTTCTTTTGTTTTTCCTAAAAGAAAAAGTATTAGAAGAGATTATATACTTGCATTTCATTTTCAATAAAAATGCTTACCGGTAACTGCTTATAATGGCATTATTCACTAGTAAGATGTGGCATGGCTTGAATCACTGAAATTATTTTTCTTATGAATGTTTCAAATTATTTTAGATATTATCTTATTCCAAATTGATATCTGCTTTTTTTTAGTTCAATATTTACCTTTAAGCAAAGGTAGTAAATCAACTGTGGCTTGTCCAAGAGGAGTTATCTTTTCTTCTTTCTGCTTCTTCTCTTTCGGTAAAACTTCAATTACAGTCACTGAAAAAATAAATGGAAAATAATAAGAGTATGCTGTAAGAACATTTACATAAAATGGTTGATTGTATATACAGATCAAAATAAAAAAAACAAGTTAGTAAATGGTCTTTTTTGTTTATATGTGCTTACTGATTGATGTGTAGTTCCCTTTCAAAACTTTTGGCATTTACAATTCATGATAAATTTTATTCCACAAACCAGTGATGTCAACGTGTACATCAAATATTGTAACAGTAAATATTATTTATTTGGAAAACAATTATTTAGATATAAAAAGCTGCTAAAAACAGTTCATCATTTTGAAGTAAAATTGCAACACTGAAAAATTCAAACTACATACAAACAACAGGCTTGTGTGCTATCTCATCCAGAACATTGGAATCATCATAATTAACATTGATGGTCTCTGTATAGTTGATTTCTGCTGGTGCATCAGGACTACAGTCTACCTTTGGTGGGTCACCAGTAAGTAATGTTTTATCACCAAACTCCATTTTAACCATGACCTGAACATTGTCACCTTTGGATCCTTTCTGTAAAGTAAAAGATGTGAACTTTTAAAACATATAATGTATACATTGTTCCATTTTTGTTTTGCTATATGCTCTTTAAAACTGGCAGTAAATAAACAGATTTATCTTTTTCAAAATTAGAATATTTTAGTAAATTAATTCAACCTGAACTATTGTAAATGCTGATGTGAAACCATCTGCTTTTGGTCTATACTTCCTAAAATTGTTTATTAATGAATATTTATTGCAGGTGTAAGTTCATGTTTGTGTAATATTATATAATATGCATTATGTAAATTGACCTAACCAGTATTTATATTTAATACAGTGTTCCAGCTAGGCCGTTTTCAGAGGGTGCGGCGCCCGCCCTTTTCCGAGTGGCGCCCTGTGCCCTTTTTAGTTTCCAGGGCGCCCTGCCTTTTTTGAAGATCGATTGCATATTAATTTGCGTATTGATATGATACGCTAATTACTAAATTTTACCTGGGGAAAAGATTATGACTTTGTTTACCACCCCAAGCTAATCAATGGTTACAACTGGTGTCATAATCTGTTGTTATACATTGTAGGTAATCCGTTTATCGGATGGGTCATTAATGATCATCAACATTAATTCGTTCAAATAGAATCGGTCAGTCTGCAATTATCTTTGAAGAAATGTGCATACAACAACTTGGGCACAATTTGCGATGTTTACCGTAGTTTCATGGAAGAAACGTAATGACAGAAAGTTGGAAAACCATTATAAACTTGTTGAAGACATTGTTTTACTTGTTTTCTGTAAAATAAACAGAAAATTCAGACGTATTTGTCATTGACTGCCTTCATTTTTGATACGAAAAATAACAAAATCGGCCGCCATATTGTGATCATATTTACATCATATTTACGTACTGTTTATAATCCTCCAAAGAAGGAGCACACCCGAATAAAGAAAGATAACTCAATCTGATTTTTTTCCTAGCATTGAGTAAAGAGGGTCTTAGTAGCAGTGTTGGTAGGGTGCCTTGGTCATCTTTTTCTGTATTCTTTATTTTTGATACTATTTTTCACTGTTGCTTTATATCCTAAAATTGTGAATTTACTGAGCACAGCTGTTTTGTGCTGTATTGCCATCAAGCACAGCAGGGGTAGAAAGGTGAAACTGGTAAAATGTGGTAGACCATAGAAACAGTATGAAACAAATCTCCTTTCAAAACATACTGCATATAAAGTTCAACTGTGCCAAGCAATGATAAAAAAACTTGTGTGACAAGCTGCTTGACAAGTTTTTCAGCCTTAAAAGTAGAAAGATAGAGTTCTATATGGGGCTATGGGCTAAAGATGTTGTTCTTGTATAACCTGTGATTCAACGAATAAACACAAATGTTTGATTAACATCTTTTATTAAAATATGCCCTTTTCATATTATCATATCGCACGTTAAATGCCCTTTTTCAGGATTGGCACCCTGCCCTTTTGAAAACCTAGCTGGAACACTGTAATATACATTTGTAATGATGATTTTAATACTGGAGTTTTCTTCTTTTATTATTTCCATCTCCACATAGGATAATAATTCAATAAAAATAAACTAGAGGCTCTAAAGAGCCTGTGTCCCTCACCTTGGTCTATGTGCATATTAAACAAAGGACACAAATGGATTCATGACAAAATTGTATTTTGGTGATGGTGATGTGTTTGAAGTTCTTACTTTACTGAACATTCTTGCTTCTTACAATTATATCTATAATGAACTTTGCCCATTAGTAACAGAGAAAAATATTTGGTAAAAATTTACATAAATTTACCAAATTAATGAAAATTGTTAAAAATTGACTATAAAGGGCAATAACTCCTTAAGGGGTCAATTGACCATTTAGGTCATGTGGACTTATTTGTAGATCTTACTTTGATGAACATTATCGCTATCTATAATAGTATTCAAGATAATAACCAAAAACAGCAAAATTTCTTTAAATATTACCAATTCGAGGGCAGCAACCCAACAACCGGTTGTCCAATTCATTTGAATATTTCAGGGCAGATATATATTGACTTGATTAACAATTTAACTCCTTGTCAGATTTCCTCTAAATGATTTGGTTTCAGAGTTATAAGCAAAAAACTACATTTTACCCCTGTTCTACTTTTAGCCGTGGTGGCCATCTTGGTTGGATGGCCAGGTCATCGGACACATTTTTCAAACAAGGTACCTCAAAGATGATTGTGGCCAAGTTTGAATTAATTTGGCCCAGTAGTTTCAGAGGAGAAGATTTTTGTAAAAGATAACTAAGATTTACGAAAAATGGTTAAAAATTGACTATAAAGGACAATAACTCCTAAAGGGGTCAACTGACCATTTCGGTCATGTTGACTTATTTGTAAATCTTATTTTGATGAACATTAATGCTGTTTACAGTTTATCTCTATCTATAATAATATTCAAGATAATAACCAAAAACGGCAAAATTTCCTCAAAATTACCAATTCAGGGGCAGCAATCCAACAACAGGTTGACCGATTCATCTGAAAATTTCAGGGCAGATAGATCTTGACCTGATAAACATTTTTACTCCATGTCAGATTTCCTCTAAATGTTTTGGTTTTTGAGTTATAAGCCAAAAACTGCATTTTACCCTTATGTTCTATTTTTAGCCGTGGCGGCCATCTTGGTTGGTTGACCGGGTCACGCCACACATTTTTTAAACTAGTTACCCAAAAGATGATTGTGGCCAACTTTGGTTTAATTTGGCCCATTAGTTTCAGAGGAGAAGAGTTTTGTAAAAGATTACTTAGATTTATGAAAAATGGTTAAAAATTGACTATAAAGGGCAATAACTCCTTAAGGGGTCAACTGACCATTTCGGTCATGTTGACTTATTTGTAAATCTAACTTTGCTGAACATTATTGCTGTTTACAGTTTATCTCTATCTATAATAATATTCAAGAAAATAACCAAAAACGGCAAAATTTCCTCAAAATTACCAATTCAGGGGCATCAACCCAACAACAGGTTGACCGATTCATCTGAAAATTTCAGGGCAGATAGATCTTGACCTGATAAACATTTTTACTCCATGTCAGATTTCCTCTAAATGTTTTGGTTTTTGAGTTATAAGCCAAAAACTGCATTTTACCCCTATGTTCTATTTTTAGCCGTGGCGGCCATCTTGGTTGGTTGACCGGGTCACGCCACACATTTTTTAAACTAGTTACCCCAAAGATGATTGTGGCCAACTTTGGTTTAATTTGGCCCATTAGTTTCAGAGGAGAAGAGTTTTGTAAAAGATTACTTAGATTTATGAAAAATGGTTAAAAATTGACTATAAAGGGCAATAACTCCTTAAGGGGTCAACTGACCATTTCGGTCATGTTGACTTATTTGTAAAACTAACATTGCTGAACATTATTGCTGTTTACAGTTTATCTCTATCTATAATAATATTCAAGATAATAACCAAAAACGGCAAAATTTCCTCAAAATTACCAATTCAGGGGCAGCAACCCAACAACAGGTTGACCGATTCATCTGAAAATTTCAGGGCAGATAGATCTTGACCTGATAAACATTTTTACCCCATCAGATTTCCTCTAAAAGCTTTTGTTTTTGAGTTATAAGCCAAAAACTGCATTTTACCCCTATGTTCTATTTTTAGCCGTGGCGGCCATCTTGGTTGGTTGACCGGGTCACGCCACACATTTTTTAAACTAGATACCCCAAAGATGATTGTGGCCAAGTTTGGAATAATTTGGCCCAGTAGTTTCAGAGGAGAAGATTTTTGTAAAAGATTACTTAGATTTATGAAAAATGGTTAAAAATTGACTATAAAGGGCAATAACTCCTAAAGGGGTCAACTGACCATTTCGGTCATGTTGACTTACTTGTAAATCTAACTTTGCCGAACATTATTGCTGTTTACAGTTTATCTCTATCTATAATAATATTCAAGATAATAACCAAAAACAGCAAAATTTCCTCAAAATGACCAATTCAGGGGCAGCAACCCAACAACAGGTTGACCGATTCATCTGAAAATTTCAGGGCAGATAGATCTTGACCTGATAAACATATTTACCCCTGTCAGATTTCCTCTAAATGCTTTGGTTTTTGAGTTATAAGCCAAAAACTGCATTTTACCCCTATGTTCTATTTTTAGCCGTGGTGGCCATCTTGGTTGGTTGACCGGGTCACGCCACACATTTTTTAAACTAGAAACCCCAATGATGATTGTGGCCAAGTTTGGTTCAATTTTGCCTATTAGTTTCAGAGGAGAAGAGTTTTGTAAAAGATTACTTAGATTTATGAAAAATGGTTAAAAATTGACTATAAAGGGCAATAACTCCTTAAGGGGTCAACTGACCATTTCGGTCATGTTGACTTATTTGTAAATCTAACTTTGCTGAACATTATTGCTGTTTACAGTTTATCTCTATCTATAATAATATTCAAGATAATAACCAAAAACGGCAAAATTTCCTCAAAATTACCAATTCAGGGGCAGCAACCCAACAACAGGTTGACCGATTCATCTGAAAATTTCAGGGCAGATAGATCTTGACCTGATAAACATTTTTATCCCACATTAGATTTCCTCTTAATGCTTTGGTTTTTGAGTTATAAGCCAAAAACTGCATTTTACCCCTATGTTCTATTTTTAGCCGTGGCGGCCATCTTGGTTGGTTGACCGGGTCACGCCACACATTTTTTAAACTAGATACCCCAATGATGATTGTGGCCAAGTTTGGTTCAATTTTGCCCAGTAGTTTCAGAGGAGAAGATTTTTGTAAAAGTTAACGACGACGGACGACGCCGGACGCCGGACGCAAAGTGATGGGAAAAGCTCACTTGGCCCTTCGGGCCAGGTGAGCTAAAAATGAAAACTATGATATTTTCCTAGGAAACATACCAAATTTTTTACTCTGTGTACTGTTATAGAGATTGGCTCTGGAGGCCTACTTCCAGTGTTGTCTGCATCTGCCATTTTGATATTCCTATAAAATAAATCAGATATGCCTTTCAAGATATTGAAAAAGACAATGAGTATTTACATAAGAAATGCAACTTTTGAGTAATCCAACTTTAAAATTGATAAAATGAGAGCATCCTAGCTAGTATATTTATGTTGCTTTTGTTAGTCTTATATGTTTTTTTTAATTTTAGTTCATTTATATGTTTTGGGGTATAGAATGAAGTCCATTTTCAGTGAACTAGTCCACATTTTTATTTATAAGACAGCTGAGGCATCTGGGTGCAGGATTTTTTCGCTGCACTGAAGACCTGTTGGTGGCCTTTGGGTGTTATCTGCTATGTGGTCAGGTTGTTGTCTCTTTCACATATTCCCCATTTCCGTTCTCAATCTTTTTCGATCAACAAATCGGTTCTTTTTAAGCAGGTTTTGTTATATTTTGATGTACATGTAGTGTTTTATAATAATTTTGTCCAAAGTGCTTTAATATTTTCTTAGCAATAAATGTAACCATACAACGATAAAGTCTATTCATTATTTAAAAATGTACATGCAGCTTATTTTAAAATTCAAGAAAACAGAAAACGTATTTTTTAAGAAAATATCTAACTTTTGAGGCTGGACTAGATAGTGTCTTAGGCTAAAAAAGTGTTTGTTTACAGTTACCCGACCGACCCTATTTCGAGCGTCGACCATAAGCCATTTTATTTCCGTTGTAAAGTGAAAAATAAACTGAATTCGTGTTAAAAGTGAAGATAGTTTTGCCTGATACATCCCAATGTTTATAATCATGAATATGATAGCTGTTTTAAGGAAATTCGCGACTCATGTGATGAAATTAACATTTTGCCGCCATTTTCTTCCAATCAATAACAAAGGCAAAAAATAAAATGGAAATACCGACCTACCTACCCTATTTATTTTGATGATGTAACCTTAAACAGACATACATTTTTTTTGGCCTTATACACTTTGTGTGAAATTTTTATGTCATAATAGAAAATACCTGACGCCACAATAGATAAGTGATTGTTGTATGAAGTCAATAGTTCAACCTGCACAGATTCTTGTATGACCTGGCACAAATTTCTTAATAACGTAATAGTGTTTCCTGCAGGAAGTTTTGGCATGGTATAGCCCCCTTCTGTGTGTTCTTGACGCCCTGCCCTTTCTAGGAAAAAAATTTAGTGCCATACCCCTTTTCTGTTGTATTTTGGAACCCCTCATCGTAATATTGGTTCTTCAATTCATCTTTTAGCAAGACCATTTCGAGCCATTTCCCTTGGAATGATATAGATATTTTAAAGGCCAACATTTTGTTGAATTTCCTATAAATTGTTTGACCAGTTCTGAAGCGACAGAGCACAAAATACGATTCATGATTGGATCTAGTAGGGACAACATCCCTTTGTACCTCTACATAACAAATGTGAAAATTATCCAGATATGAAAAAACAAAAGGTTGTAGACCTGTAGGCTGTACATTTGTAGGTTAGACTTACATAAATGAAGAGATAAATGTAAAATGAACAAATTGGTTCCTAATCTATATGGATCCAAGGCCGTTAGTCACCTCCAGAAGCAACAAATCAGGGCATTCATTTTGAACAGGCATATATCCACTTTTTTTAAATAGTGGTACAAAATAAACTAAACTGCTCAAATTATTACCATACTGCCATATATTTAATCCCATTCTTATTGTTTTTGTTTGATCTACCGTACTTATTTTTACCTTTTACCCTTTGATTTTATCATTTTTCTTTCACATTTAAATCCTTTTTTTAAAAATCTATTAAACATATGATAGTAACGTCTCATAAAAAGGGATCAAGACTGTTTTTAAAATCATAAACTCCAACCTAGGTAGAATCAATCCATAAATGATGTAAATAGCACATAATTTTAAACAATTGTTCTTAAAATTCACAGTTTTACCTGTATAAAAGGTTTTTTTAAACTTGAGCACCACACCACACTGTAAATATTTTAAAACCATATATCCCCAAGTGGGAGTGCTCCCATATATAATGGAGGAATCTACCTGAACAGAACAGAACAGAATGGGACGAGCTCCCACGGTCCAAGCATGTCTGGCAAAACAGATGTTGGATGTCTGAGTAATCTAGGACTTACAACAATAGTCTTAATCATGACTAAGAAAAGTGCTATTCAAAGTTCTAGATATTGGCTGGTACAAAATAAACTAAACTGCTCAAAATAAAAAAAATTCTAAAACCCAGTCAAAAATATTGCAAACTGTATTTTTAGTCATGTTGATTTCAGACTCAGTCATAGTAGTTATGACGTGATTTTTATATTCTTGTTTTTAAAAATCTAAATTATTGCAATATCTTACAATCAATAAAGATATCTTACTTAGGTTTCAATGACAATATCTACTCTGACTCTCGACCAAATAATATCGTTTGCCGCCGTAGCCAAGGCGATGCTTTCCGATTTCCGTTTCCGTTGGTAGAATTAAACGCGAGAACTTAGCAAGTACTTAGTTCTTGACAGATTATATCTTCATAGAATCTTTTAAAATATAGTTAATAACCAAAAAGTAAGTAAGTATCATCATTTGAAAAGTACATGAACGGTTTGGGTTTTTTTTTTAAGCTAGTAATTACGATGCGAAATATGTTCTAGTTACTCCCCTTTGGCCGATCATTTGATAATATTCTCGCTTAAGTTGGTATGGGAGTCTAAAATAAAAATGATAGAATTTGTTCATACTTTGCCAAAACGTAGTATCTATTGATGTATGTTGAAAAATGTTATAAAAATGATAAGTCACCGCACATTTTCTCAAGCTACAGGACGTGACAAAATGACACATTTTGTATGGATTATACAGGAAAAAACACAATTTTGTGATTAGAAACTAAACAAAAGGATAGAATTAATAAATAATTAAGGAAAAAATAGCTTTCAGACAATGCTTTGAGAATATCAAAAGAAAAGATAGGGTCACCGTACGTTTTTTCCGGCTAAAATACAAAATAGGAAAATTCCATGTAAAATCCTTCAGAAAATGCACTGTTTTAGAGTTACGTCCCCTTAAAATGCCAATTTAATTTATTTTTAAGAACAACCAAAAATAATCATCATTTGCAAAAATATCAATATTTATAAGTTATATTCTTATAAATTAATTCTTTTAAATGAAAATTCACATTAAATATCTGCATTCCTGCATCAAATTTTGCTAACTTGATAGAAAATCTAGACCTTTGGTTCTCTGTTTTTTACAATCCAAGATGGAGGAAGACACCCATACCACCTTAAAGGGGCACTAGCTACGAGCAGAGACATATATACACATATGTGTATATATGTCTCTGCTACGAGATATATAAAAAAAATCTAAAGTTTGATTTTTTTCTGTTCAATCAATAATGAAAGTGAAATAGTGAAATAACAATTCACTTTTTGCAGCCAAAAAGGTTCAATTTTGACAAATTACGCTAAGAAACATTGATAATTAGGCAGCAACCATTTGATTTTCGGGGGGGGGGGGGGGGGGGGGGGGGACTATGGTTTTTTTTTCTGTGCAAACCTTTTTTTTCGCCTTCGGCAAAAAACAATCTATTTTTTTCGCGACAAGTCGAAAACAATTTTTTTCTTTCAATTTTTGCAGTACATATAGTGGCAGCTGAGGGTGAAACAAACAATTTTTTTTTCTCAGAATCAAAAACAAATTATTTTTTTCTCCAAAAACTGGCAACAAACTTTTTTTCTCCAAAAAAACCATAGCCCCTATAGCTAGCCGAGATTGACAACGATTGCATTGTACGTGTACTGGTTATTTAAAGAAAAAGAATGTCAACAATGAAAGTGAAACTACGGCAAATCATTTGATTACTAATTCGATGCACATATGTGCATTTGTTTTTTTCTTTGTCTTTGTAAATATATATATAGGCCACGCTGCGCGCGCAAACAGTAATTAATCTTCAGATCATTGAAGGACTACTGAAAACCTAAAGAAGAAGAAGACATAAAATCATTCTTATACGATTCAAAACGGTATCGGGTTCGTTCGCCCTGATTACATTTTCGCCCTAGGTTCGTTCGCACTGAGTTTGTTCGCCCTGATAGTCCGTTCGCCCTGGGTTCGTTCGCCCTATATTCATTTATGATATGTATATGTTACATCAATGAACGAAATATATATATATATCAAAATTTATGTATATCTATTAAAAGTTAAATACAGAATATTTGCCAAATTTATATTAATTAAATAAAATTACCAGTACCACAGAATACATGATAAATAAATATTCGGTGAATGTAAACTTCAACATATTCAATTACATACAAATAATTTAGCCTTCAATTGTTTTACATTTAAAAATACAATGAAGTGCTGATCAGTGCTGAAATTCCGAAAAACCGTTATTTCCTAATAGCAGTACCACAGAATACATCATAAATAAAACTGAAACTTATAACCTAGTATAGCAGCTAGCTTTAGACAAGTTAACATGATACATCGTAAATATTCGGCGAAATTGTAGACTGACTTCAACACGTTCAATTATATACACCAGAGACATGTGTTTCGTGTGTATTTTAGTCCAGACGCCATCTAATTAACTATTGATTTGACCTTAGATGACCATATAAGCGATGTAAACATAAATAAATTTTTAATATTTAAAATAAAATCTAACAGACCTATAAAAATCTAATTGCACGTGTTGGTTTAATCTATTCATATCTTTATTTATGTTTACATCGCTTATATGGTCATCTGAGGTCAAATCAATAGTTAATTAGATGGCGTCTGGACTAAAATACACACGAAACGAACCTATATATATTATCTACCCCATGTTCTGTAAACTGTTTATTTTAGACTTTTGATAGTTTGGATAAATGTTTTACATTGTTATAAATCAAATATGAGAATTTGAGTCAAATCGGTGACCATGAATTTGACAGCTAGTGCCCCTTTAATGACAAATGACTACTATTGGCTAAAAATACAATTCTTAGGTAAAACTGTAATTTTCCTAGGTAAATAGGTAAATCATAATTTTACCTGCGTCAAAATAGTTTTACTTATAACAAAGTCAATGATTAATAAAATTATTTTTAGTAAATCTGAAAAAAAACGTGAGTTCCATCATTGGACATCATTATGGGTTGTTTTTGTATTCCTTAGTCGCATCTCAAATGATTCTGTCTGAGAACAATCTGCACATAACCTTGGGCACGCAAAGCGCACCTGTCAAAAACATAAACAAAGTTTAACTTGTAAAAATGAAAGCTATCATTCAACGTGTTATGCAAGCAAGTGTGACAGGTGAAACTAACACATTAGATAAAGAAATTTTAGACTTTATGAGAATGCAACAACACCTTTCGTCTAAAAATGGGCACAACACTGCCAACAAAGGCAACATTGGCAACAATTAAAGGCTATAGAAAAGTCAAATTAATCAGAGGCACCTGGTCAAATCGACACCTATTTAAAATCATTGCAGCATTTAGTTGATGAATTCGGCGCCAAATAATTATATAATAACTAATCGAAAAATTCAAATAGAGAAAAATATTCAACAATAGACCTAACAAGAGGTAGTAATTATGCCGTCAAACGGTCATTTTGGGCTACCGTTAGCGTCAAATTGGTTCAAATTTTACTTTGATTGTTCAAAATATCCTTATCTTGATTGGACAGAGATCTCAATTTTACTTTGATTCTTCAAAATATTCTTATCTTGATTGGACAGAGATCTCAAATATTTATCATTTAATACTGTTAATTAATAGTTTGGGAAAAAATTTAACGTGATTCATCAAAATCAGTCGAATTTTTTATCGACTATTAAAAAGAAAGTTTACATTTTATCGTCATGTACCAAAAATTACTGTTAACGCATTTGGCAAGAATTTTTACCGTTATTCATCATGAAGGTACCCACATATTATACTTCCCTCTAACAACACATTAGTGCATGAGTTAATTGTCAGTGTTGTTCAGTCAGGAGTTGAAAATTTTTCGATATTTGAATTCTTTGAATTGGTAGTCTTTTTATTCCATTGTCAAATAGCTTCTTTAAAAAAAAAAATTAAAGTAGAAAAAGTAAGGAACTATATCTTTTTCTACATTTTCTAAGCATTCACACTTTGGTTTGATTTGAACAATATTTTATTATGAATTATACAAGTACATTTTATAAACACATTCACTATCAACATTCAGAAACAAGCAACAAGAAATAACCAGTTTATTTCACATGTGAAATTATCAGTTTTTATTTAACTGAGAAATCAATGTAATTCACTGCAACCAATGTAATAATGATTTTAAGATTTATCACCTTTATTCAGGCCTTATACAGAGGAGAAATCAGGTGAGCATATAGTAATTAAGAAAACCTTCACTTACATGTCCGCTTGGAAGCTTATAAACTGTTCTGATTCTTTTGATTTGCATTCAACTTTTATCAGTGTCCAGCTTCTAATTGACAGATTTTATTTATCTTTTCAGTTGATGGAGAAGTTATTAATTCTATTGGTAAAGGTTTGTGTGTATTGGTTGGGATCACCAGGAAAGATAAAGCTGGTGAAATGGACTATTTGTGAGTTTTAAAAGTACAAATAAGCATTTATCTTTATACATGTACTTAAATTGGGTGGAACTGTTGATAGAGTCTTATGTTTTCACAACATGTGTAAACTAACATGTAAATAACAGACTAAACATACCTGCCAACATTTCAAAATGCCCATGGGGGTTTTACATACAAGATGGCTCTCATAGTCCTACAAAACCAAATTTTGTTTTCAATAATGTTTATTTGCTTCTTCATACTAATTACAATCCTATAGCCATGGTTAAATTGATTTTTTTTTTAAATTGTAGACAAAACTGCTCTTTTTAAATTTCCGATTGGGAGTCTCAATGGGGGAAACCCTAGAAATAGTGACAATTGGCAGGTATGCTAAAATACTTTTTAAATTCCAGTAATTCAGAACTTATTACTAAATGCTGTTGAAGTTGTAAAGCATTCATCATGCTTTCAACTATAGAAGTATTTGTGTTTTCTACATTTGAGTACCTGTAATTTTAAATGAGAGAGAAAAAGAAAAAGATATGAAGCGTCATGGAAAATGTGTTATGATTTAAACCTTTGATGCATCAATGAACCTATTTATTAAAGTATACATGTATGTTCATTATGTCAGGTTCTTTATTAATAAAAAGTTCCTATTTTAGAGCTAAAAAGATAGTAAATATACGCTTGTGGGATGATGATGGTAAAAAATGGGATAAAAGTGTCAAAGACCTGGGATATGAAATTCTATGCATAAGTCAGGTAAGATTTTTACAGACAAGTCTATGAGATAGTCATTTATCCTTGTCTGTAATAGATATCCTAAATGTTTCAATTTTGATTTTATCTTGTATACATTATTAGAACAGATATAAAGATATATATAAAGTCTGTGTGATTTGTATTTCAGTATTAAAGGTCAAAACTAATGTAAAAAGATACTGGTAGTAGTTTTGAAGGAAAAGTGCTTATACTTAGGCCAATATCGTGTTGTTCTCACTGATTTTCATTAACACATTTACAAGGAATGTTTCTTGGTTTAATACCACTAGACACCATGCATATACATCAGACAAGGAAAATTTTAATCTGTCATACTAGCATGGATTCCAAAATGGTCATATGTTCCTGACAAATAAATCTGGACATTGTCTGTCTGGTAAGAATGAAACAGTCGTTTACTTTTCAAAAGACGATCATTTTAACATAATTCACCAAAAAAATCAGAAGTTTTTGCAATCTTTTTGACATTTTGCTAACCGCCAAACATTTCCGGTCATAAAAGTGACATGATGAATAAAAACTATTAAACAAACCTTACTATTATACCTTCTCATTATAAATCAAGATTTATCTCATTTACTGGCCTGAAATGAATTTTACTGGTTTTTGTCGGTGAACCCTACAAAACTTAATTTTTGAATACCTTTGGTCATCATAAATTGGAAACATTTGTACAAACCAATTGAATATATTATTACATGTACTATAATATATATTTTGGTTACCAGTAGTCTAAATATTCTGCAAATATATGGTAAGTGTTTACTGTCTAATGATATGTGATAACTATGACATCCTAAAGAGTGAACATAAAAAAATATGCTCTATTACAGTTCACTTTAGCATTAGAGATGAAGGGAAATAAGCCAGACTTCCATGATGCAATGAATCCTGAATATTCAGAACCATTTTACAACGATTTCTTAGATCTGATGCGATCCATGTACAAACCAGGAAAAGTCAAAGGTTTACATTTGTTATACTACTTTTGATATATATACAACACTTAGATGACTGGTGAATAGTAACCAATTGCAAACCATTTTATAATTCAGTTTTACTGGACAGTCTTTTTGACAGTTGTCAAATCCATTATTTGATATTCTCATATGCATTTTCCACCTCAGAAAGTACTCATGGCTCAAATAAAACAGAAGAAATGTCTTTTATTGAAATCTATTAAAGAAGGCAACATAAATTTGTGCTAAAACATGTGTTAACTAAACTACTTTCATGATCTATTTTTTGTAGGTGGTGTGTTTGGAGGATACATGCAGATACATATACAGAATGATGGTCCCGTTACTATACCATTAGATACTCCCAGTAGTTTACAGGTAACTGTACCTGTTTCATTAGACAGAACAGTAAATTACTTCATCTCATCTTAGGTAGAAGCTTATTTAGTGATTGCTCATTTGAAATACTGCTCAATTTTCAAAATAAACTTAATTCTATTTATCTTTTTTTTTTTATAGGATCCTAGTTTTCTGTTAAAACAGGAGAGGAAGCAAGAGGCAGCGAGGAAAAGAGATCAGAAGAGTAAAGATAAAAGTGAATCTAAAAACTCAGATAAAAAATCAAGTACTGTTACATCACAGGAACTGCCTTCAGAAGTTAAAGAGACATCAGACTCTCTAAAAAATATCAGTTTATCTCAAGAAGAAACATAATGTTATTAAATGCAAATAAAAGATTATTATTTATGGCTTTTTAAAAAAAAGAAATTGGCCTGTTTTATGCCTGTTGTCTTCCTTACTTTTTATTTACATGTTATTGTTCATTTCCAACATCTACCATGTTTTTGTCTTTTTAGATCATCTGGCCTAAAATAAAATCTTGGATTGAAAAGAAATTGTATTTTCCTGGATATTTGAATTCTTGGTTTTGCCAAAGTTTGCAAAAAAGCCAATAGAAAATTTGTGTTTTATTGAAAATTTAACAAAATCCATGAAATTTGTATACATTTTTTTTTAATAAATTCACAGGTTGTCAAAAACAAAAGTAAATCTGAATTGTAAAAAATTACTACAAATAACCCACCATAATTTATTGCAATAAAATATATGTTTATGAGTGATTCAGGCTTTTGGGAGACTTGTTTTTAACAGCAATGAAAGACAGTAAACAACTCTTTCCTTAAAGTTGAATGACTTATCACAAATTAGAGCATAGAAATAGCAATAAACAAATATTTATGTTTTCTATTTTACAAGTGGTTTCAGCCTCTGTCTTCTTATTTCCTCTTGAATAACAAAAATATGTATGGGTGTCTAGATATCAGAGATATCTGTCAGTAGACCTTTTTTTATTTTTCAAATTAAATCACCACTTTTCTAGATTCAGGGCATAGAGCTTGGCATATTGTAAAATTACTTGTGAAAGATTGAAACAGTCTCTTGGAACAGGCTTCACAGAAAGAACTAAGATCTGGACTCCCTATTAACACATAGGATCGAAACATGCATGCATGATTGATTGATTGGTTGGTTGGTTATTTGTTTCAATTTGATTGGTTATTTAATAGACGATTGAGTGGTTGGTTGATTAAAAGTTTGTATGACACTATCTCTCTCTCTATGCAAAGCATCAGACTTAAAAGTCAATAATCTGACAAACATGGCTCAATATTTTTACATCCAACTCAGCCATATGGACACCTTATGTGAACTGAATGAGGTGACCGTGTAGATAACATGAGGTAGACAATCTGTGCAAGAAAGTTATGGTAAAAAGCTATGTTCCCAATCTGAAAATGAAACAAACAATTCCTCAATTTCAGGTGCATAATTTAAAAAGAAAACGAATACTTGTATTCAAAATAGGTACCATCTGGACAAAACCATACTGTGAGAGCCTCAGACACACATCTTTCCTTGATAATAAAAAAAATGTTACATGTAAGTGTGACAAGATTTATTAAACCTGAAAATTTCAGGATATATCTGTCAACCTAATTTGGAGTAATTGCCCTGAAATGTACAATTTTTATACAATCACAAAAAAAATTGCGGTTGTATATTGCCAATTTGGTATTGTGTCCTTATCCGCGTCATCCCAGGACATTTAGTTTCCAGGCAATAGCTTTAGTATAAGTAAATAGAAATCAATGAAATTAATACACCAGGTTAATGACCACAAAAAGAAGGTTGGGATGAATTTTGGGGGTTATTGTCCCAACAGGTTTGGAAAAAGAGGCCAAAAAAGACATTTTTTTAGTTTCCAGACAATAACTTTTGGAATGGTGTATTGATCTCTCTGAAATTATACCATAAGCTTCCATACCACAAAGGTATAAGAATTGGCTGGAGGGGGGGGGGGGGGGGGGTGTATGGCTCAAACTGTTTAGGAATTAGGGTCAACATAGGGAGTAAACCAAGGGTGTCCTTGTTAATGGACAATTACTTAGTACAAATCATTATTTAAAAGCAGTGTAAGGGAGGTAATTCAAACAAAATATTGTCAATTACACCCATTACCCTGCTATTGAATTATGTATACATAAAGGAATGTATTGTCATGAGGTGATAAGCTGTCAATTTATTTTTAGAACTAACAATCTGATGAAGGTAATTTAGTTTGAGCCATGATAATGCTTGTCATTTTCTATTTTAAACCTTTTATGATGTATTTAAATGGGCTATAATGGTTGCAGTCACTCCATTGGAAATTTGAAGTGAATTGAGATTATAACCATATCTTGAGAGAAAGAAATTTTTTTGGGGGGAAGGTATAATAAAAAAATTAGGGGGTGGGACAATTTGTTCTCAAGATTTCAGAAATTGAAAAGAAAATTTCTTCAAATATTCTGGTTTTTTTTTGCAAAAAAAAAAAAAAAGGGGGGGGGGGTTAAATCATTATTTTTGGGGGGAAGGGGGTCAATTCGCAACAGCATAGTGAATTGCACAAAAGCAAAAGGAAATTTATATAAATTCAAATCGCATAACCATTTGAAGTTCTTTGACTACAGTTATTCTGTGTCAGAAACCTTTTATGTGTCAAATATTACAATCCAAATTCAGACCTGTATCAATTGCGAATATTGTATCCATTTTTGCCCCAACTGTTCATGTATGGACATCTGCGTTCGTATCCAGCTGCGCTCGGCGAAGCAATTTTTTTTCTGTCATTTTCGAAACTAAAGGAGTTACTAGCAAAACTTGGTTAAAATAATCATCAACATGCAAAGATCTATCTACTTTAAAGATTAGCTATCCTGGTTTGAAGATTTATATATGTTGATTGCAGTCAATGGGTGTTATTTCATTATAAATTAAAAGTTCGTATAATTGCGTAAATGTCTTACCAACACAAAGAATAACTGGTTTGTGCATATAAATTCTCATTAACAGACTGGCTGTTTTTTCACCAGTTTATGGAATAAGGTGTGCCTCAAGGCAGTCTTATTCCATCATGTAGTAATAATGACATTGACCTTTGATACAAAAATCTTTGATTTCTCCACTTTACCTTTATCTGCCTTCTAATCTTTGTAAGTTTTATTTCAATTCAGCAAGCGAAACTCAAGCTACCTATGTTAGATGTTTAATATATAAAATGACACCTCATTTGAAAGCCAGCTAATATATATCTTGACCGAAAACTCATACGAGCACCCAAATTTAAAAAAAATTAAAAATCATCATCATCTCCATCATCACCGTATTCGTTATCATCATCATCGTCATCTCCATCATCACCGTATTCGTTATCATCATCATCGTCGTCATCATCATCATCATCGTCGTCATCATCATCATCGTCTTTGTCATCCTTATCATCATCGTCGTCGTCATCATCACTATCATTGTCGTTGTCATCATCATCGTCGTTGAATGTCTTGTTTTCATCGTCATCATCATCATTTTCCTCCTTCACATCCTTTTTCAGAACCTATACACAGTCATAGCAGGTACCTGTTGAATGTACTACATTAGTAATAGCAGGTGTTTGCTGATTGTCTTATAGCTATACATTTTGTAGTAGGTACTTGCTGAATGTCTTATAGTTATTGCAGGTACTTGTTGAATGTTCTAAAGTCATAGTAGGTACTTGATGAATATCTAATAGTCATAGCAGGTACTTGTCCTTTCATGATTAAAGCAGGAACGTCATGATTAATTTCCAATATTCAAAGCAGGTACTTGTTGAATGTCCTATATTTAAGGCAGGTACTAGTTGAATATCCTATAGTCATAACAGGTACTTGTTGAATGTCCTATAGTCATAACAGGTACTTGTTGAATATCTTAGTCTTTCATGTACTGGTTGAATGTCATCATGTAGTCTTAGCAGGTATCAATTCCAAGTTAAATATTTACAGTGGTCACTGATATATATAAAACTTGGAATTGATAGTAAACAACAAATACAAGTTAATAATTTGTAGTATATTTATGTTCTAATGATAAAGAAAAAAGCGACAATTATTGAAATCAATAGAAAACAAAAAAAAAGTGTCCTGTCCATAAGTGATCATAAGTACCTTTGCTGTTCATATGCCAATTTCAGATATATAACTAAAAGACGTATACATATAATTGATTCCATGTCGAATGATAATTTGTCTTTTTCTGTTTTTGTGTTTAAAATTTCGGATTTAATTTATGAATTAAGGTCATTCAAAAGATGATCTTTTTTTTTTCATTTTGTTCTAAGTAAGAATTGAATGCTAAGGTTTTGAAAATACTATGACTTTAAAATCGAGCGACTATCAGCAAGAACACCACGTATACGTCCTTGCCTTAATTGATAGATATAAAACGTTCGTACTTGTGGTGTTTTGATAATAGAAATATTTGGGTTTGTAGCTGAACGAGATGGAACTCTTCATTGTGGAGATGCAGAAAACTAAAAATGACAGACGAAATCCCAAATTTACTTTCATTTGCGAATTACACAAACTATATACCAGTTTTGGGAACCGTTTTAAGTTTCATTCTGATCGTTTTTGTGATTTTAAGGTATCCAATAATATTGTAATCCGTACATAACAAAATCAGGAAGGTCGATTATCCATAAAGAATAGTCAACCTTCCTATGGATAGAAACAAGTGCCTGTGATTACACTGTATATATGACATAAAATGGGTATCTGTATCTTCAATCTTTGTATTGATGATGGGGTAATCTCTCGTGTAATTATCTTTTCTTGTAAACTTATAATCACTAATGTAGTTTCTCCTTTGTACTTAAATATTATTGTATTAATATCTGTATGTATACAGCTTATCGCTATTTGTCCGCCATTACTAGATATCAAACAGGTTTCTGTAAAATTTTGACGTCATAATATTAAATAGTTTACTGTTAAATATCTGACGCCACAATGGAAAAGTGATTGTTGTATGATGTCAATAGTAATACACCTTATCGCTATTTGTCCTCCATTACTGGATATCACACAGGTTCCCGTAAAATTTTGACGTCATAAAGCAAAATATCTGATGCCACAATGGAAAAGTGATTGTTGTATGCGTCAAAAGTTCAAGTGGCCGGGTCAGCCAGGATTAGCGATAATGTGTATTAGTTCAAGCTGGACAGATTCAAGGGTCAGCTGGGAATAGCGATAAGGTGCATTACGAAGTTACTTATATAGCAATACACCTTATGGCTATTCCCGGCTGATCAAGAGAATCTGTCCCGCTTGAACTATTGAAGTCATACAACATTCACTTTTCCATTGTGTTCATATGCCAATTTCACATTGTAAGGGAACCTGTGTGATGTCAAGTAATGGTGGACAAATAGCGATAAGGTGTATTAATAACTAGGTGTTGTATAAACACAATCAATACACAACACACTCATATACTTTCACTACACTTGTTACCCGCACAATTGTGTCATCTAGGTGGTTCCAGTTTCTTATCTATAGACGTATTTACACTTGTATGCAAATTTGACCGCCATTACGTAAAATCATAGTTTCTGTAAAATTTGCCATAAACATTTTAAAAAGTTTGACCTAACAACTAAAAAGTGGTTGTTGATTGACGTCAGAAGGTTATTTGAGCCACTTCTAGGATCATTTGGAGACAAAACTCAGCTTAAAAATTAGTGTAAATACATTAATTGTTTCAAAATTGAGAATGGAAATGGGGAATGTGTCAGTGTCAAAGAGGCAACAACCCGACCAAAGAGCAGTAAACAGCCAAAGTCTATCAAAGGGTCTTCAACATGTAGTGAAAAAATCCTGCACCTGGAGGCATGCTTTAGCTGGCCCCTAAACAAAAATGTGCACTAGTTCAGTGATAATGGACACAATACTAAACTCCTTAATATTTAAATGAACTAAAATAAAAAATCTTACAAGACAATTAAAGGCTAGAGGCTCCTGACTTGGGACAGGCCCAAAAATGTGTTTTTTTTTAAACATGTTTTTGTGAGATCTTAACCCTCCCCCTATACCTCTAGCCAATGTAGAAAAACAAACACACAGTAATAAACTCAGTAAAACAGAGATTGATTTGTATTTTGTTTGCTTAACATCCAGTGGCAAACATTTCATGCATGTTCATGACAATGGAAAATAGAGATTACAAACAAATTTATTTGTGGGCTTTAAAACAGCTTTGTTTGTTCAAAGTTCAGAAACATCTAGAAATGTTAACACAATGTGTTAACCTTACAATACTACATTTTGCAGGTTTAATCTTTTCCTGAAGTTATTCTCCATCTGAATTTCATTTAAAAAATCAGACTATTTAAAAATGCATGTTTTAATTTTGAATTGAAGTAGTATATTTAGAGTATCTATACTATTAAACGAGAAGACCTCATATTGTGTGTCCCTTCTCTTCCTTCCACGATAAATTAATCATTATGCCTCCGTGTTCACATGCATAGTCGCATTTGTCATCCATTCTTATGATTATTCAGATTGAGTTATTTTTGGAGAAAAATGACAAAAAAGGAGTCTGGACTTTTAGTCATAGATAAGGCTTCCGTTTTGAAGCATTCACAAAAACAACCAATCTTATGATAGATAACAAAAATGAAAAATAAATTCGCCAATCAGAACGTTCTCCATATCATGGTGTTTAGATCGCAAGAACCACAACTATTATACCTCCTTTAGGAGAGGACAATTATTTTTCTCACATGTAAACTACAATTATCATGATTATACTACTTTAATATATAGAGACTCCCTGTATTCTGTCTACTGTTTTCTTTGAAATGTTTACTATTTAAGGGGTCATACCAGTTGCATATATATTAAAATCATGAAGTAAAACATGTGGAAACAAGAATGTGTCCATAGTACACGGATGCCACATCGGCACTATATTTACTAAGTTTCTAGTTGATTGGACTTCAACTTCATCAAAAACTACCTCGACCAAAAACTTTAACCTGAAGCGGGACAGACGGGCAGACGGACGAACGAACGAACGCACGCACGGATGCACAAACTAGAAAACATAATGCACATAAATGGGGCATAAACATTTATTGTTGAAAGTGAAAGTAGTGATTTGGCAAAAATGAAAGTAGGGTAGAGATTAGAGAGAGGCAGGACCTTTTTCAGGACGTCGGGGTCAAGTGTTTTTAAGCTCAGGAGTTGGGGATTGATCCCTACAGGATCCGGGAGTATATTTTTTGATTTCGGGATATGAATTTCTTTAAATTCTGTATCTCAGGATTTCATGGTTTTAGCCCGGGATTTCGAGATTAGGACCCCTCTGACCACCACTCAAATTAGCCTTAGTCGGTATAAGTAATTTATACAAGATTCATATCCTACCATTGGCATGTTAATTAGGCTCTCAAAAGAAAAAGCACTGATGGATTGTCCTAGAAGCATATTTTATTAGACTAATAATGGTCTATATATAAGCAGTTAAATTTATTTCATATTTGAATTAATCGGTGCAAATTTTTAATTTAATTTGACTTTTACCAAAAGATGCATTGTAGCAAAGGAGAAGAATAATTGCGTGAGGCCAGAAACACGAAAATAATTGAATCCAACAGAAAGGAAACAAGTATCTGACTTTATAAAAAGGGAGAGGCCTTTTGATACCGTTTATGAAATTCTCCATACATAATATATTTTACAAAAAATCATCCTACAACAGTTCACAACCTGTATATGCCCGCAATTTCGCGGGTGTGTTCTAGTAACTATATATTTGGGTAAAAATACAATGTATACTAACTTCTTTAATATATTTGCAGATTAAACGATGAAAATATTTTTCGCAATTTTGGTGCAGTGACTAGATTTGAAGAAAAAATGGAGCAACCAGGCTACAAATTACAGAATCCATTCAGCATTGTGTTATCACCTGATTTGAAACACTTAGGTATACACCTGTAGACTATTAAATGTTACGTTTTGCAAGTTTCTTTTAACCTTTACTGTGAAATCCCCAAATTTCTTCAGTTTGAATTTAAAAACAATATTCCATTTTTTATTTTGATTAAAGATGGTGCCCAGGTTTCATATTTGTCTTTTGTAATCTAAAACAATACAATAATGTTATTGTCAATCAAGGAGGACAGTATAATTACAAACAAACATAGCTGGATAAATCTGCATTCAAACAAAAAGCCTTTTCACAAGTGAATTTGAAGTCATGTCTTCTATTTTCTAGTTTCAGGGCTTGTCTTAAAATATTAAAATGTTTTGCACACTTTTTGAAGTATATTATTTTCAATAAAACAAATCTAAGAACACAATATAGAAATTGAGTTATCTTCCATTAAGCCTAACCAACAAAAAATTTACTTGGTTTTTATTTCTCAGATTTGTCTTTAAAGAAAAGCTGCTTGCTATACATTTATTGGGGAGCTGTCATCACAGAATTTTTCCAAGAAATTCAGAAGCCTTGGTTAGACATACTGGAAAACTTGGAAGCAGGAGAGTGGTTGAAAGAGTCTACATTGTTTATAGAAACAGGGAAACAGTAAGTATTTTAGATAAACGCATTTTATTGTAAGGGAAATGCTTGTACATGTACTACTCTACTTTATTTAAAATATAAAACTTTTGTTCTTGGGTAACAGTTTTTAACCGGATTTTTGTGACAAAAATGTCGGTTATTGATTTTGGGATGTACGGCGGGCGGTCGGGCAGACGGGCAGTCGAGCTTGTGGCAAACAAATGTTGTCTGTGCATTTACTCATGAACCGTTCATCAAAAGCTTTTAAAATTTTAATATGTTGTTACTGACAACAAAATGAAGGTCAAGTTCAAGAATGACTTTAACCGTTCAGGAGTTATGGTTCTTGAAAGATTGAAAAATGGTGTTTCCAGTCGTGTCCGTGCATTTACGCATGAACTGTTCAACCAAAGCTTCCCAAATTTTAATATGTTGTTACTGATGAAAAAATGGAGGTCAAGTTCAATAATGACGATTTTGACTTTTACCGTTCAGGAGATATGGTTCTTGAAAGATTGAAAAATGGCGTTTCCAGTCATGTCCGTGCATTTATGAATGAACTGTTCAACCAAAGCTTCTCAAATTTTAATATGTTGTTACTGATGAAAAAATGGAGGTCAAGTTGAAGAATGATGATTTTGACTTTTACTGTTCAGGAGTTATGGTTCTTGAAAGATTGAAAAATGGCGTTTCCAGTCGTGTCCGTGCATTTACGTATGAACTGTTCAACCAAAGCTTTTCAAATTTTAATATGTTGTTACTGATGACAAAATGGAGGTCAAGTTTAATATTGTCGATTTTGACTTTTGCCGTTCAGGAGTTGGTTCTTAAAAGATCAAAAATTGGCGTTTCCATTCATGTTGCTGCATTTTCTCATGAACCATTCAACCTAAGCTCTTTCAAATTTTAATATGTTGATACTGATGACAAAATGCAGGTCAAATTTGATATTGACAATTTTCACTTTCACCTTACATCAGTTATGGTTCTTGTGATATTGCCAGGACACAAATAAATGTTAATAAATCCGGTTTGCTGTCGTTGTGACAGCCTCTTGTTATAGGTTTATAATTGACAAGCTTTTACTTAGAATCAAGGTGTTTTAAACTATTCAAGCAAAACACCCCCAATGATTTATAAGACCCTTATCACTTACGCAATGATACAATTTCAAATAGGCCTATGCATAACTGGACTTAATTTTAATGCAACAAATTTGCTGTTTCTTTCTTAATGTGAAGACCCTCTGTAGAATATTAATATCTTCATTGGATTCTATTGTTTTGTAGAGAAGACAAAGGTATACATATAGTAATTTTTGTATTTATTTTCAGGAAAATAATAAATATTATATTTGATATTTTGTTCTATTTTTGTTAAATTCCAGATTAAGTCCAGGACAACATAAACAACTCATTAAAAACCCATCAGAAGTGACAGGAGATTTATTAGGATCTAGACCAAGAAGCAGATACCCAGCAATAGTTATTACAGTCATAGAAAATATATCAGATTTAACCAGCAGTCCATATCCTCAAATTGTAGGTGATCATATTATGCTATGCTTCATGAATCATGATTATGATTAAAGTGAATAAAGTCCATTTCTTTTCTATCCATCTGTTCATTTTTCAACCATGCCTGTTCTGGGATCTGAAAATTTATTTGTGTATTTTTCAAATTTGTATTTGCAATTTCTCCTATATCAGTGATTTCACTGAATTGTTCAGAAATATGGCATGGTGGACCTTTTGTTCGATCAGACGACCTTAACTATGTTGGGGTCTAGAGGTGGATTGAGAGGGGCCCGGCCCATCCTTTTGTGGGAAAAATTTGGTTGCTTATATAGGGATTCAATGAAGAATGACTGGAGCAGGCCCTATCTTATGAAAATTTCTGGATCCACCACTTGGGTCTACCCTAGCAAAGGGTATAAAATAGGGATGGGTATGAAATTGTGAGTTCAGCTGATTTAAGGATGTACTTTGGTAAGGTCTTGGAATTCATGTCAAATATTCGGACTCCTGGTGTTTTTCCATAAAATACAAGGTAAAATATTTTGCCCCATAACACCCATTTATTTTTTCATGAAAGGTCATTTCCCAAAATTTTAGAAGATTCTTGATTTTATTTCTTTTGTTTTGAGACCCAAAAATACCAATGAAAATATAAGGTAAAAGTCTGAGTCAGCCTTTTCCTGTCATATTTTAAATCTCCAATATCTCGAAAAGGAGGCCCATGGCCTATCAATATTTTTAGTTTATTTTGATCCTTAACAAATGCTCTACCGGCTTATAGTATCAATTTCAACTTCTTAATTTAATAATTTTCACCTAACCTCACCAAAGTACATCCTTAAGTTACTAAACATATTTGTAGACAAGACTTAAGGTGGTTCAACACCTTGACTAAAATTAATTTGGCTCGTTTAATTTTCATAAAATTTTGACAAAATATTTACTTTGACCCTTTGAAAAAAATATAAAAAATTCAAAAAACTTGAACCACAGACTTTATCGGAAAAATTTGGTTGGATATATAGTAGTTTGACAAACACTTACTTTGATCATTGAGAAGCTTAATATTTCCTTAACAATACAATGTGATTAAAACGTGTAGCTGATTTTACAGAGTTATCTCCCTGTAGTGTTAGGTACCACCTTAAACAGGTCGAGAACTCTAGATTTTCTGACGTCAGAATATATTTGCATAGTAATTTCCAAAACACAAGGCTAATATGGCCTTGAAAAACTGACCAATCGAGTCAATGAACTACAATGCATTGTGGGCTACTACGAGTAAATTACTACTTAAAACACGTGGAGTTAGTTGGAAAACAGTCAATTAATATATTGTCTGGGACTCTCATTACCAAAGTTTTTATTCTGCAAATATATTTCATGTAAAATATATAACGTAATCTTCAATTTGCATGCTCAGATTAAAAAAATATTGTTTATTGGCTTCACGATTTGACTTTCTTTTTCGCATCGCAAAAGTAGTTGAACCGGTTTTGTGCATTGTTATGAATTGAACCTGAATTAATTTCACGACATGACACAGTGAAATATCCTATGAAGTGACCACTGTCCAGTAAGAAAATCATTTGAGCTCTTTTAAACCTGTATAATGTCATTGCAAAATCATTTCTGCCTATAAAAACCCGAAACTTTTATTGAAACACTTCTTTCTGTACTGAATGTGTATTTTTTTTTATCAGGACCTGAACTAATAGTAAGAACATCATAATATTCAGTATGCTAAAAAGAAGTGTTATGAAAGCGACAGGGGCGGGTCCAGCCATTTAAAAAAAGGGGGGATCCTAACCCTGGACAAAAGGGGAGGGGGTTCCAACTACACGTCCCCATCCAAATGCACTGATCGTCCAAAAAAAGGGAGACCATTCCCCGGAACCCCCGCCCCTGGATCCGCCACTGAGCGGGTACGGTATATAGCTCAATACATTTTTTATAGTTTCATCCATCGATAATATCCGTTTGTTGCTAATTTTATCACAAAATATACCTCAGAGGTTTTTTTTATCGTTCGGCTGCTGTCCTGTTGACATATGTAAAATATCTCCAATATCAAAAGTCTCTGGATCATGGTGGGTGCCATATTACCGATTATTTTTTTTTCTAAAACGTGCTTTGTATATAGAAATAAGAAGATGAGGTATGAGTGCCAAATGAGACATCTTTCCAACAAAGACATAATTTAGTAAAGTAAGCAGTCATAGGTCCTATGCTGAAAAGTAAGCTATTAATGACCCAAAAATTACTTGTGTAAAACAATCCAAACAACAACAAAAAACAAAAAACGGCCCAATTAAATATATAAAAGGACAAGAAATCTATCCCATCAAAAAAAAATTATATTGTATAGGAGCCTGTATTTCAGTGGTTGTCGTTTGTTTATGTGTTACATATTTGTTTTTCGTTCATTTTTTTTATATAATTAAGGCCGTTAGTTTTCTCGTTTGAATTGTTTTACATTGTCATATCGGGGACTTTTATAGCTGACTATGCGGTATGGGCTTTGCTCATTGTTTAAGGCCGTATGGTGATCTATAAATGTTAATTTCTGTGTCATTTTGGTCTCTTGTGGACAGCTGTCTCATTGGCAATCATACCACATCTTCTTTTTTTATTATAGATCCAACGCTGCAATTTTCACAAAACATATCAAATTTTCCACCTTGTCGCACATACATATAGATAAAATCATTACAGCTTATTTCCTAATGCATGTGGAGCAAAACTTTGGTTAGCTTGCTTGCTTTGTTTGTATATTGTACAAAATATAAAATATACAAGTTAAACTATGCCTATATATATATATTGTTTAAAGATGTCAATCTTATTTTCAAAGCTTGTATAAACAACTATACAAACAAAGCAAGCAAGCCAACCAAAGTTTTTCTTTGCAGGTTTAAGAAATCAGCTGTAATGATTTTATTCAGTTTGGCAAATCTCCGAGCCCGTTAAAAAAAGAACAAACTGAAACTACAGTTGCTGACTTCACTACCTTCAACAAAAAGGGAACAGTTTGGAAGTCCCATATACTGAAATGTGACCAACAAAAATACTTATAGATTTTGTTAACACTGCCATGTATGTAAATATTAATTTTCTTCGCCTTTTTTACGAACACAAAATTCAAGGATCCCACATTTGCCTTTAATTATCTAAACGAACATTGCTGTACTCTTGAATATCAGCACCGGCTGCATTTTATCGACGGCTTACTTTACACCAGTAAGTTTGTCTCGTGGGTAATTGTGTTTTTTCGCTGTTATTTCGTTGCTTCTGGTGGACAAATACATGAAATCTCTGTGCCATCCTCAAACATGTTAATGGCTATATATCGGGTAATTCAAACCCTTTTTTCTTCGCATAGAAACAACTCTTCGTTAATCTGAGCATGGAAGTAATACTTTATATCACGAACTATGTATGAGGATACACAAAATGAAAAACTAAGCGAAATTGTGAATCCCGCATTGCAGGAAAAATGTGTTGTATTTCAGTAAATAACACGTGTTCTTGGTTGATGGTAAACACGTAGTAGTCCATCATGCATTGTGACTCATTTAGTGGATTGGTCAAAAACCTAGGTAAAAATAAATTGCGTCACATGTAAATAAACAATTACATGTGCGAGAACATAAGTATGCAAATTTATGCATTTCCATATAAGGTAGTGGTCCCGACCTGTTAAATGGCATTTATAAAAAAAATTGCCAAACAATTACAAAATGTTTATTGTAACATTTAATTAAAAACTCGATTGATTTTATATTTTTCAGGTTGCAGTATTTTCTGTGATACATGTACAAGATACAGTATGTAACAGTGATACACACATAATGTACCAATATCTTAAAACAACAGACAACCAGGTGACAACATTACAGGTGAGTCTTTCACTGTGATACATGTACAAAAACAGTATGTACTAATAGTGATACACACATAATGTACCAATATCTTTTTAAAACAACAGACGACCAGGTGACAACATTACAGGTGAGTCTTTCACTGTGATACATGTACAAGATACAGTATGTAATAGTGATACACACATAATGTACCAATATCTTTTTAAAACAACAGACGACCAGGTGACAACATTACAGGTGAGTCTTTCACTGTGATACATGTACAAAAACAGTATGTAATAGTGATACACACATAATGTACCAATATCTTTTTAAAACAACAGATGACCAGGTGACAACATTACAGGTGAGTCTTTCACTGTGATACATGTACAAGATACAGTATGTAATAGTGATACACACATAATGTACCAATATCTTTTTAAAACAACAGATGACCAGGTGACAACATTACAGGTGAGTCTTTCACTGTGATACATGTACAAGATACAGTATATAATAGTGATACACACATAATGTACCAATATCTTAAAACAACAGACGACCAGGTGACAACATTATGTAAAGCAAAATTATATCCGGGTGAAATTTGATCCGGAGGAAAAAATGTCACAGTAGTAGTTGTTATTTTTTTATCCGGAGGAAAATATTTCCCTGGGATATTTTTTCCTTTGCCGTAAAAAGTTATTAGAAAAAACTTATCCTTTAAAAATACTATGAAATAACAATAGTGTATTTGAAAAAAAAGCGAAATTGTTAAAAAAAAAATGTATTATAATGGGAACTAATTTCACTGAAATATTCCAGTCAATATCATCCTTTTAAAAAGAAAATTATCATGAAACATAGGGAAGAAAACCAGAAGTAATTTCAAGGCGAAATTGTGAAAATAATATCATGATTAAAGAAGGCTAGTGTAATACATGTTAAAGTGAGTTGTTTTCAGATTTCAGTACAAATATAAATTTAAAAGTAAGGTAGAAATATAGTTGCATTACTACTGTTTAAAACAGTAATAGAAGAATTTGATTATGATGATATTTTTAACTATATAAATAGTTTTGTCTGGGGACAGAGATCATGAGATGTAGCTGTTGATTATATGGAAATGAGATAAATCATAGCATAACAATATATTGGAACAAAAGCATGTTTAACAGCTGGATAGTTTTTACCTGTGAAATGTTATCTGTCTTATTAAATCAAGTTGTAAGTCATCTTTTTATATAAATGAATATATATAAAAAATAAGATTCAAGGAAAAATTTCACTATAAAATAGATTCAGAAATATATTATATTAATATCTTTAAAATATAAATTTCTCATAATTACCTCCCTTTGATAAATTATGCAAATTTGGTCTACCTTTGTGAAACATTTTATAATTATATTATAGTCAGGTATATATTAATTGTGAGTAACTTACATAGTAGTTAATGGGACTATATTTCACACGGTTCTGTGAAATATAGTACGGCAAATGTATACCGGTACATTCTATCCGCATAACACAGATAGATTTTCACTCCTCTGGAAAAAATCAACCTGTGAAATACCATGTCTGGAAAAAAAATACCGGGACAAATTATCCTCAGGATAAAATATCACTGAGGAAGAAATAAACCGTTAGGTGAGTCTTTCACTGTGATACCTGTACAAGATACAGTATGTAATAGTGATACACACATAATGTACCAATATCTTAAAACAACAGATGACCAGGTGACAACATTACAGGTGAGTCTTTCACTGTGATACCTGTACAAGATATAGTATGTAACAGTGATACACACATAATGTACCAATATCTTAAAACAACAGATGACCAGGTGACAACATTACAGGTGAGTCTTTCACTGTGATACCTGTACAAGATACAGTATGTAACAGTGATACACACATAATGTACCAATATCTTAAAACAACAGACGACCAGGTGACAACATTACAGGTGAGTCTTTTTTCACCAAGGTTTCTTATTTTATTCATGAGGGCACAGGTTCCAATATACAAGGTGATGACCATGCCGTGAAATATGTCACCTTTTCAAGCTTGAAAAAAATATATAAATAGGTCAGGAAAACTTTTAGAAATATATGATAAGGTCGATAAAGTTCTCATAACTTCTTCGTCTGTCATCTTTCTTGATGTTCCGGCTGTGTTTTTTCAACCATTTTCCTCTCTTTTGACAAGTTGGTATTCTTACTTATTTTGTATAACATAGAAAATATATTATTGTACTAAAAACTATTTTTAGTGTTTTATGTAGGTAAATTTCTAAACTATATCACAGACATAATATAGAATTAAATATTTTTTTACAGACGTAGTTAAATCAATTTGAATGATAATAATCAGTTGAAAATGCATCTTTTCCTGATACAGTCGATTCCACTTAATTGCATACCGCTTAATAGCATAATTCGGTTAATTGCATACTTTTCTCCTGCACGAAACCATTTCCCATTCACCTAATGTTAAATTGTCCGGTTATATGCATAGCCTTACAAGTGGCATTTCGGTTTATTGCATAGAAAATAATCGCCAGCTAGATATGCTCTGTTAAAACTGACGAGATTTTTGACCGGAAACGGCAATTTGGTAAGTATATTTTACTTGAATGCATCATAATTTTCATTATTATTTCACATTTACTTGTGTGTTATTCAAATAAAGTTTTAAAACAGTATCTTTCGTGTTTATATGATTATAAAAAAGTCCTCGATGTGTACACAGGTAAAGTTTCCCATATTCTATTTTAAGCCTCGAGGTCATAAAAATGTCAATCAGCTGATTGTTGTAAAAACACAACCATTCGATGATCTTCTATCTCAAAAGGTGTTAATTATTGATTGGATTTCAAACATTGTTCATAGATTCCATTTTGGGTGAATTTTTAAAACATTAACGCCTGCTAATTATCGATCATTATCCAATGTGTAATCTCGTAATTCAGCTTGGGTGATCTACATTTATGTTAAATATTACAGGGCTTTTATATATGGTTGAAGAATTTTATACATTAATCTTTTCTTTTTAATATTTTTTAAAAGAAAATTAACTTCTGATTATTATATATTTCTCACTTTCAACACTCGTGTCCAGCAAATAACCCGTGCATGGCCCCATCACCTGTGAACTGCTTTGCATAAACGAAACTAGCGGTGTTAAAGTAACAGTGTCACATCACTGTGTAATCGGTAAATACTGAATATCAAAGGCAGTTCATTGCACAATTATTGTTTACAATGATTATAAACTGTGTAGTATTGTTAAACAGTTTATTTTAAACAAGGTGTAACAATGTAATTTGTACATCTGGGTCATAGAAACAAATCTATTTTTAGAACAATTTTATTTTCGTATCTCAGGTAAAGGAAAAATCGGTACATAAATAAACTAAACAAAATGTGTTTATAATCTTTATTGAAAGAATACACAATGAAATAAAATGTATGACACTAGACAAATAACTTTTATTAGAATAAATAAGCATTCAATATGTTGTAAGTGGACTATGGACGTTCATCTTCCTTCTTTGTTGATCTGCACTATCGATGTTATTTGACTCCGTAATTTGGCATTTCGGATATAAGCATACTCCGCTTTATTGCATACTTTCGTCTGACAAATAGGCTATGCAAATAACCGGAATGTACTGTATCTCACAGTTTGACATCACGAAAATAACATTTTACGTTAGCAACGTCATTACCTCCCCTGTAACTATATTGTATGCCCTTCAAAGGCCCTGAAATGAAAAATGTAAAACAATTCAAACGAGAAAACTGTCATCTTAATTCAGTACAAAATAACGAACAGAAAACAAATAGGACATATAGCAACAAACAATAACCACTGAGTTACAGGCTCCTGACTTTGAAACTTTATTTGTGTAATGCCCCTTTCATTAAGTTTTACTGAAGTTTTTTAGGAGTGAGTTTATGATAGAATCTTTTCAGTCATCTTTTCTAGACTTCATTAAATTATCATGTTAGACAGTTTATATTTTTCAGAGACAGTTTGACCCTTTCTAGTTTCATTGACTTTTTTTCAATTTTCAGCCTCTGTTTGTTTCACAGTTACAACAAAGTGAAGTATCCCCAGGAGGAGATAACTCCATTAATAATGATGACAATGTGGATTCACATACATCCACTAGTTATGACAATTTAGCACAACATACCAGTGTAATGGAAAACAGTGATTTACATAGACGGCCTCAGAGTGAAGACCATCCTCATACAGAATCTAATGAAAACAATGTACAGATACACACAGCAGAATGTGTAGTGTGTCAAACCAAAGATGTTACAATAGCCATCCTGCCATGCCGTCATGCATGTGTTTGTGATACTTGTTTACAACAGTTAGATAAATGTCCAATGTGCCGTGGTTATATTGTGTCATATTTCAGAATTGGAGATGAGGACACTTTTTCTTCTTATGATTCTAGTGATAGATCCTCTAGAGAAGGTATATCACCTAGTAGAATGAATGGTGAAAATAAATGGGAAAATTTCAACAGACGTATCAATGAATTTCTGGGATTTCAGTGAATTCACTTTTAATCAAATTTTATTTTATTTATTTACACCTCAAGAAACACAATTTATTTCATGACATAACTAGCAAAAGTATCAGAGCCGATTTCAATGATTGAAATAGTTTTGTGCTAAAAAATCTCATTACAATGATATAGAACTGAAATAACAAAATGGCAAAGTTCTGCTAAATTTCATTACAAATATAACAAGATATTGAGAAGGAAGAATTCAGTTGCAAGAATTTAATGATCTAGAGAAAATTCTAATGCCAGTGATATTATACAATTACTGTCTTATATGAGGTAAATCACCGTAAATGTGTGGTTTTATTGACTTTTGAAAAAACTAATATTCAATGAGGCCAACAGCCAAAGTGAGTATCAGTATTTCAAAAGTCAATTAAACCACATATTACCTAAACAAAAGACATTATTTATTTGGAAAACTAAAATAGATACACAGAAACTGTAAGGTGCAAAATGATTAATACAACAAGATCCGCAAATAAGTCTGTATTGTTGAAATCGCCAGTTGCCTCCATATTCAAGTTATTTCCCTTTGATGACAATTTTTACCATTGTTTGCTTCATATCTTAAAAACATCATAGATAGAAACTTGACTAAGCAAAAATAAACAGCAAAACAAGATCTACAATACAGATCATATAAAGGAAATCGTAAGGCAACTTCTTATTGGGGTTAATTCCCTTTGATGACTATTTTTAACAATTATTGGCATTTTTGCCTTATATCTTAAAAACTATGATAAATAGATAGAAACTTGAATAAGCAAAAATAAGCAACAAGATTAGATCTACAATTCAGATATAAAAGAAAGCATTTCAAGTTTTGCTGATATAGTTAGTAGAATGTCACTCATTATAGGTGAAATTGTCCTTAAATGAGGATTTTTTTTAACCACTTATGTATTTTGAGCAAAAATAACTATAAACCATATATAGCAAGAAAACAAACAAATCTATCAGCAATACAAGATCAACAAAAAAGAGAATTTTTTTGCATGAATTCTATTTTCGTCTATTATGTTGGAGAGTGTCCTTTGTTGAATATGCACATAGACCTAGACGAACGACACAGGCTCTTTAGGGCCACTAGTTCAGGCACACAGTATTGTATTTCATTAGTTTTCCTATTTTACTGTTCAGAAATTTTTTCAACATTTATGTCATCAGGGTTTACAACTCGTGCCTGTGTGACTGGTTTCTGACTATAAATATGAATCCCCATGTATATATAGCTGAAACATATGTATTGATATACTGTTCCCAGATAAAGCTTGCCAAATAATTGACACAGATTAAACTATAATGTTTTCAGAGCATTCATATTTTTTTGGGGGTAAAGATTGCATTACATGCATTCAAAATCCTATGTTACTGACTTGATATCTAAATCTTCAAATGCTTATCACTACCTTTTTGATACACAAAAAAAATAGTGCAACGATCATAACATTCTTTACATCCTATCCAGCAATTTATCAATGCAATCAATGCTCAGATATTTAAGTCACAATACGATGTTACACTTGTTTAGAAAATTACATTACTTTTGCAAGATGCAGGAATCTAATATCTATTCTAAAAATATAATTGATGTCATTGTTAAAGTCGTCTTTAAAAATCGGAGCTATCTCCCATTGTCCATAATTTTAGTTGAAAACGCTTTAACGATAACAGTAACAGTACAATGTAATATTTAACAACTTACAACTGATAGATTAACGCAATCTTTACCCTTCTTTGCTTACGAGCACTTTGCTTTATCATAAGGTTTTTATCTCAGGAGGTTCTCATATAATACTGCAAAGTAAGGATTTGTATACAAATCCTTGTGCAAAGTAAACAAATATGCTGTTTATAGTTTAATATGAAATTGAAGAGGTTTACATTTTATGCACTTGTTGTGAGTTTGGAAGTTAATGTCCGTCTCAGAAACTACATTCTATAGAACTTTTAACTTCATTAAACCAACACAGAATGGCAGGTTTAAGTACTATAATAAATTCGTATCAATTAGAATTTCAAGTTTGGTGTTTTCTTTGTCATCTATATTCTATAAAATAAAATTTCTTCAAATGTATATCTACTATTCAGAGATTAATTATTTTAAAAGGATTTCTTATTTGCAAAATAAATCTGTTCTTCGTGCGTTTATCTGATTTAACGTATCAGGGTTTTTTTTTTGCGTATGTAGTAATTCAATTGTATGGTTTATTAAGTACATAATCAATATTTAAATGACTTGACCAATGAAATGCCTCCTGCTGGGTCTTAAATTTGTTTGCAATACTCTATTGATACCCATTTACAATTTTGATAATTTTATCTTGTTTACTATCTATTTTACAGTCGTAATTTACTCCAAAATGTAATAACAGGAATTTGAAATTAGATTTTTAAATTTTTGTTTGTTGTCTGAAGTTTCCTTCCTGGTTTGGTGTGCTATCTGATACAAACACTAACACAAGCAAGTTAATGTCCGGTAAACAGTTTTGATAATACACCTCGTGACCTAACCTTTCTCGAACTTATTGGATTTTGTCATGCTTGTATTGAATTAGGAAACTACTTGATTTAGAAACAAAGACATAAATTTACGTCATATTGGGTTTTAGTATAGGTCCATTCACATCAAAAAGGGGTTGGGGGTTTAAGGGGGAGAAGGGGTGGGATGAAGGGAAAGCAACTCGGACAACAGAGAGGATATTTAAGTACCTGTCTTTGTAAAAATCATGCAGAAGGTGATTCATGACATGTCACAGAAGTAATTTTTTTTGCCCTATATCATAAGAACTTTGGTAGATGAGTAAAATTCTGTCTTTATTTTCCCTGTATTATGCCCGTTGCCATGGTAACCATCAAATCAACAAATTGGCAAAGAATCGCATCATATGGGAAAGTGTCTGTCAATATCTTGATGGATTATACCAGAATCTCTTATTACATCAGCAGTATGTTATGATAACGCCGGTCTCAAATCAAATTCGAACTTAGATGGTCTCAACTGTTGGATACAAGATACAAATTGTCACAAATTAGGTTGCAGTCATTTAATCCAATCTGTTAAACTTCTATCTGCACAACCACATGGACATGATTAAGATCTATTAAGAATTGTGTGAAAACATACATTATCCACAGTATATTTATAAATGGAGATCGTTTATTTATCTGAAGAATCATAATTTGGTGACTACAACCGCACTGGTATATGAAACATTTAAAAAAAAACTCCAACAAAGGGTTCAATTAACTGCCCTTATCATAAAAGGAGTAAAAACCCTGATACAATTGGTAAAAGTTTTCACCTGTATTCACTCAGAGCACCGGCCTTGAAATTGTGAAGTTTATGGAGTGTGTTTTTTTTTATAAAATATTGCAGATTACTTATTCTTTGATTAACTTCAGCTGTTTACATTGAAGATTTCTGGAACCAGAAATGAATTGTGTTCAGAAAACAAGGCACGTATATACAGAACATGGCCATACGTATTCCTTCGTCACTCGCATTTTTTCACAATATTTTCTACATAAAACTACTTATTTCCCAAAACAAATTGTGGAGTCATCATTGCCTGGTCGGATTTTATCAACTAGGTACCATTGTCATAGTAAATTTAATTGGTTATACTTTTAGAGAGTTTTCATTTTCTGATGATCATGATAAACACAAATATTTTAGAAATTTGCGATACGTTTTGAACCGAATTGAATGGTAAAAAAGTGTCAACCCTGTTCATATCAAGAAAAAACAAAGGCACTTGACGACAAAACTATGACAAAATAAACAAATACGACAGTTCTGTGTCGTTTAACGTCTGGTATGGAAAAAAAATCCAACCGTAAATAATTGAAAATTCTTTAATGTGTTTTATATGAAATGTATAGCAAAAAGAAAAGAAAGTGACAAATACTTTTGGTCATGCACTGGAAGCAGCAACCAATGCAACTACACAATAGAACAAAAAGTAAGACATTTAGATGTCGATATTTTCTCAGTGTACGATTAGGGCAGTTCGAATTTCATTGCATGTCTTCATTGTAATTCACCAAGTGAAACAAACTGGCAGCGAATTATTTACACGAGTTACAGCATATGATAAGAATAAGAGCATTTTTACAGTTCTGCAAACGCGTTTGTTTGACCTCATATGAATGTTTCATGCAGGATCCAATACTAAGACCATGCATATACACTAAAATTGCCTTGAAACCTATGGTATGTTAATTTAACTCACGCCGATGGGTGGGGGCTTGGAATACCGTAGGTCCGTCGAAATTCACAAACTAGAATTCACAATAACAATGAGGAATATATGATGATTTGACAGGTTCGTATCAATTCATTTTCTATTTTTCAATCCTTTTTTTGCAAATCCTGGGGGCCGTTGCTAACTTAGACGTGGTCTATGTCTCGTAGTTCGTTCAGTAGTATATAAATTATAGATATCACACTAACGTGTTTGAATTACGATAAGGAACTCAAAAGACTCGCACTGACCTGTCTTTCGGTTTATTATGAGGTCAAGTTTTATTAAATGGAGATGTCACTATACATATCTCTCTCCACGATATGATAACAATGACTGAAACGGTCAGTTTGAACAAAGGTATAAATCTGCCAAATCATTTATTTTTATATCCTGTATTCATTCATGATTCATGATGTTCGAATTTAAAGAGAGTTCGTTTTAACCTGAATATCTCCTATCTCTTCCTGGGTTAATTCGAGACAACTATTCTTGAGTTGTATTGTTAACCTATGTTCAAATCTCATAAAGCGATTATTACTAGATACAAATCAAGTTAAAAAATATTCGCATGAACTCTAAAAGCAGTGAAAAACTGCACATACCATTCTTGCGAACTTTTTCAATTATCTTGTGTGGGTTTATGGAAGCAGAAATTAGTCACAATATCTTATTTTGTTTTTACCCTCTTTTCTTAATTGTGTGACCGTAACAATAACTCAATATAAACTTTATTGCCAAAAGTAAAACCCTGACATGTTAAAATGCAAACATAATATACACAAGTCACAAGAAATATACTTAAACAAAAAATGCGCTACAGGAAATCCTTAACAATCCTGGGTCTGTTTGTGTTTCTTTGGAATATTTCAACAAAAAGTAAGGAAACAACTCATCCAAAACATTTATTACAAACAATGTTATATATTGTTAATTAACGGTCTGTCGAATTCTCCACTTTACCTACATTTATGCTATAGCTATCAGCAATAAAAATCGGGGTTTAGTGTTTTAGTGGAACTAGCTTATTTAGCTATAATTTAGGGCAGTTATATGAGTTGAAGTGCCTGTATTTTCATTTTGACATATAGCGGGTTTTTTTTGTTCATGTATTGTTTTATCGACAGTATTGCAATCTTAGCCCTACTTCGGTAAAAAGTACTCATAAAGACTTGCAAATTCATCTCAAACAGTCACTATAAAGACACAATCTGTTTAAATAACCACCCAGTTAATTGTATTAAGCATGCAGATCATCGGTACAATGGTATAAATCACTTGCGGACATCTTATACGTTCAGGTATTTCACAACTCCATCTTTTATGGTAATATTCTATAATCAAGCACAACAATGTCGTCGCCATTCACCTCAAAAGCTAACTAATATTCATCATGAGGAAATAGTTACGACAGTGTTGCCAAGTCAATTAAAGATGTCTTTTTTTTTTAATTAATGTTGATTCACTTATAAGCTCTTTGCACAGTTAATATACGCACATTTATTCTAAAACCATGCAGTTGGAAATATGGGAATGGCTGAAATCTCACAAAACACGCCCCCTCCCGTTTTTTTTTTTTGCGTCTGTCACTTTTAATAACATAGTAGAATTGAATGATATACAAATGCATGAACATTATATATATACATGTAACTGTAATATACAAGAATTAATATAATATATAACAATAAACCAGAGTATACTGATTTGTATTACTCTAATATACAAGTCATTATGGTGAGGCTGAATTTCCTGTTATTTAATCATCATCCACGCACGTGGCTCAGAAAACAAATATATCTGTACATTAACCTTAGTTTTTTTGGTATAGAGATGTAATTTGTTTTCTGTGACAAGTGCCGTTTGGCCCATCCACAAGAACTTGCTGTCATCCGATGTTCAGCACTTCAGTACTTTGATTTTTATCGAATCAGTCAATCAAATGATTTACCTTTGTTTCACTTTCAATGTTGACATTCCTTTTCTTTAAATAACCGATAACGTACAATTCATGCATGCTTTATCCATCTCTAGCTGAGGAGTTAAACTGAAGTTCACATGAATACGGATTCAATGAGGTCGAATGATTACTGGCTTGCAAGTGAATAATTCATCAATGTTTCTTAGCTTAATTTGACAAAATTGAAGCACTGGCTGCTAAAATCGAATTATTATTTCACTTTTATTACAAAAATCTCATACTTTAGATTATATACAGAACAGAACATATTTTATTTCCAATTAAGGGCCGACAAGGGGCATACAGAGCATACATGAATAAAGCAAAAGAATATTGATTTGCATAGATACATAGATAATATATAATCAGTTAACAAATGACAAATAAGGCGGCCACTATTTAAGTGATATTTTAAGATTTGAATGCATAAAGGAGAAATTCTTCATGAAATTTTCCCTAAACTGTTGGAGTATCGTGCTAAGTATGATCAGCAAGGACGTTACTGTTACGTACAGAAGTTAGTTATAAATACGTCCTTGGTATCAGGTAACAACTCTTTGCAATAAATCTCATACACAAATTCGCAATATATATTTACCAAGCATCCGGGGAATGGTCACGTGACCTCCATAGTTTGTGTTGTTGTCAGAGAATCCGCCATCTTGACAGGTAAATCGTGAATTGAAGTGAAAAAACAATGTGCAACTGCAAAATAAAACTCGACAACCATGTTTTGGAATAATATTCAAATCCTTTATCAACAAGACTCTCTGCCTTCGTGATTGCAGGTGTCAAAAACTCTGAAAAAGACACAAAATCAAACTTTACAGTCGTAGTTCAGGTGATTTTTAGATGGCTGGCAAGGTAGCCAACAAGTTGCATGTAACAAAGTTTTCAAGTCTCGAATATAACAATGCCCCATACCTAGATACAAACCAATCGAGGGTTTGGAATATGGAAGAAGATGAAGTTCTCGACCAACTTAATGACGAGAGCTTCAACAATCGAGTTGAAATACTCGAACAATTGCTTATCAAGGTTAGACGAAGTGGTGGAAAACTGCCATATCGTGATCCAAAGGCCATATTCAATGGTCTAGCTCAGGCTCTTAAAGATTCGAACTGGGATGTTCGCCTGAAATGCATACAATTAATAAATGAAGTCATTCCCCAATTTGGGGATGATTTAGACCCATGCATGACAGTTGTTTTAGGCAAGCTTATTCCAAATATTGGAGAGAGCAAAATAACTGTTAGAAGAGCAGTTATTCAAACCTTGCATGTGTATATGAAACATACTCGTAGAGTGCAAGGGCTATTGAAAGCTATTGTTCAATATGGCTTAGATAATAATGATGCACGTGTTGAAAAAGAAACAATAATTGCATTACCGATGCTTTTCACACCAGAGTTTGGACGGGAAAACTTTTTTGACATAACTCAATCTTTGGCAAGGAAATTACTGAACAGTTCTCTAGAAGACAGTATTCGTGAAAACGTTCTCACTACTATGGAGAAAATACGTAATTTAGTAGGTGAGAGGGAGTTTACCTCTTACATTCAGAAACTTGCAGTGCCACTTCGACGGTATTACTGTCAGCTAACAAACAGTGACATAGACTTGCAAGATGGTTATAACTCAGGATCAACCACACCCAGAAATTCAAAACCATTCTCCAAGTCAACAGTTACACAAATGCCAAACAGCAGTCGTGCCCAGTATGTTGAGTCGTATGAATTTGGAATAGTTCCTAGTCATGTAATGAATCAAATAAATGACCAAGAGAATTTCAAATTGCGTGCTCAAGGAGTTGAGGAAATGAAGCGAATTGTTGGAGAATTGCAACATCAAGAGATTACAGGAAACCTTCTGCCCCACATGATGCCTTTCATTAGTTTCCTTAATAATTTGCTAGATGACAATTATTTCAAAACCACTACAGTAACATTAGAAATTCTAGAAATTTTAGTGGAGAAATTAGGCCAGAATGTTAAGCAATTTTTGAAACCTTTATCTTCAACCTTGGCGAAAAGAATGGGGGACAATAAAATAGTTGTGCGTCAGGCTGTGATGAAGGTAGCCATAAAAATGATGCAGAGTTATCAAGCAAAGCCTGTCTTATCTGTGATACTGGAAAATAATTTGACTCATAAAAACTCTCGTGTGCGACAAGAAACTATTAATATATTGATTGCAGCATTGCTTACATTCCCAAGTTATGACTTTGATCTCCCAAAAATTTGTAAAACTATTGCACCATTATTAACAGACAGTAAAAGACAGGTGCGTCAGGCTGTTTTAGAATGTTTTGCTGTGATAGCCCAAGCTATGGGACAGGGAAGGATGCAACCATTAGTACATGCTGTTGACACAGTTGAATTAATGAATGAAGGAGAAGGTGTCATGGCTGCTGTTCAGGCACGATTAGCAAGACGACAACTACCAAGATTGAACTCCGATCGGTTAGTGGAGTATGCCACACCCATGCCAAGTTCAGCTTCATCAAGGAGCCAGTATGTTCATGGTGCTGACATTGAATGGATAATGGCAGTTGGTGGGTCAGGTTCTTCAGCCAGACAGTATTCTAGATCAGACACCATGGAACTAGAGTCTGTGTCTTCATCTGCCAGGTCAACCCCTAATGTCATACCAAGTGAGAGTTTGACTCCAACAAACAGGACTAGATTTTTAAGTGCTGGTCGAGGTCGTAGTAAACTTCCATGGGAAGAGGACCAAGAGGAAAGGGGAAAATCTATGACACAGGTAAAAATCATTTGTTAAGTCTGACCCCAGTTATATTTCAGATATAAAACAGTTCATTTTGTAGCTTGAGTGTACAATCAATTAGAATTCAGAATCTAAATTTGTAAATACATGTCTTTAAATTGATATTTTATAGCTTGTCTTTCTATGTTCTGATGTAACACTATTGTTTCAGATAAGGGTGAAGATTGGTACAAATTTAAATGTTTAAACCTATAGCTATTGCCTTTGTTAGAAGGAATTAAATATTTTAGATTTTGTGACATTCTTTCTCGCAATCCCATCCATGACCAGTACTTATTAACTTACTCCAGAGTGTACAAAAAATGTACATTACATCAAAACATTCAGATTTTCAGCAAAATATAAAGGTAACTACGGTTACTTCTTAGTAGTAACAGGTTAAATTTAAAACGTTACATGTACATGTACTCATATGTATATATGCCTTTTCAAATCTCTTGTAAATTTTTTATGTGTCCCGTGTACTGATTCAGCTATAACCAAACTCCTTATTCTGACGATAATACATTTTAACTACAGATGAGTGAACGTCTCAGCTGACCGAAGAGTAATGGTCCCAAAAAGAAAAATATACTTTCCACATGCATTAGTTAAACATGTTAAATGTATATATTTATTTCTATGGAAATGCATTGTTTCAATTTATTGATTCATGTTGCTCAAATTTGTTAAATTTATATTTCTTTTTAATGAGAAACAATGAATTTCATCAACAAAATAGTATTCCCGAGTGAATAGTTATGGCAGATTTTACAGTATTGTGTTCTGTCTCCTACTTTCATGTTGCTAACGTGACGGAGACAAAAATGAGTAACGTTAGCGACATTTGGACATGTCACATGAGCAACAACATCTTTAAAAGTTAAAATGTATGCACACAGTGATGTTTAATATATGCCTGGAGTAATAAAATTGTACAGTCTGGTTTAGAATTTCTAAATATACAGAATGTCATTTGCAGGTGTACTTTATATCAAATGAATACACAAGAAACCAATTCGTAATAGTAACATTAGCAACATCTACTATCATGACATTACGTTTTGTTGCGAAAGTCTTTTTGATGGACGGAATACATTTAAGGTCTTCTTGTAACGATATTACATACAACTAACCTTCTTTGCTTCCCCATCATGTGAAGGAACTAACTCCGAATCTACTTCTGCAAAGGGCGATATTGTAACTCCTATACAGGAGAGTTACAGATCTAAATATATGTTGCTCACGTGACACTGATTTGGACGGAAACGTCGAGCAGTAACGTTCGCAAAAAATAAAACAGCCAATGATATTGATTCCTCAAGTCCTTTGACCCCTTTACGTCATCCAAATGTAATATGATTGCTATTTTCAATTATTTATAAAACCCGGGATAAAAATAACTACAATGGGCTGTCTGAGAACCAACAAGAAAATTGCGATCGTGACATACCACAATGGACGGAAAAGACGTGACGTTAGCAACAATATTATTAAATTACCTTTTTTAGCCTTTACCAATACAAATCTGCCTTAAAGTTATGATTAAAACACAAAAGAAGACTTTTTATTTAAATATAAGTCCATGTTATTAGGCTCCACTTATAAATAATACTTCAAAATTCCACTCCAAATAAGCTGGATGTCAGTAAAGTAGGTCATGATGTCTATTCCATGTCCAATATTTTGAAATTGTAAACCCTCTAATTCTAACAAAAAACACAAACACAGAGTAATTTTTATTTTTATTTACTCAGAAAGACACATTTTATTCAACAACATAATGCATTACTCCATTACACAGTCTGTTTCACAGTTTCAGCAATTGCTTTTTTGATGGATACAAAAAAACAATATTTCCTTCTTATTGTAAAATCTGCCTTATTCACTTATTGATAAAAGATAGTTTCTTCTCACTTTTGCTAAAAAAAGATCTTTAAGCAAATTATAGTGTTTGATGTTAATTAGTTAGTAGTTTTTGACAGAGACATAATACAATGTCTCTGTTACTGAAATTTAGAAAAAATGTAATTTATTGTGAACATAACTTTAAATGAGCATTTAAGACCTAAACTGAGACAACTTTTACTTTAATTGTATTCTCGAGTATGATTGGAACAATATAAAAAATAAGTGAGCATACATTTGTACACTTTCGCTTAAGTATCACCATGACTCGCTATCAGTTTCAAAATAACTTCTCCCTATGATTCTGAAGTAGTGTAAGTCCTGCCAGGGTCTGATTGATTTCCAGTTTTGATTCAAAATGGTTCAACCATATTCAACATTCCAGTAAAAGCAATGTTGGATGACATTTTTTTTTGTAATTGGTCAACAAATTTATTTTACATTTTATTTTTAGTCAAATACAAGGTAATACATAAATTACAATTCCTTTTAATAAAGTTTTGTATTATATGTATTTGCTATTTGGATGTCAGAAATATACATTCTATTTAAAAACAATAACTCCTTAAAATTCATAGGGTCCAAGGAAATCTTAGGCAAAAATTTCTCCCCTGCAGGCCCTGCTAGGATTTCAAAATGCCAAAATGTTTTTTTTAGAGGGCATAGCTCCTTTTCATGCTTTTCAAAAGTTATCTTTTATGTACATGTATTATAACATACATGCAGTTCCTCATATTTTCTAAGCCGAACAATATTACCATCTTCATTAGACACTAATCCACCAGGAAAGGAGCACAAATGTAAGCTTTGATGGTATCTTTTGACTCTATGCATATCAAATGTACATTGAATAAAGTCTGAATATTTTTTATAATGTGCTTTAATTTAAAAACAGTAAACATAAATTCATGGGCTTTTAGTTCGAGGTGATCACATGTAATAAAAAAAAAAGGGATAGTCGTTTTTTAGTAGGTTATTCCTTGTGGCAAATTAAAAACACCTTTGTTCGCATACTGTTAAACCTGGGAAAAAGTATAATAACATATTAATACCCAATAAAAATCAGTACTCAAACCAGAACATTTTTCTCACTGGCTGATGTCTGATAGTAAAACTTTGTTTGATATTGCTAAATGATTCTTCAGTCTTTGTTTTTAACAACAAAATTAAAAATATTTGAGTAGTGATTCATTGTACTTGTCTATCTTTTGTCCAGGTAATTTTTAAACTTAAGAAATAATGTCTATACTTGATGATTTTATCATGTTTAAGGACAGAAGCGTGTTGACTACTAGAACTATAAATGAATTTAGATCACTGTTAATAATATATCAATGTAGTTTTAAATAGGACTCACATTTTGGAGTATAAAATGTATCTGAATCCAATTGCTCAGTGTTTATTGATACATGATCAGTTTAAGTCCTCTCCATTGAAGTTTGACCATATACAGCCAGTGTTCTCCCCAGGCCGTTTTTGCGTCGCGGTACCACGATGCTAACATTTCTTCCCGCGACGCTGTAATAATTTCCGCAACGCTATAATTATTTTGAGGATGTTATTTTTCTCGTTTCTATATGGCAAAGTTACATGTATGTCCTAAATTTTGATCCTTCATCTAAGTACCACTTATGATCATAAAAAATATATCACCTTTAATCCCTTCAAGTCGGACAATAGACAATTAAGAGTGATCAAATAGGTGTTAATTGCAATTGCCCTTTGGGGGATAACTGTTTGGATAGGAATACCCCAAACTGTCACTTGTATGATTAATACCACGTGGTCTGCAATTATTACAGTAGTATTACTTTCTTTTTCTTTCTATCACTTTTTGTTAATCGAGAGTGAATAGTTTGATTATAAGCTAAACAATTTTTGGTCTTTCTTGAGAAAGTGATCATAATTGGCTTTAGTTTATGTTTCATCCATTAAAAATGCCATATTCATTCTCTTGTCAAACATTGTTTATTTTTCGTATTTTTCATTGCTTTCGGCGGCCATTTAATAATTTAGTGTAAACTGCTGGTTGGAACTGGACCAGATATGACAAAAATCCGTATTTTACCATAATAACTACATTTGCACAAATGGCACAGTAGACAGAAAATAATGATACCTAAAGAGAAAACTAAGTATTAACAGACTTTTTGTTGATAACTTTGTTATGAATATATATCATTTTGATAAAAAGAAACAACTGGGACTGATACATTGAATACCATGAACCAATATATTTCATAGACATGATAAAGATTTTTTTTCAACTGGGTAGGTAGGTAACTGGAACCACACATATATTTTTATTTGGCCCCAGAGGAAAAAATAATTCTCGAACTATAAATGATTATATAGAAAACAAAAACTGAGAATACTGTAAATCATGGTTATGTTTAATTGTATTCTCAGTCATGAATTCAACAATATTGACCCAAAGAATAGGGTTGAAAAGAATATTTTATTCACCAAATAAGGACATATAGCATACAAAAAATATAATACATTTTGTAATAAACAATTATTTCTTGTTGGGAAAGGAGAGGAAATGCAGCCACTTGTACAGATAAACGACAGAATTACCATACAAGCATTTATAGTCAACACAACCAGAAAGAGTTCCCATCGTTGGACGGGAAATATGAAGGCTTCCAAGAATGAACAAGTGACATGTCTAACTCTGAACAGTTTGAAAACAGACTATCGACATCGACCGCTTGTTCTTGATATTTGAAACTGCATGCATATATACGTATACGTTTATGATAGTGATGAGTTCTTGCGTCTGACAAAAACTAAATTCCTTCATGATTAAATCTTTCCATACGTTTATATTGGTTTGGAAGGTGATTACTCAAAATCGTTATTTGAAAATCCAGTTTGTGAGATGTAGATTCATTTCAATACAGAAATTTCGTCTATATATTAAGTTTCACAAGTGTATAACACGGAGAAGCTCTGAAGGTAAATTACTCCCATTTTGTTTGGGTGTGAACCATCGATGTTTACAGCAATATCAAAGAATAAGATGATGATGGTAGAAAGAACTCTGGGCGTCATGTGGCAAATATTACATGCATATCGGACCATGAGTTGTCAATCTGTATGAAAAGCTTTCCAATACAACCATATTATTGAGAAGGAATGTTTACATGCTATACTCTCGTACTAGTATTACAGGGTTCTTGTGGCGTTCACCTTAGACACACATCTTTTTAACGATGTTAAAAAAAAAGACAGAACCAATTAATGTCATATTTCCCTATTTTTTAAATATAACAAAGTCTTTTATCTGACAAAAATACCCATAACTAAAAGTCTTTTATCTGACAAAAATACCCCTATTTAGCGGACAAGTAATTTATTCTTTTTTCTGTTATTGAATACCAAGAAAGAAAATAAATCCCAAAATTAATTTGAAACTTTGATACTCAATAGTTTCCCAGCAAAATATTCACATCTCTTGGGGATAATCAGTGTTCATCCAGTGGCATATATAACAATTGTGATGACGAATTCCTTCCTTTGTTCGTTCAATGTACATGTATACATGTATATATTTTAAATTGCGCTATAGTTCTGTAACTTTCTACCCAGTCGTATAAACGAATCGTCGACAAGTGCGTACATTTTTTCCTTCACTATTGACAATGAGTATATATTACATTTTCCCAAATTCACCCTTGGAAAAAATATTTAAATAGAGTTTAATTTCATCAAATCTTATTTTTTGGGTATTATTTATATTTTTATGAATAATATTCTTTACACCAGAAATGTTATTTATAAACAAGCGTATGAGTTTAGTAATGACAAGTAAGACAGAGTTGTATATTATACATCTGATAGTTCAAAATGGAAAGTTATAAGTTATCGGCCGTGTACACTGATCAATACCTGCAGAAGTGAAACGATGCATGAACTTGCAAGCCTGACAAAAAATTGCTTGAATACCAGGACGTGTCACCTCACACCCCTCACAATACCTTTGGAAGTAATACCTTTAGCCATGCTGGTGATCAGATGAGGGAAGATCAGAATTTATTTGAAAAAAGTTGAATTATGAACAAATTAGATTTTCGAAAACAATTTTCACGGAACACTTATTTATGATTTCAACTTTGACTTTTTACCTAATTCAAATATCAACAGTTTAAAAACACAGACCATGGTAATTTAAAAAAATAAGAATATTTTCCGTATCAAGTTAGTTAGTCGGATAAAACAACCGTACGATTGTCAAGATATCGACACGCAATTACGACTACATCGGTTACTGTAGTTTTGTTCCTTTGTGGTTTATAGACATATCGTTGTTATTAATCGGGAAAGAAGACAAAATGGCCGAAAGCAGAGAATTGATACTCTAAATTTAAAATCGATGGTGATCGCTTATCTAGCGGAATAAAACTTTAATATCTATGAATTTGTGCATTTTTAAACAGAATGAACATAATCATGATAATATCAATTTTTGATTTTTTTGCGAAGTTTCCCTTTAAGTAAAAAAGTGATTTAGACCCGAAGATACATACTGTCATACATGTACATATGTATACACCATGTACAATGTAAACAGGACATATAGTTTAAAAAAATAATTGAAATTCCTGTGTTTTTAGTGCATCATGCATTAAGAAAAATCAAATAAAATAGATTTAAATTTTAAAATCACTTATTCAATGAAAAAATCTTTACTGTGAAGTATCGCAAAACAAATAAACTACAACAGTAAATTCTTGCCAGCCCATCAAATATTGTCACATAAATTTTCTTTTGACAAAAGGTATTAAAATTGTATGTAGACATATTCATGTTTGTTCACAATGTGTGTTGTGCAAACTTTAGATTTTTCTTGTCATAAGAAAAGAATATACTTAATGCATAAAACTGTTTGTGTACATTCATATTGTATGTGTAGATTAAATTTGTCCTTGAGTTCATACATATATACATACTTTCAGTGGTAACTGTTACTTTACATCAATGTGCTAGCCTTTTCCATATTTAAATGCATGTATCTTGAATATAGTCTTAAAATTTGTTTATATTGGTACTGCAGTGTGCAACAGTTTTTTTATACATCTACTGATAAATGCAATTTTTTTCTTTTGTCACTTTGGTTAAATTTGTATTCTAAACTTTTTTAGAGAAAGGCCAGGGGATTAAAGTTTCAGAGAGCAGTCTTTAACTTTAGATATAAAATAAATGCTTCTTTCCAATACTGTTTGGTTTTAAATACATGACAATGTGGCCAATAAAATACTTAGAAGGCCTTGCCCTTCACTTAAAAACCTGCACTATCACACTGTCATGACTGAGGAATATCTATCACAGAAAATGTTTACATATACACACAACCTTCAGTCTGTTATGGTGGAGGATTTAAAAAATACTCTAACAATTATCATTAAAGGTTAATACCAAAGTACATTCATTAAAAATAATTTAAATTTGTAATCGTTTTAGGAACTATTAATACATTGTTGGATTAATGCCCAGAATGGTATTATAATCACCCAGAAAATATCTTTATTAAACAGCTAACTCAAATTAGTACTATGGATTCATTTATTTTTGTGGATACCAATTTTCATGGATTGAGGAAAACTTACATGTTTGTGGATATTCAATTTCGTGGTTTTTCCAAATTATGCTAACGAGCCTATGAAAATTTTTGTATTTGTTGAACATTTAATCTCTTCGTGGTTCACCTGTTCCCACGAAATCCATGAAAATTGGTAGCCAACAAATAATAATGAATCCACAGTATTCCGAAATTTGTAAATTTATATTTTGATTTAGTGGCTTCACAAATTTTATTTAATTTCTGTAGGTACTAGATAGTGATCTAGACTTCTTGATACATAAAATTTGTTCATGTACATGTATGTTACTGTACAGTATACTATTAATTAGTTTAATAATATCATTTAATAGCCTCAGCTGCTGTCGATTTTTTTAAGCAGAACCAATGCCATTATGGTTGTCAATATTTCAGTATATGAGTATTTTTATTATATATATGTTTGTATATATCTTATATATACTCATAAGGGCAGGCAATATATGTCGTGTCCTGGTTGGGGTTCTAACCGTTTATCTAGATATTTGATTTTAAACCAATTTTCCAATTTGTCCAGATTGAGGTTCAAAGGGTCCCAAATAGCATTATCATATTTTCTTCCTGAATATGCAATTTAATTTGCAATTGCCATTGGAAATTAACCACAGATCCATCCTAGATTGGTAGTTATACATGTAAGGTACGTAGCAAACATGAATTTTTAAATAACATTTGTATTGCCCAGTATTGAGGGGCGTAAAGGGGGGTATGTGCACAGAAGATCGCGAAATAAAATTGCCATTTCACGATGAACAATTAAAAATGTCTTGCACGTTGATCTTTTTACAGATTTCACGAAACACGGTGAATAATGAACTTTTTTCACGGCTGCACGTGAAATAAAAATGGCAAAACACGTTGCACGAAAACAACCCTTTACCACCCTCAGTATTAAACAGTCAAACTTCACATGATCAAATCATAATTAATAGATCTAGAGTTACTTCCCTTGTCTTATTATTTTCCTAAAAGTTCAGTCCTGCTATCATATTTTATATTGATAGTTAAAATTTAAATCACTGAACTGAAACATACTATAATTAAAGATATTATTTAAAAAAAAAAATACGAAGTATTATTGTTTTTAAATTTGTTAAATGATTTTAAAATGTTCATTTATCATTATTTTGAATTTTTAGTTGTTTTTTGAATGTCTTTGTAGACTATATCCCACTTCTTCTGTTGCAGTAAATTTTTTATCAATGATAATTGGAATTAGATAATGAGAAATAAATTGTGTTATAAAAAATGAAAGTATATAAAGGGATTTGTGTAATTGCTATGGTTACAATGTTAACCTAGACAGGGGCCTATCATCGTGCATTTCCTCAAAGATTAAAACTAGCAGTAATTGATTTATGTGTAGATTAGGTGTGTTTTTGGTATAAAAAGCTGATTGAAAAAAATTTTCTTCAAATTGATTTTTATTTTGGATTCAATACATTGATGGGTTTAAATGTAGAATTATAAGCATTCAGACATGTTAAATCAATCTTTTCAAAAATCTTGACTGACTTTCTTTTCATAAATCTATCCAGATTCAATACACTCATTATTGTATTTCTTTACTATTTGTAGCTTTTATTCACAAAATAAAATAGCATTAATATGCTTAAATGAAGATCACACAAAATTTGAGGCGTAAGGAGCTCATAACAATTTCGACATTATACTATTGATATACATATATTGCTATGCAAAGCCGCTCTTCCATGAAAAATTTTGAAAAGTTAAGTAAATCTTAGCAAAGTGTTTTATGTATTCCAGAATATAAAATTTCAAAAAAGTGGTATTAATACTTTCTTTAAAGGCAAGAGGTTATGATTTTACATATATGTGAAATTGAAAAGAATCAAGTGTAAAATTATACCAGCGCATTGAATTGTGATATCCAGCTCAATAACTATTATCCCGAACAAAAAAGTTTTATTTAGGTGCTTGCTAACCAGGATTTTAACTGACTGGAAATATAATAGATTTAATTAGGAATAATTTTTGTGGTAATTTATTACCGAATAAATTAGAAATAAACTTGCGTCATCGGCTTAGAAGCTCAAGAGTCTGGCAAAGAAATTGACAACAAACACAAAATTATCATAACAATAATTGGAAATTAAAAAATATGATAAATTATGGGGATATATTCTTGATGATTTGTGGATAATATTTCAATGTCTTATAGTCTAAAACTTGGCTAAAATGTGTGTATGGGCTTGTCTACCAAAGCTTTGTAAAATTGGAAGGGTTGAACCCTATGCTGAGGATTTGTTCCTTTCTGATGAAGAGGTAATTATGAAAAATAGTCTTGTTGGTTCACTTTTATATGTCTTTTAAAATTAGGAATCTTGGTTACTGCCCTACACGCCAATGGCGTACAAGGGCAGTAAGTAAAGTAAGTAAAATTAGGAATTAGTTTAATTACATTGGAATTAATGGTTAACTTTTGTTTTTGACAGTGTCCTCAAACATACTGTACTTAAAATGTCGCAATATATTTCTAAATCGATCACCTCTAGCTTGGACAAATAATAAAAATGGAGGGTCTGAGGAATACTGTATTATTTTTTTTATTGGTTTTCAAAGTCTATAATGAATTCAATCATATGAATTTGGCGAAGGGGCAATCACAGGTCCTCCAGAAGGGTAAAAAGTTACTGTCTGAAGTGGGACCAAACATGTTTGTAACAAGTTAAAAGAGCATTCAGTTATATCTTAAACAAGAAAAGGGGGAGTAGATTGTGGTTATTGCAGTAACACATCAATTGGAATCTGTGACATCTTTCCCATAATATAAATGAACCATGTCATGATGCTGTCTGTTTTAAACTTTCTAAGAGATGACTTCAAACTATACCTGATGTACAGAACCTATGGTACATTGGATACTTGTAGATAACAACATGATATGATATTGAAGCAAAGATACATGTATGATACAGAGTATACATATCCATGTACACTGGAACATTGTTTTAATGTGGATATTATACTCTGTAGTATAAAATAGTGCTGAAATATTACTTCATAAAGATAGAAAGATGGAAAGCTATAATACAAAGAAATGAACATTGAATTATTCTCTTTTGTCCTTTAAGGTTTAGGTCTTAACAGGCTCTCACTCACTGTCAAATTATATGTCTGAAGCAGAAAATTTACTTTTATTATTCCTTATTCAAATTCAATTGGATAGGACATGCTTTGTTAAGTAATTTATTGTTCTTTTAAAGTATTCATTCAAGCACATTTTGTATACAATGAATGCACATTAAATGCTTCTACATGTACTCTTACCATAAAATTACAAATTAAGAATAATACAGATACATTAACACGATTAAATATATAGGAAAATGTGGTATGCATGCCAATGAGACAACTCCCCATCCAAATAACGATTTATAAAAGTTAACCATTATAGCTCAAGGTACGACCTTCAACACACAGCCTTGGCTCACACCGAACAACAAGCTATAAAGGGCCCCAAAATTACCAAAGTCTGGTTTACCTGTTAAGAATAAGTTGTTCTCTCACTGCATTCAGACTTCATCCACCAATGAAATATGGCCACTTTGGTATAGCCAATAGCTTAAAAAATGGTGTGGAACAGTCAACACCAAAAATTTATGAATCATTTTGGTCTGCTTTATACATGTATCTTGCCTTATAGAGAGTTGTCTCATTTGCAATAATATGACATCATCTTTATACATGTATCTAGACTTATAGAGAGTTGTCTCATTGGCAATCATATGACATCATCTTTTATTATGAAATAGACAGTATGAGTCTATTGAGAACTAAAACTAACCACAAGAGAGAAGATTTCAATTACAGTTTTCTGCTATAACCATGAAATTATTTGTTAAATCAAGCTTTACATCTGTTTACCTTTGCATTGTTGTTATCTTTTCATGGAGTGCACATGTAGTCATGTTGAATTTTTATTAAAAATTAAATACATTTTTGTAAACCATCATTATTCAATACAAATGTCTGCCTATGAAAAGTAGGGTACTTATATGTAAGATAAACATACAATTATCGTGAGTAGCTATTTTTAACACAGAATATATACATGTTTCACTCTCACAAAAAAATTTGAAGCCAAAAAGGAAAGGATTATTTCTAGAAATAATTTTACATTTTTTATGCCCTTCGCTGTAGCAGAGGGGGCATTAAGTTTTTTTTACCCTGGTCTGTCTGTACATACGTCCTAAAGTTTCTTAACACTCTATAACTTAGTTTGCCTCAACCAAATGTTATGAAACTGATACAAAATGATTATTACAACAAAACACAGATCACTTTTGAGTTTTTGTTGCGTCACATAAACCATTCTAGAGTTATGCCCCTTTACATTTTCGTTTTCTATCTTTAGTTTGCCTCTGCTAAATGTTATGAAACTTTAACACAATTTTTATAACCACAAAATACAGATCAAGTGTAAATTTCAGTTGATTCACTATAACCGTTCTAGAGTTAAGTCCCTTTACAAATGGAAAATTAGTGAATCTTTCGTTTCTGTTCTGTGTTATATTGAAACTTATATATTGTACATAATGCTAATGACCACAAATTACAGATCAAGTTTGAACTTTGGTTGTGTCATGTTAACTGTTCTAGAATTATGCCCCTTTACAAATGGAATAATTGATGAATTTTTCATTTCCGTTTTGTAACTTTAGTTAGCCTCAACCAACTGGTATGAAACTTGTTATGAAACAATGCCAATAACCACAAAATACAGATCAAATTTGCATTTTGGTTGTGTCACTTTTACTGTTCTAGGGTTATTCCCTTAACAGTTAACACTTAATACAAATGGAAAATTGCTAAATATTTCATTTCCTTTCTTTTATTTAAGTTTGCCTCGACTAAATGTTGTGAAATATACACAATATTATTTACCATTAAACACAGATCAAGTACACATTCTTCAGTTATGTCCCTTTACAGCTTTATGTGATAGGCAAGTAGGGGCATTATCTGTGTCCCATAGACACATTCCCCATTTATTTTTACATTTAATTTAAGCTTTGTCTGCTATATATATATATACTAATACACTGTAGTTAGTGGTAATCTTTCAAAATGATCATTATACGGTAACTTGATTGCAACTTTTTTGTTTGTGAATTTATAATACGTGTATGCTGCTCTTCCAAGAGACATGTACATGTATGAATTAATTACATTTTTGTAGGAATGATTTCCATTTTATGTGGTTTTTACTGTACAACCTATTTTAGCTGAACCCCATTTGAGAGTACAAAGGTGCTGTTTGAATTTTCTATAAATGTAAAATTGAACTGACATGCAACTATTCAAGAGTTAAATTTTGACAGGTTCCTGCTTTATGCTAGGGTTTGCTTAAAACAGATTGTGAATTAGTGCAGGGTTTATTTTTGACAGGTTTCACTGTAGTAAAGGAACAACTTATTATTCAACATCTATTATAATTTTGCAGTAATCCATTCAAAGATTGTAACGATATCATTTAAATTAGATTAGCTCAAGTAAATCCTTACTGTATAACAATAGAGATCAAATATTTAGTCAATATTTTTACAGTTGTAAGTTTTAAAAAGAACATGTCGGATCTCCTTTGTTGTGGCTTTAAAAGGTCTTTGTTGATCTGTCATTGTATATTTTGCTCTCGTTTAAAAAATATAATATTGATATTATATATGAATTATTTCTGCTTAAGAAATAACCTAAACAAATTAAAAGGCAACAATTTTCATAGTCTAAAGTGATTTCCAGTGAACAAAAGAATGATTTTGTTGCAGTAAATAGATATGTTGTTAAAAATCACAGTTACTCTTTGTAACTGATTTTTGTTTATATACATAAGTAAAATGTATCCCTGATATTCTTTGAAATTTGACCTTGTTAACAGCTCCATAAAGCTAAAATGGGAGCATATATGATATGAGTTGTAAATTGAAGAACCATTCATGCTCAAAGGTATAAGGGAAGCATGACCAAAGAGGGCATCTACAAAATATATATATATATTACATGATTTTCCTTTTAAAAAATCACTAATGTTATTCAAAACCAAAATTTTACATGAAATTGTAGTATTTTGATGAATAATGTTATTTAAATAACTTTGTTGTATTGAAAAAAAAGTGTTTTTTTTTAAAAATTCACAGATTAGACTTCAGTGTCAAATAAAAAGAAAACAAACAAATTTAATACCTAAAGAGATATTTAGTATTAATGTATACTAGACAGACACACATCATGTGAATGGTCGAAATGAAGTACAGTAAGAATAGTGATATTTTTATGCCCCGTCTACGATAGTAGTAGGGGCATTATGTTTTCTGGTCTGTGCGTCCGTTCGTCTGTTCGTTCGTCTGTTCGTTCGTCCGTCTGTCCCATGTCAGGTTAAAGTTTTTGGTCGAGGTAGTTTTTGATGAAGTTGAAGTCCAATCAACTTGAAACTTAGTACACATGTTCCTTATGATATGATCTTTCTAATTTTAAAGCCAAATTAAACTTTTGACCCCAATTTCACGATCCACTGAACATAGAAAATGAAAGTGCATGTTTCAGGTTAAAGTTTTTCAGGTTAAAGTTTTTGGTCAAGGTAGTTTTTGATGAAGTTGAAGTCCAATCAACTTGAAACTTAGTACACATGTTCCTTATGATATGATCTTTCTAATTTTAAAGCCAAATTAAACTTTTGACCCCAATTTCACGGTCCACTGAACATAGAAAATGAAAGTGCATGTTTCAGGTTAAAGTTTTTCAGGTTAAAGTTTTTGGTCAAGGTAGTTTTTGATGAAGTTGAAGTCCAATCAACTTGAAACTTAGTACACATGTTCCTTATGATATGATCTTTCTAATTTTAAAGCCAAATTAAACTTTTGACCCCAATTTCACGGTCCACTGAACATAGAAAATGAAAGTGCATGTTTCAGGTTAAAGTTTTTGGTCAAGGTAGTTTTTGATGAAGCTGAAGTCCAATCAACTTGAAACTTAGTACACATGTTCCCTATGATCTGATCTTTCTAATTTTAATGCCTAATTATATTTTTTACCAATTTTCACGGTCCATTGAACATTGAAAATGATAGTGCGAGTGGGGCATCCGTGTACTTTGGACACATTCTTGTTTTTGTTTGTTATAAATACAATTATTATTATTTATTTTAGTCATTCAATGATGGACCTCCAAAGGCTAGGAACATGTGGAGTGATGATAGTGGACCATCACAAGACAGTATTAGCAATGGTAAACGTGTCCCTAAACGTAGAATAACTGTAGTGGGAATTAATGCTGTAGAAGAAGCTCAGCAAGAACCAGGTACAAAAAATTCAGTATTGTTGACAATTGGTTCCCCATATTAAACAGTTACACAATTCCAAGTGTAATTTGCACTCTCCTGTTTCAAAATACTATATAAACTTTAGATATACTTTTGTTGAAAATATATAAAGGATAAATAAGAAAAAGTTAATAGTTGTTGGAATTGAAATCTGTTGTATATATTACAGTACCCTCACTTCAATTGTATACACAGTTTTCGAATTCACAGTCAATTAAATTTAAATTTCTTCGTCTATATTTCTAAAAGAATTTTGTGCGGTTGTACAAGAATGTTTGGGATCTGGCCTTGTCCTATATTTGAAGGCACATGTACATCATCAACATTCATACTTTTTCCTGTGGAAGTTTTACGTTACAAAAAAACATTTAGATAACTTTTGCAAACTTTTTTATTGTTAATACCAGTATGTTTTACAATTTCTAAACAAATGTTTTGTGGAATATAAAAGTCAGTCATTTTAAAGAAATATAGTATTTTGAACCAAAATGAAGCACAAATTGCAGGGTTGGCAAAAACCCGGGTTTTAAGAGTATTGCCCAGCCCAGTGGGAAATACTGGGAAAACAGGGTTTTACTGGGTTTTAGTGGGTAATACTGGGCAATACTGGGTAATATAAATTATTTGTCTGAATTTTAAAGAGGATTCAGTGATAAACAGAAATGCAATACATTTAATAAGATATTTATACCCTATTTTGTTTAGCATTTGTTTAGATTGGCAAACTGTAAATAGAAAGCAAATAAATCATTTTTTTTCAAATGAATATAGCTCCTATTAAGAATTAACAATTACATGTATTAAAGAAACATCACATTTAAATAATGTATATGTACTGTCACTAATTAATAAGTAATTATTCAGATTAGAACACAGATTTGTTTATGTAACAATAATCAGTCCTTTCAATTTTAAAAGTGTTAATGGCATGACCCTGTAGGGTGTTTATTTAGCAATATGAATGTATAACCATTAAAATTAACAATTCACTTAAACACTGCAATAAAATGCATTTTTCAAAGTTTGGATTATTGAAACAATGCTTGGTAATTAAAAGGTATCATTAAATTTGCACTATTCTGCCTACATATAAAATTAATAGAGAAGAGAATGAAATTGAATTTTCTTGAAATGACTGTCAATGGTTATATATATCTGTATAAAAGTATATATTTAGCTGTTATACTATGAAACTATGACAAGTCTTTACTATTTTGTGTTAAAATAAGCTTAAAAAAATATTGCCCAGTAATGCCCACTATTCCCCATTTCTGGGAGTATTGCCCAGCCCGGGAAAACCTGGGTTTTCCCGCCCGGGAATTCCCGGGTGGGTAATACTTTGCCAACCCTGACAAATTGCCTGACTACACCCTACAATGAGATAATGATTTGTTACTCAAAAAGTGTTCATTTGTACCTGGATCAGAGTCAGCTGGGATAGCATGCATACATATAAATGAAAGGCTAAAGGGCTAGAATACTGCATGTTATAACTAAAACCTCATCAGCATGTCCTATCAGTAGGACTTGGGATGTACTTGGTCCAGGATAGAATTGCTTACCTGTACATTATTGTCAAAAGTACTAATGGATTGCATTTATGAACCAAAGACTTAAATTTGGTGAACAATTTACATTTGTTTAAAGACAGACAGCTGACATATATCTATCTACCTGTTTGTGGTTCCTTTCATGGATCTCCCTATACAAATTCTTAAAAATCTGGTTAAATAGGTTTATTAACACTTAAATATTTTAAGATAGATAAAAAAATGGCTTTGCCTTTCAAAATTCTATTTGCTGTATGTGAAAGCATTCATGATTTTAGTTGAAAAAAGTTTATTTGGAATAATTTGAAACCTGGAAAAACTGCATTTGTATCCTGCTTTAAAATTTGAAAATTTAAACTTAAATGTTGGTTTTGACATGTATGAAATACATGCCACTGGACATAAAGCAAAGAACCATTTCTCTATCTTAATACTGTGATCCTTATCTCATTTCATTTTTGTTGTGGCAACATTCAAAACTTCACAAAAAAAAATCAAAATTTACAGTAATTACAATGTCCAATGTTAAATTTGAGAAGAACCACTCCTACCCACCATGTACTAGTGTCACTGTTCCTCATATTAAATCAAGACTGCAAAATATAGTATGCACTGTAATGTGTTGGTTAAGTTATACATGTATAACAGTTATTTTGAATCAATAAAAAAAAACATTTTTAGAACCAAAAATATTTCAAAATTTTAATGGATTTGGTATGCCCTTGTTATTCTTCTTTGTAAATTAAGCATACTAACACTAAAATGTAACAGCTAGAATGCCTAATGTTATTGTTTTACAATCATCATACATGTAACATCAAATTTATAACATATAACTACCATTCTAGGCTGATAAATTATTGTTTAATTTTTGGGGGGAGTGGGACATTTTTGTCAGCTAGAAAGTAGAAGTTATTTCCTGTGTACAGCATGTACAATGTACTACTTTGCTTATAACAATAGCTACTAATAAACGAATCATTCATAAGTAGTTAAGTGCTATAGTAGTGCTAGTGCAATTTACTGCAAATGTTTCATACTTAAATAATGTTGTAAAAAGCTATTGTTTTTAAACTGTTAAACGACATGGGTAGCAGTCTGATCCATGACTATGCAAATTTTGTAACGAAAGCAGTAGAATATAAGTATAATTTAATAAGAGGGCTAGCCAATTTCATAAAACAGGTGCTAACAATAATGAAATTTCCAGGTGACGCATTTGAAAAATTCACTTTGATCTTTTTTTAAAAGCAATTACATGCAGGGATAATGTTTCAAGACAATTATAACAATCTATATATTTTCGTTGTAATGATGCAAATTATATAATTTGGTATATACCCATTTTTGTAAGCAAAAAAAGCAAGACCCACTATTTTTGTGCTTGCTAAGGTCTGTGGAAAATGGACAAATTTTCTGCAGTTCAACCATTTTCCTAATTGCTGAATGATGAATTGTTTTAACATATTTAAAAAGCATATATTCTGTGAGTATGGTTAACATATTTTTCAATATGACTGAAAACTTAGGAATTGTTAAGGCAGAAGAACCTCTAAAAGGGTTTCAAATGATTTATTTTCAGATCAATGACATTAAAATTTTATATAAAGGAAATACATGCAAAATACATCAGTATTTTTTGTGTGTATGCTTATAACACTTCTTTTCATTTAGATATGGTCTGTATCTTGATTTCAGAAATTTCATTCTTGTCAAAATTTGTACATTAAGTCAAAACTTTGCATGTGAAATTTATGCATTGCATGTACACAAATTATGAGGTATTAGTTAATTCTAAGATTGACTACCTCAGCTTTTACACAACATGCTTCTTTAACATTGTAGCAGATGTTCACATTCACTTATCTTACTTTTATGTTCTTAATGTATGTATATATGTATTGTAAAAGTTTTGAGTAAGAACTGTCCTTTGTTTGCTCTCTTTGAGTTTTTGAATAGCTATTCAGACATTAATTTGGACTGTTTGAGTAAATGTAAACAGTGAATAATATTTAGAAGCTCAAAAAACTATTTTTATATGCGTCATGCTAATTGATGTGTTCTTTCATTATTCAGTTTGTTAAATTTACTTAAAATTTCAAAGTTGATTTAAATTTATCAATTCTTATATTTGATTTTTATGTGACATGAAATATGATAACGTCTACTGAAAGAACTCAAGATTTTGGCTTTTTAAAAAGAGGTTGAAAAAATTGAATGTAGCTATCTTTGGTTTTGAATCATTTCTTTTCTAAAAGCCTGAAAAACAATACTGTTTACAGGGTAGTTAGGAGATAGCAAAATTATGAATTATTTGAATGATAGGTACTTGCATGTGATCTAATAGACCAATATTATTATGAATACTTATCTTACAGTGAGTGACCTCACCTTTTCTTTCTGGAAAAAGTAATTGATATCACAATCAAGTCAAAAAAATAAAATAAAAGGTACATTCAATTTTCACAACTTTGATGCTTTCAGTTACCAGTGTTGAATGCTGTATTCACTGAGCACATTACTAATAATACACATTGCTCTGCTATTGTCTAGGCTCATACACACAGAATTACCTAAATAGAAAGAAGAATAACCAAAGTGCAAAAGTCAACTCCAGTGTTCTTGGAGGCTTAGATTTAGCCGAGACAGATAGAGGTAAAGTTCACAGTCAGCAATCATGACTGCATTTTGTAGAATAGAGGTGGAGGTCATTATTTGATATTATCCCTTTCCTTTGTTATTAAACCCTCTGCAGTAACCCATTTAGTAACATTCTTTCAGTCTTCTTGGTAGATTTTTTTTTTACCTACTGTTTTCTTTGAAATTCACTTTATTCAGCTGTATTTTTTTCAGTGAGGTGGATGTTTTTAGTCTAGGTTTGAATCTTTCCTACTGCTTCTGAAAGAAACACTACTGTAAATTCACATGACATATATTTTTTTCTGGGATATCAATTCAAGCATTTTGTCAATATGGGTACACCATAATTTTGAATTTCAGAAAATTAAGAATTTTCTAAAAATTTGTATTCAGACTGATAAATCAAACCACATCCAGTATTGAAATTTCCTATTTTCTGTTTTGTATTTGGAATCAGATCAAATATAGTGTATAATTACAAAAAGATATTATTTAATGTCTGGTCATTAATAGTAATATGCATTATTACACCCTATAGAACTAATCTTATATCTATATGCAGTTATCTTGTTTGAAGGGTAAAATGTATATATATTGTGAATTTTTCTTTCAATATTGTATAGTTTACCTTGCATTAAAAGGAAGGTTGAGAAAACACATTTTCTAATTACTAGGTTCCTCAACAGTTACCTTTATGTAAATTAATAATGTGTTTTTCATCCTTTGACAATTAAATATTATGAATGAAAAGCAAACATAGGATAAATTTTTAGCCTCGTTTCACAATACAAATCAGTCTAATGGGATACTGATTTTGTTTACACATACAGTTGACGTATCTGTGCTGTTTACGCTTTATAAATTGTGTGAACGTGATTGCTGTAACCTTCATTAAATGTTTATAATGTTGATTTCTGTTAGAGATTTTAATTGATGAATTCTTTGCCATGCCTTGATGAATATTCGATTTCTGTTGTCAATGTTTTATTCAGTGTTCAGGGCTTTGTACGATGTAGATTGGTTTGGGATTAAGGTTCTGTAGTACAGTATTGGGAATAATGTTATATCCTTGATTCTTTAGAGGAATAGGTACACATTAGAGCTTGATTTGTTGTTGATTGCTGATTCAATGGCATTATGTATATACTGAATGGAAAAGATCTGAAACATCAATAAAGTATCATTTTCTTGTGTCTTTCATTGTGATCAATATGTTATTAATATCCACAAAGTTTTGTCTTATGTATAAAAATTGCGGAAGTGAAAACTTTTATGAGTTCTATCCTGTTGGACAAGAACAGCTAATTAACCCTGTTCAATTTTTCATGTTGCTCAATTGATTAAGAATTTAGCTTGAAAAGCGTTTCTGTTTACGAGTGGTTGTAAGCAAGTACTACCAACTATTGGGAATTGATCCTTCTTTTAAATTCAACCATTGCAATTACAGTAATTGACCCTAGTTCATAAATATTATATATTAATGGCTTTGGTTTAGTAAGGGGAGAGCCATGTTAAGTATTATTTATGTCCAATGTGAGAAACGGTTAGCCTGTTGAATTAAAGGATTATCTCAATGGTATCAGGGGGTGGATTATTGATTTCATTTATAACTGTGCATAGTTTATGATACAAAAATATGTTAGCAAGTTGTTATCAACAAATTGTCAGAATAAAATTTATGACAGTTTTGCTTTAAAATTGAAAAAGTCAACTTAAATTTGAGTAGATTTTATTTGGCTTAAGGTTAAGTAGATAGAATTACGGTCAATTGGTATCAGCAGATTACATGCGTTAATTCAGTAATATTGGTTACAAGAAAATTTCAAAGATCAAGTGGTAGATATGGATAAAATGTTTGACCGTCTTCTGCCAATTTTACTTTTCACTTCAAACATTTGTTTGTAAGATATTAATTTTTAGCAAGACCTGCTAGTACTGATCAGTTCAAACTTTTGATATGAAAATGATGTATAGCCACTTTTTGTCGAGCCTGCAACTTTTGTTGTAGAAAGCTCGACATAGGGATAGTGATCCGGCGGCGGCGGCTACGGCGGCGGCGTTAGCTCACTTCTTAAAAGCTTTATATTTTAGAAGGTGGAAGACCTGGATGCTTCATACTTTGTATATAGATGCTTCATGTTACGAAGTTTCCGACAGTCACATGTCCAATGTCCTTGACCTCATTTTCATGGTTCAGTGACCACTTGAAAAAAAAGTTCAATTTTTTTGTAATGTTGAATTCTCTCTTATTATAAGTAATAGGATAACTATATTTGATATGTGCGTACCTTGCAAGGTCCTCGTGTCTGTCAGACAGTTTTCACTTGACCGCGACCTCATTTTATGGATCAGTGAACAAGGTTAAGTTTTGGTGGTCAAGCCCATATCTCAGATACTATAAGCAATAGGGCTAGTATATTCGGTGTATGGAAGGACTGTAAGGTGTACATGTCCAACTGGCAGGTGTCATCTGACCTTGACCTCATTTTCATGGTTCAGTGGTTATAGTTAAATTTTTGTGTTTAGGTCTGTTTTTCTCATACCATATGCAATAGGTCTACTATATTTGTTGTATGGAATGATTGTTAAGTGTACATGTCAAGCGGGCAGATGGCATGTGACCTTGACCTCATTTTCATGGTTCAGTGGTCAAAGTTAAGTTTTTGAGTTTTGGTCTTTTTATCTAATGCTATATGCCATAGGTCAACTTACTATATTTGGTGTATGGAAATATTTTATGATCTTTAATGTCAGTTGAGCAGGTTTTATTTAACCGTGACCTCATTTTCACGGTTCATTGCACAGTGTTAAGTTTTTGTGTTTTGGTCTATTTTTCTTAAACTATAAGTAATGTGTCAACTATATATGTTGTATAGAAGCATTGTTAGCTGTACCTGTCTGCCTGGCATGGTTCATCTGACCTGGACCGCTTTTTCAAGGTTCATTGGTCTTTGTTTAGTTATCTTGGTTAATGTTAAGTTTATGTGACAGTTGTAATGAAGCTTAGCTTTATACTTAGGACTATCAACATAATATCAATGATTAGTATAGAAGGCGAGACATTTCAGCGTGTGCACTCTTGTTTAAACATTAGCATTTTGACATTTTTCAGTAAGATTTATAGAAGGGTTGCCAATTTTGAATCGTCAAATCTCCCTATAGTTTTCAACCCAGATTCCTTAAACTTTACAGAAGTATGTAGACCTATTGAAGTTGTGCATCTCCATTTATGGAAGCATAAATATCTTTTCACATTCATTTATATGTCCAAGGGTGACTACAGAATAGAATTATGGTCACTTTTTGTCTTCATCTACTGGTAGTAAACTCCTAGCGTCTGCTTGGTTGTGCAAGATGTATAAATATACAGGCTAATCTGGTCAAAATGGGAATGTTATCCAATGCTGGGTGAACAGAGAGTACCTGTAAAAGCCTGTTGATGCTATCTGCACAACTTTTGCAACAACTGTTTGAGGGGTCCATAGATGTCCTGTTGCAAGGGTAAATTTGTGTCCCTATCCAATGTATACCCTCATTTTACAGCGGTAGAACACATTTTAGGCCTTTTATGCTAGCTGATCCATATTTACAGATCCTACTCCTGCATAGTTGTATTTGTTTTTAATTTACTCCAGTCCTGAACATCCATGACATATTCCACTGGACAAACAACAACCAATCAATCACACTACTGTATAAGAATGAGAATACTTTATTTATCCAATTATGGACCCTTGCGGGTTTTAAATTTCATACAATGATTACAATGATTTGTGTTATAACATTGAAATAATAAAATGAAATTAGCAGCACATGTATATCAAAATGGTCTTGTAATAAACCATTCTATTTTGTATAAGAAACAGTCACTCATGCTTTAGCATATTATCATTTTTTCACACAATTTTCATGTTTCTTCATCAAGACTACGGTACATTTCTCATATTTTCTGTAGGGATCTCTCCGGTTTAGATTTAGTGTTTTGTATGAGCAACATACCAGATTTCTGACTCTGGCATAATTTTGATATAATATACAGTTGAAAGTTTAACACATTATTATTTTGTTTAAAAATGTCAGATAGACTTTCCCTGAGGTTTCAGATCCTTGATATAACATAAAATACATATTCTATTATAATGTCAGACAAGTGTTATGTTGTTCGCAATCACTACAATCCTTGTATTGGTAACCTAACAAACAAAAAGTTTCTATTGTAGTGATTTTCTTGCCAATAAATCAAATTTAAAGATCCGTCTAGAGTGGGTTTGAATACTTTGAATGTAATTCTGACAATGCTTGAGAACTAGTTTACACAGTATTAAATAGAAAAATAGTAATTTGACAAATTATTTATAACAAACCATAATATTTATTGTTCAATCATTTATGATACTTTTTAATGTTAGTTACTGTGTTAAGTACTATGGCCTTATTTAAAATACCTTCCTTATGTCATAATGACTATTTTGAATATGTAGCTGAAAACAAATAAATAAACCTGTAGTTAAATTGTTTTTTCTTGTTTCTAAACCTTGGAATATATAGGTACACAGTTTTTTGTGTTAAAGATGAACTGTTGTTTCTAGAAATTTAGAAAAAAAACCTATGATATATTTCCTAAACTAAGATGTGTCATGCATTTCTGTAGCCCTTGTTCTGTTATTTAGAATCTTGCCTTTCTGTAGCCCAGGGTCAACTCTGATAAATACTTGCGTTTTTCCTCCCCTGGTCATATATATAGATAGTTGTACAACTGTAGTATTTCTGTGACCAAGGGTTTCCAGGTCAAATATGATTGGTGCATGTACCATTTCATTAGTCGAGATCTTGCATTTCTGTAGCCTATATTGATAATAATATTGTGTTCGTAGTTTTTGAGCAATTTTATTGGCTACCAATAGGTTTCATATACATTGTACTACTATTTTGGTAGATGTATATGGTCATCTATTTCTTGATAATGAATAAAACATAAACAAGTATAAGTGGTTGTTTTTCCCTACAAATCTGTCAAATATGTGTGAACATTGTGTTATTTAACCTGTCTAGACCCAAGCTTAATAAGTTTTATTATATGTTTGATTAAAAATAGAATAAATATAATTACTTTAATTTGCCAACATTTTTCTATTAATCATGTCTTTGTGGTGATAAATAGCCAGAATTTTTTTAATTTGGTCATGCTGAGGTGTAATTTAATAATCTAGACTTAAAAGTACTGCTATTTCATAGTTTACCTAACACAGATTCATCTTGCAATGTACACTATATTAAAATGATTTAGAAAGATATTCAATCTGATGTTAATAAAAAGTCTCATTATTTAGACATGTTTACATTACTATCATAGGTCTTGGGTTAATTTCAGCTGTTTTCACCGAAATTTGTGTATTCAATGAATTGCAAATATTTGGCGGTGTTTGACATCTTTTTCTATACAGTGGTCAGACATTGCCCATACTTTCATATATTATTAGTTTGGTTACCTATGTTTAAAACCTAGGGTATTTATTGGCATTTAAAAACTTACAAGTGTCTTTACGGCTGATGGAAGACCTATAAGTTGATTGGATGATATCTACATCTAAGATTAGATAAATAAGATGGACGGAGGAGGATATTTGTTTAATATCTTCCTGTTGGTAATGGTCTCATTAGTTTAACGTCATTTAATTTTCTGAAATCTCTATCATATCAATTTCTAACAGTAGGTTATTTAAGGTGATAAAGTACAAAGACTATTTAAAAATGTTAACATATATATACCTAGTAACAAGAATGACCCGATTAAACTATGTTCAGTGCAGTATTATAACATAGTGAATTAACTTAGGTGCACCTTCTGTGAATTAAAACATAATTCTAGTCAATAGTTCTCTAAACCAAAGGCTGGCAATCCATTAGTACATGAATTAAAATTTGAAGAGCAGTTAACCAAAGTTATACATGAAAGACCTCAGTGTACCATGACATCTGATATCTATTCAAATTCAAATTTTCATCATCTTTTCCTGATTCTTATTGAACTTTGAATTTATATACTCTGAAGTCTGAACTATTAGACCAAAATAATATTAACCTTAATAGGATTAATAAATGATTGGGAACTTTTAACTCTGTATGAACTTTTTGTCATTTAGTTCTGTTTGGTTTAGCAAATTAAAGTTGTATTGATAAATAGATGATAGATATCATCATATTTTGTGAGGGGGCTTTGGTGGCCAAGTGACCTAAGTACATTTAGTCCTATAATCACTGGCCAGTCAACACTGTGGTTATGAGTTGAACCCCGCTCGTGCAGGTGCACAAGACTCTAATATTAATTGGCTAGGATTGTCAGTTTTCCTGTTGAAGGTCAGTGGTTTCCCCAGGCACTCCAGCTTCCTCCATTTATAAAAACTGGGTGCCATGAAATAGCCCCAAAATGGTGCTTAAAAGTAGAGTTAGAACACCAACAATCAATCAATCATATTTTGTTATTTTCATAGAAAAATAAGTGTACTATAGTAGAACTCTCAATATAAGGGGAATTATCTGCCAGTTGTTGACTTAGCTAAAAAAAATCTTTCGATTGTTATAGCGTCATTGAAACAAATTGCTGCAAGTAATAATATTGCTTAAAGACTTAAATCATGAACAGTGACAAAACAAAGATACCAGTACAGGGTTTAGGAAGTTTGTAAAGAAGACAGTTTCTCTGTTCAAAAACAAAATATAATGTTTTTATTCATCAAAGTGAGTAGGAATGAGTTGGAACTATTTAGTGACGTATTTGCTTCACTTTCCTTGACAGTTTTACGCACCCTATCAAATATTTGAGCAATCTGTAAGGAATTTCTTTGTTTTTGTATTCCAGTTCTGTCCTATAGATACAATTACATATGTTGAAGTAATGTCAGGTTATTCTTGTCACAGTTAAAAAAGACTTTTTTAAACCTTTCTACCAAATCATGATCTTTTTGTTTTAAATCAGTGAGTGAAGAACTAGAGTAAATTGATCACTAGAAATAACCAGAATATGTTGATTAAAGTTTTTTATTCAATTCCTATCTGACATAATTATTCAGATTTTTTTTATGTTGTGTCCTGTCTTTTCGAAAGTACAATATCTTGTAGGAGGTTTATATAATACTATTTCAAGTGAATCTTGGGATTTAAAAATGTAATTTATCGAGATAAAAGTAAATGTTTGCAAACGGTAACAACAGTAATCTACGCAAAGGCTTCTATGTTAGTTATATCTTCTCGAGAAAGACTCTGGATGGCAACCTGTGTATCAATCATTTATCGATTTTAATTTGTGATATAGTAATAATTCATGCTTGATTGATTCTGGAGAGAGGAAAATTATGACTTTAATTGTAGGGATAATTTACATCCATTGACTGCATTTATAAATACGGTCAACACATGATTGTACAGTCTTGATTCTGCCACTTTCTTCATTCAATTTATCTATTTATGAAGATTTATTTTGATATACAAATTTAACTTATTTTGGATATTTTGACGATGACTGTGGAAATGTTTATTTTTATTACCAATACTGTTGCAAGGATAACATATGTGGATATTGATGGTTAATTATGACTTTTGGTAATGGGATGGGACTAGTGTGCTCTTCTTCAAACGGTAAACATTTTCTTTATTTTTGTGAAATAGTAATTTTAGAATTTCAACAAAATTGCAAGTTACTAGTAATGAACTTGCTTAATAAGTGTATATGTAGGAAAATATGCACGTTTTGGAAGTTCATGTACGGTATATAGTAAAAGATACATGAATTTAAAATTTTGGCTATGTAAAGTTAAAATATGTAAGAAAATTAAAGGGATTAAGAAATTTTTGTTTATAGATATTAACAAGATTTATTGCAATATTGTATGTCTTATTTAAGTTGTGGGATGGCATTTGTTTAAAATTTTGGCCATGAATTGAACCGTATTCTGAAGTGGGGTGGTGTGTTTGACAAATATTTAACCTTTTGCTAAGGTATATATTACTGGGATTTGAATATAAATTACTTTCTCGTAAAAGTACAATGTCTAGAAATAAGTAATGAAAGTTTGAATTCTAACTCAAACTTATAAATAAAATGCTTAAAATTTAGAACAAGATGAAAGTAGAAACAATTCAAACTAGTTAAGTAACAGAGTGACTTAGGAAAAAACAAAATTTCACAATAAATGTATGAAAAGTATATATAGTCGTAGTTTTGAAATTTTTAGTAGACATTTTGTTAAACTTCATTATGTGACTGATCTATGTTTTCTAAATAGAATATATCACCAAAGTTCATACAGGAACAAGTTGCTAGGATAACATAGAAGTTGTATCAAAGCTTTGTTTAGTTATAAGCTCTCAATTTATATTTTTTGAGCACTTCAAGTTGTCTGTTGTGAATTTTAGTTTTTGTTTAATTCACTTCAAGTCTTGATCTTGAGTGTTATGTTTTAAGATCTTTGAACCAGGCAGGTGCATTTTATAATTCACTAGCAAAATTTATTTTACTTGACACTATTCAATATGAGTGTTTGTTTCACTTTTATTCAACAAGATTAAAATCTCAAAAAGTAGTTGTATCCGTTACAGGTATTTCTATTTTTGTTGAGTGATAAAGAGTTTTTTAAAACCTACAGGGTTAATAAAGCCTGAAGTTGTTCTATGCAGGAGTGACTCAAAGAAAATCTTACTTATAACCAATTAGTTTTAGTGTCACTTAAAAATGTTACTTTTATATAGAATTGAAATAGAGACAGATATAGCATCTTTTTATTGTTGGTATCAGGTCTATCAGTTGGTAGATACCCCATAGGTTGAGGATATAATCCTTGGGACTTTTGATAAAGCTAAGTGTCATTGAACATGATGAACATTTAATTACAAGGAAGGAACAGGGTTGATAAAACAGGTGATTTAAGCTACCACTTGTAAGAGTCTTGATGACAGTATATAATTATTTTACAGTTGACATATAACACACCCCTCCCCCCCAAAAAAAAAATTAAAAAAATTTCCTATTATTTCTGATCAAATGATTTTCACTCTTATCCTCGGCTTAGTATATTTCTAGGATTTTGATTGGTTAACGCACATCGTTACAAAACCCATAGCCCCTGAGTGTTGCTAACCCATATCCCGGACGTTGCTACCCATTACATCGGGGAAATTCACGTGTTTTCTGTAGTTCCATGGTTGTTCCTTATGAAATATTGAATTCTGTAGTTTATCCATTATGTCTGTATAATTAGATACTTAATACACTAAAGATGCTATCTTACTATGTGGATTATTTGCACTCATTTTAGTAAATGCATCACTATTCTGCCACATTGTCAATGCTGACCTAGCTATGCAAATGACCCACGCTGACGTCACACCGTCTATGATGTAACTCTCACAACTTTAAGTGCCAAATTCTACCCATTTCACTTTCTCTGTCTTTAGATTTTCACTTTCTCTGTCTTTAGATTAAAAATGTCTTCTATTTGTCTACCTGTAGGGTTCTACCAAAGGTAGTACCCTACACCCTGTTAAAAATATGTCAAAATCTTAAATTTCAATAAAAGATATTTAAACAATGAAAAAAATGTTACTTTCACGTTAAACTTGGTGGTCGAATTTCTCTAAAAATAACCAGATTTAGACTAAGACCGGGGATAAATTCGTTATCTACGTTCATATCCCTAGATATGGATATTTTAACACCCTGAAGTATCCAAGTACGCCCTGAGGCGCACTGTAGATAACTTATAATATCCACTTTCTGATCTGTTCCTTTTACAACTTATACTAGAACAGACTATTTACTTTTATACCTACATTTTCTACTAGAGAAAACAAATGTTTTGAAGTTTCTTCCATTTTCTGTTTGTTAGAATCAAAAATTAAGTTGAACAACAACCAACACGGTCAATACAAACCACAAGTGCGACCTTTCCTAGAGGTTACTGGAAATCGTAAGTAGGAATTGCATGCATGATGAAATAGGTGTGCGGTTTATCCTGATCAGTTCTAGACAAGTCCTCATACAAGATTTAACTCATTCTATTTTTCGTACAAAGATGATGATTGATTATGCAATGAAATATTTAATTAACTTTTGCTCATTAGGAATTGAAAAGTCAAATTCTAGGAAATTGGTTACATATTCTTTAAAACTTTTAAATTTTATAGGTTTGAAAAAAAAATTTGGACCCCACAAGCAATTGAAATATTAAATGGAAAGTTTTACATGCTAAGATTTTTCTAATTTCATCCGTGTTTGTAAAGCTTGTCACATCTTGTAACTTCAATATTATATTGCCGTCAGAGCAAAGTATAATTAAACAGAATATTTTGTGATAGGAAGTCTACAAATTTATAACGAATGTAATAATATGTTTGAAAATATTAAACCCGATTAGTATATTAATTGATATGAATCTGTACCAATATTAATTAATTAAACTGAAAAATTATAGTCAAAATGAAGATTCATTCAGAATATGACTAGATATATCTTGTATGAGGTTCGAACTGTTTTGAGTGTGTGTATAGCATGTAATTCATTCATACAGTAAGTACTAGATGAAATGTCAGTACAATGTACACTATAATCCATATCCATACCAAGGATAATAGTATAGGCAAGCATGGGAAAGGTTTTAATGTGTGCTTCTTAACACTGGGTGGTTGTGTGGTTTGCATTATTTTTGCTATTAGAGGATTATTGCTTTCATGGTCTAATTGCAGCAATACATTTATAGAAATAATTATTTATAGTCTAGTTTCAAATAAATCATTTAATCTATAATATATATTTGAGTAGAATTTGACTGCTACAAGTAGATAGGGCTGGTATTATAACAGTTAAAATAGTTTACAAACATTTGACTTATTTTATTTCTGTAATTTGTAAAAAAAAGTTTTTGTGTTTTTCTATAATTAGAAGTTTTAGTTGCCAAGTTGATATTACTATTGGTTATAACATTAATATTAAGTGGGTGTGTTAACCCAATTATTACTCTTTTTTTTACTTACAAATGTCCTTATTGAAATAAATGAATCAATTAATTGCACAAGTTGATTACTTAAAGTTTCAAAGAGAATTATTTTCATTTTGTTTCCCTTGAGATGACACCACCAGTTATTGGTACGTAAATGCTGGCATAAAAAATAACCCAAAGGAACTTACAACTTTGATTACTTCAGTACCAAACAATAAAACAAGTCAAATATGAAATTGTACCTTTTTTAATTTTGTAATATTCGTGTTAATGAATTTAACATTTGCTGCTTCTGGGCAGTGAAATTTTAATATTCTTTCATCAAACAAACGTGTTGTAATAAAGTAGACATTTTATGGTCATTTTGCTGTAACAGCATTATCAGAACACTTTAAAACAAACTTATACAATACACAGGTAAATGACTTTTGCTGTCAAATTGTAGTGTTTCCAAGACATTGTCATGACCTACCTTTAATTGTTCAAATCAATAGGAAATTGATAAACCATCAGGCATATCAGGGTCATGTAGTGTGGCTCCAGTGATTTTTATGATGTTTTAAAAAATAAAATTTTAAGAGGGAATGGGACCCACTTTTCCCAGTTGAGTAAGCAATTGAGTTCATGATTCATTCATAGTCTTGATTAGACAAAAAAAAAATCTTTTTTTCCCCCTGCAAGCTAGTTCTTACAGTTTTAAGAATTGAGTAATGATTTGCTGGTCTGAATTAAAAATATTACATATTCATCAAACTTAAGTTACATCTGATAATTGAATATTGATAGGATATGCCAGTGATGTAGCAATTGAAGGTCTTCTGTTTGGATGATGCAAATAAGTTATATATCATCAATTTATTGGCCCTTGTAGTGGGAGATTTATAAACTGATGGGCTTAGCAAACACAAATCTATTATTGAAAATAGATTGGTTATACACGTAACATTAATATTACCCATTCACTGGATAGGTTAATTACTATTAGATATTCGTTAAATTATTCCTTCTGTGCAAAATTAATATATGTCCTGAATGATCTCAGAAAAAAAAAGAAATTAAAGAGTCAAAATGTACAGCTTTTATTTTTTGGCATTCGTGGAATTTCAAAACAAAAGAGTGATATTTGTTTAAATCATCAATTATGATGCAAAATTTTAGAAGACAAATAATCCTAATTGCAGTGGTTTTGACTAGACAAACCTTTGCTATTTGCTTATGGAATTCTTTTAAGTACAATGTTTTTCTTTTAATTGCAGATTAAATAACTTTTACCTAGGTTGTACTGAGTCATCTAAGCTATGTTTTCCTTTTCATTATTTTTGCTTTGTAATAATTTAAATAGAGTGACATTTAATAATAAGATTGACCACATGTAAAAGATTTCGGTTTTTAAGTAAAGACCACACAAAGAAGAAAAGGAAAGAAGAAATTGCACCTTTTGAACTTTTTTGAACTACTTGCAACCAAAATTTATAAATAACAGTACAAAAAACATTTGACATTTTTTTTGGAGAAGGGTGTATTCAGAAAAGAAATTGATTGAAAGGCTTCTAAATCCTTGAAATCTACAATGACAAGCAAAAATCTTAAAAATATATCAAATAAATGAAGACTTGCATTCAATATTAGAAATTGACAGTCTGTCGAGGGTTAAGTTCATTAGAAAGTAATAATTAATAAGTGATTCCATTGAAAATTATTAACATGTTGATATTGATCAAGATTTGCAATTGAGTGAAAGATTTTACATTAAATAATAGGTCATTGTTATCACAATTGCCAATTGAGGCGGTTATTCATAATAAGTGAATGAAATTCAGTGTTGTATTATTTTGATGATAGAAATAATTGTGATTTCCATAATGATTTTATAATATTTGGACCAACGTTCTCTCAAGGTAGTAAAATTACATCATGTTTTCATTATATTGTATTTGTTTTCCTGTTACTATTCCTTATTGTATGTGGACGTGAAGTGTTCGATTGACTTTCCATATCATGTCATCAGTCTTTGTACAAGTTGGTGCAGTTTATTTCTCTCCATATTAGTCTGAAAAGGTTAAAAAATCTTCGTATTACAAACAAAAATTGACATTTTAAGTAATGATTACATGTGTTGAGGGGTTTTAATTGAAGTTTTCAATCTAAGTAATCATGCTCTCGACTGAACGCTTTATTTACCTGTCATGAATAGAATGAAAATAAATAGACTTAATTTTTAGATTCGCTCTTTTGTAAGACATAATTTTAGATATTGATAGCAGTAATTAAGAATTTGCTACTTAGAGAATGTAACTCGGTTTTTCCTGAGGATATTTTCAGATATATACCATCAAATGATTCATAAGTATTCACCATAGTACAATGTAATTTGAAAAAGAGATTTTTGTTAAATAGGAATTTAACAAATAGTATTGGGTTAGTAAGGAAAATTCAGTTGTTGGATATAAGCCTTGAGAAATACAAACTTTATCGCACTTCACACTTAACAACAAACACCACAATTTCATTTTGAAACCAGCTTTATGTATATTTTTTGCCAAAGCTGAGTAGATTTGTTTTGCATTGCTTCTATATAATATTTTGTTAAATGTATGCTTTATTAGTGATTCTTAAAGAAGCTCTGATTTATGTGTTGTCACTTGTTGGACTTATTTTCAAAGTAGACTTGATCAGCGATCGTCACTTTTTTTTTAACTTAGTTTGAAGAAGATCTGTGTCTTCCCTTATTTATCTCCCTCATTTTTTTTCCGAGTAGATCTTATCTGCATTATTATTCCTCCTTAATTTATTCATTTTTAATCAGTTTATATGTACCCCATTATTTCTCTTAGTAGATGTTATTTGAATAATTTTACCAACTAAAAATTTTAATTCTATTATGTGGATTCAAGAATATTCGTGGGTACCTATTTCAGTGGATTTTGTTGGTAAAGATTAACCACAAATTTAGATGCTCAACAAAGAACCAATTATGTATAGGATTGAATGCAAACTTTAGCAAAACCATCCAATTGTATAAACCAGAAAAAAATTATTTTTCTTCAATTCATGAAAATTGGTACCCTCGTAAATCACTGAATCCACAATACTTAGTTTAACTTCATGAGTACAGGTTAGTTTTAATAGATCTACATGTATATAATTTTGTGTAGTTACTAATTGTGTGACTTAGAATATTAACTGTGCACTAACTATTATTGTAGTTGACGTTCTCCCACCTAACACGCACAATGAAGAGGCTTATTGGAGAGGTAAGACCTCCATTATACTTGGAAGGTAGTCTTATGTATAAAGGCAAAAAGGGAAAACATCATTTCAGGACTGTTATTTTTGTGCCCCAACCTTTATATATTCAACATAATTGGGTTATAAGATAAATATTCTTCAGAACAAAAAATAAAAGGGAATTTTGGTTTAATTCTAGAAAAGGTCAACTAAATTATTATGATAGTATGTAGATTAAAGAATTTATCTAAACTTGTGTTAATTTTGAGAAGAAGGTTTTATGTGCACAATTATTAGCTTAGTAAACATAATATAGGAAGATGTTTACACAGTGTATGAATGCATAGGATTTGATACCTAAAATTGAGACTCACAGTATGCAAACAGGGGGTGGCTTTCATGTTTTCAGAGCATAAAAATGCATTTAAGACACACAATAGATGATTTGTGGATTATGTTTGTAATCATCTGGTTAACAAAAGTTTCAAAAACTTTCTCATAGTATAAGTAAACATTTGTACAAGTAGACACCTCAAATGGGTGGTAACTATGGAATTATGTTGATGTTAATTGTATTGACCTGTCAGCATAGGTCATATATGCAGACATTGTGTACAATTACGCATATCCTTCAAATATAGGTCTACTTCAATTTTGCCAGGTTAAAGCATGAACCTATGTTGTAAATCTGAGTTTTTATTGGCCCTAAATATATTAAAATGTAGTTTCATTGGTTTTTTTAGTTTATTGAAAATTCTGTGAGTTTTTTTGGTCTTTTACAACCTCTAGGTTAATAGAAATGTCACAAATTTAGAACAGTGCTATCTAGTAGACTGTTAATTTATGTTTCAGTTTTGATAAATTTATAGTAAACAAAGTTATTTTTTAAAGATCTATATGATCATAAATCAATTCTAACAAAGGAAACAAAATTTGCAAATTGCATTGATGAATTCCATATGAAATAATAAATTTGTGAAATCTTATTATAAAAATCATTGAAAATTGCATAAATGTCATAAATCATTAGTCACAGATGATATTTAAGACATTTAAAAAAAAAAATGGAAATCAATATTCCATATGATTTGTAAGTCTTCAAAATCTTTGAAGTTTTGCTGAATGTACAGTTTTCAAACAAAATATTTATTTGATTTCCAAATATTATTGTGTTTGACTTGAATGTGCATGAAATCAAAAAGCAACCAATAATCAAAGACTTATGTAATTAGATGTTATATGCCATTGCCGACCATTTATTATGGATTGTATCTGATATGCATACATAAATTGCTATGAATAATCAGTATACAACTTTTAAATACTCAAAAAATACATTTTACTTTCGTCAGGTAAAGATGATGAATCTCCCATACCAACAAAAGCAGCCTTGGCAAGATCTGCTACGAAAAGAAGTACTCCAAAGAAAGTTCCTCCTATACCCGCACAATCTACGGAGAGATTGATAAGCCATCAACGTGATGACGATGGTGACAGTGCCTATGCCACATCCCTAGAGAGTACACTTGCAGAGGAATCACACTTGGAGGTAATCAAACTATCATATTGTTAGTTTTTCGCTAGCCTTTCGAGTGTATGTTTAGATGTTTCTTTGGCAGCAGTTTTTTTCTTCTCTCTTTAAGATTCAGAGGTTAAACTGTATGCCTAATCAACTTATTTATTAAGCAGACAGAACTATTCAAGACCTTTATTTAGCATTTTAAAAAAGTAATAAGTAATACTTAATTTTTAGTCAACATACTGGGCAAAATATGGCAAAAACTGGGCATAGAATCTAAAAGAGAAAAGATATACTAGAAAATAGTATAGTTAGCCAGCAGATAAACCTAAGTCTCTATTTGATACTAAAATACATAGTATAGGTTACTAGAAGTAAGAAGTAGGTAACCAATAGACATTACTTCTCAACTGGTACAATTAGGATCCTTCTAATACAAGATATGGCCAGGTATTTTCTACACTATTATTGACTGGCTTACCAACAATACATTTGGCTCAGAAAATCTACTAAAAACAAGTCAAATTCTAGAAACTTAAATAAAACATGTATAGTGTCAATGAGAATATGACAATTCTGATTGACCTTTTGCTGAAGAAATATTTGTGACAAAAAGAAAAATGTTTAAAATAATGATTGAAAATTTGCTACTGGTTTTGTCTTTCTTAGTCATCTTTAGATTTTTTAAGCATGCAGATATATTTATCAGTCTACTGTTGTTCATTCATGTACTGTTTATCTTTATATTCTATTATCTTTTGTGCATGATATTGTATAAAATTTTCTATTTAGTTAGCTAGCTTGATGTTAATTAAGTCAGTTTGAGGCAGTAGGACTAAAAAAAACTTCATATAATTTCCTAGATTTAATCACTTTGTTAGGAAAAGAATTAAGACACTATTTATTATTTAGACTACTGTATAGTATAATAGGCAACCCATGGGGCTTCCTTCAAAAATAAAATGTATATTTCAATGTTCTGGTGTCAAAATGTATATTTCTAAATTCTGGTGTCCTTAAAACGCTTTATTATTTAATATACTGACCAGAGGCTTTTATTTTTCAATATTAATTTTAAATTCTTCTGGACTTAATTTTGTAGTTGTCAAGTTGTAAATAAAAACAATTAACATCAGGCTAGCTAAAATTTCCTTATACATGTATCACTTTACAAATTCATATCCTTGCTGTTTCTATGGAAAGCTTCAAGGTATGTGTAGTTGCACCCTTGATAACTTTTTCCAAACGTGTTTTTTTATTTGACAGATGATGAAATATTTGAAGAGTATCCACGGAGGCCCTAAGGTTGGTTTGCATATAATCCCGTCCACATGGTTTTACTAAGAATTTGAACAAAATGTATAGTGTAAAACAAACCTACACATAATATAGATGAAGATTTCTTTTTATTATTTCAATTTGATGTACATCAAAAACATATCAAATTATTGAAATATAAGAAAGATCCTTTAGTATATTGTTTCATGTTAAAACAGTTTGCTTTTTAATTGCTTCGCCTTTTAGCTGTAGATGAAGGTTTTACATATTTTATGTATCATTTCTTGTAGAAAATATCCTGAAAGTTAAAATTGACATTCTAAGACAGCATAGACAAAAAAAGTATATTTGTTTATTTTGCAAGAATGTTCATAAATTTATGGATTTAGTTTGGTTTTTTCATTATTTTTTTATCTGTTAATATTTTTTTAATTTCAAAATGTTTTATCATAGAGGATCATAGAAAATTATTGATTTCCTGCAAAGAATTCAAATAGTATGAAAAAAAACTTCATAGAATACAGAGGGTTCAATACTTTTACACAATAAATACATGAGATTAATGAATTTGATGTGAACATGATTGTCAGAATGTAGGTTCAGGATAATAAACTCTGAATGAACTCCTTTACAACAGAGCAGGGAGAGCTGTAATATCACAACAGTAATTATAACAGTTCGTTGCCATATATATCATTTAATGACATATTGGTGTGAATATCAGAAATTTATCAGTGTGCTTGTAGAAATGAAACAAACATAAGAATAACAAGTTTGTTATTGTCATCACTTTTACTTTAAATAATAATAATTGCTATTAATGTGCAACTATAAGCATATTGGGCCTTCATTTTTGAAGCATAATACATTATTTTGTATATATTGATGTCATTTCTACGATTAGGTGTATAAAGTATATTTCATTAGCTTCACCAACATCAGGGTAGAAAAAAAAATGCATGATAAATTTAATAAGAATAGATACAGGGAGGTGAAACAAGAGGGTATTTGGATCCTCTCACGTATAAGAAATTTTCTTTTATTATGGATTGCTTTATACATTGCAGTGAAGGAAAAGTATACATAAGTACAGTCGTTTAAATGAATATATAATGATAAACATTATTGAATTAAAGCTTAATACTTATCCCTGGATTCAAAATGTATAAATGATCTTTTTTAAGATGATGCATTCCTTGAAGAGTATCAGGAGCAGTGCCAGTAAAAAGAAAGAAAAGATCAGCAGCAGACATGGGAGTCAGCGAAGCATATCCTCAAGGTCAAGGTCACCATCACCTGACACACACGAAAGTGGAATATGGAGCACAGCATCTTCAAATAGAGATTCTGAGTCTGATGCTAATTCATTATCAAGTCGTGGCAGGAAAGGGTAGGTAGTACTGGCAATGTTGATGAAAACTGTTCATACATTATTTGATGAAGTTGAAGTCCAATCAACTTGATATTAAGTGGACATGTTCCCTTCGATACAATTTTTTTTCAAACTTTAATGCCAAATTAGAGTTTTGGTCCCAATTTTAAGGTCCACTGAACATATAAAATGAAGTTGCCAGTGGGTCATCTGTGTACTATGGACACATATTAGTTAGACATAATTTTCGCATAAACTATTCCAAGTTTAATGTCAACCAAGAAAAACAAACTGGAAGTATTACAATAGTAAAGTTCTCATTGAAGTTTTATTTTATCTTTCAGGAAGAAAACAGAATCACCATTTGAATCAAAACCAAAATTAGCAAGAACTAACTCACTTGACCGTAAACCACATGACCTTACAGTGGATACTAATAAAAATGAAATAGGAAAATCATCTGTGATACGTATAGATTATAATCCATCAAGTGGCGTGACTTTCCGTGAAAACAGGACGTCTGACGTCCAGGTTGTTGGGAAAGGTTATAATGATGAGCCAAATGAAACAAAACCAATAATAATGGGAGCAAATGGTCGGAGGAGGCGTGTTCAACCTAAAGGTACTTTTGACGTCAATTGTTTGTTATATTTTTCACAATTTTTCGTTACGATTTGACCTAAATTGCATAAAGCACTTTAATTTAAACATTTTTTGTGTAAAAAAGAAGATCACATTCTTAGTATTTATAAGTTCAATTTATAAATATTCTTACAAAACTTCTGAATACTAAATATAAGATTTGAAATAAGAGTTAAATGAGCTTAAAGTAACTTTACATTGTTATCTCTGCTTGTGTCAGAAGGGGCTTATAAAAATGGAAGTAGCAATTTTTCAAAATGGTTGTCTTAAAAGTACAGCAAAAAATCTTTTAATTAGTAATATAAATTAGAATGGAAATAACAGATTATTTTTAATCATGCTTTTTTTCTGATTTTTTTTATTAATTACATCTGTCAGTCTAGAGGAAAGCTATATATTGATAAATATCTTATTAACTTCATTAATATTATTATAAAAAAGGAATCCAGATGTTTCATTTGAGATAATTAATGAACTGATCTTCTTTTTTGTACATTACTTAATCATAATCAATAATTACTGTGTGTCACGGCAGAAATGATAGCAGCTTTGGAGAAAAATCAGTATTAATTCGATACTTTAACAAGCTGAAGAGATTTTCATAATGGAGCTCTATGCCTCAATAACTTTTTGTAACAGTCAGTAGATTTTTTGAATTTTATTTAAGATTTTTTCTTGTAGAATTTTTCATAATTTTTTAGACTATCATGTGACTTATACATGTGTTTTAATTATTTTGTTTTACAGAAAGTTTGTCATTGGAGAACAAAAACGTTTGATAGTTAAAATCTGAAAAGTGTGCCTTTCTGATAAATATATAGATATTGTCAAGTAAAATCTTGGTCTAAAGTGATTTCTCACTCAAAAAAAACAAAAACAGTTTAATTACTTCAAACAAAGGATTTTTTTCAAATCAAATCAATGTTTTCCCGTTTTACAATTTTTCAGTCACCGAATTGTTATGAAAGATGAATTTTCTTATCACAACTTTGATATTTTTCATGTTTTATAACACTTGATTTATCGATTTATTTTTTAAGCACTATGTTAAAAGTTCATAATTAATCAGTAGAACTAGTTTTAATTTGTTCTTATTTAAGTGAAGATTTTTATTTGCTTAATGTATATTATTACCAGATTAATCTTTTGATGCAAATAAATTTCTTTTTAAATCAATTTTAATTTCAAAGTTTTGAATGGTTTCAGTATTTAGTATATTTACGAGTTTTGATTCATTATCTTTAAAATAAAATACTTATGTAAATGATATTAAGTTACAACAAACATTTACTGTTACAATTTGTTATTAGGCATATGATTTTTAACCACTTACATTGTTTTTATGGTATTTCAAAAGGACCTCAAAACTTGGTGGGAAAAGTAACATTCAGTGAAAGTGACTCAGTCTTCACAATTGTATATTAAGGGCTTTTTAAGGCTGATTTATACCAAGCCCTGGTGATGTATTGATTTTTTACAGAAAATACATGGATGCTAAAATAAGACAGCTAATTATGACATCCCCACCCCAATTGATCATATTTAAACTAATATTTTATTCATTTGCTGTAGATAGATAAGATAGCACATTCCTATTATTTTCACATCATTGTATAAGTTGTGGTATTTAGATGCTTTGTGCACAAATATTTTGTTCAATATTCCTCCCTGCGTCCCTTCACATTGAAATTCACTGCATGTTACTATTCACCTTTGAGACCTTTTGATTGGTTTAAATGACTGACCAATCAGCACTTACCCTTTGCATTTGTTGTTGTGTTTGCAGGCCCGCTTTTGTCACCATTAGGCGTGGCCTCTGTAAACAGTCACGGTGCTTTGGATTGGGATGACGATAAAATCCCCACATCAGATGGTATTGGTGTTATTGGCAAGGGTAGGTTGACAATCTGGAGTCATTGTTCAGACAGTTTTGCTTTATAGTAGATTAGCCATATTTCCTGCATAGTCCAAAACATCTTTGTAGTTTTCTTACCTCTTTTACATTCAAATCTAAAGGATCTTTTTTATATGCATATAGCTCACTTGTCTATTTTGTGCTATTACCATCGTTTGGTGTCTGCTGTTAATTAATATGAATCATATTTTCTCCTGAAACCACTAAGCCTGTGGTAATCAAACCACAATCATTAAAAGTTGTTTTTTTCAAGTTTACATTTATTCCACAACCAGCCAGTATACCCTTAACCCTTTCAACGCTATACACAGCATATGCCGCGATGACGTACACCGTTCGCCACTGCTATTCGCGGCATATGCCGCGATGAAAAAGGATTTTTCATTAGACTCTTAAACCATTCGGTTTTCATTCGGGTTCTCTCTAATTTTCATCGTTTGAATCTAGGATATGCAAGGTCTCATTTGCGCTTGAAATCCCGACAATTTTTATAGTAAAATCATGCAGTAGAAGGAAAATAGAAGGAAAATAAAAACAAATTTTTTGACAAATGCAAATGGCGGAAATCGGAAACGAAGCTGTAAATATGGAAAAATTTCAGCATTTCCTTGGCGAAACTAACAACGAGGATTAGTTAAAAGGTTTCTTGTTATCTCAATGTATTTATTACATTAAGTTCGTGTGGGAAATATGATTTGATCGATCATTACGAGATGTAGAAAAAGGGGGGGGAAACGGAGGTGGACTGAATTTTTTTAGGACGGAGCTATTTATTTGTGCCACTATTACATAAAACGTTATGTATGGTACAATACGCTACGGAATCAGGCAACTGGTGTCTTCTTTACAATATGGCAGATAAAACAACAAAATAAATGAAGACTAAAAGTAGTTTTTATTCAAAATTTAACACAAATGTAATAAATTACACCTTTTACCTGTTAATTACCTGAAAACGCAGGTAACCTGATAAAAATTTCAGTAAAATAATTGCCTAACATTACAGTTCATGCTCTCCTGAGCATTTTTCATGCATTCACTTTCTCTGTATCTCATATAATAAAAAAGATACAGCAGTCTGAAAAGGAAAATACTGTTCTAATGAATGAACTAAAAAAAATGCAGCAGCAGCAGCCATTTTTCTATTTTTTTGTGTAGCGTTGAAAGGGTTAATGTAGATGTAAACTTTACAAACCTTTCAAGTTAGAATTTTGAGCTATGATATTATATCCTGATTTGGCATTTAATAATTAATGTTTAAACAAATTAATGATTTGCCAAAAGATAGATAACATGAAAATAAATTGTTGGGAAGTTGTCATTTTGTATCTTCTCAAATATAAATACATGAACAAAATTGGAAAATTGTTAAAAGTCTTAACGCAGCGATAAAAAACAATATCTACAGGGGACTCCTTCCTAGAAGACTTAAATGTCAGTTTTTTGTTAGCAACTTTCGTTATATATAACACAGCTTCTATATAAAGGAATGTTTGATATTTGGTTTGGAACTATATAATGTTGAGGGGGGATAGGACCTTTATAGGGATACCGGGATCGGGTGTTTTAAAGCTGGGAACTCGGGAACCGTGAATTCTTTTTTGGAATTTCGGATGTCAGGATTTAAATTTGGGATTTCGGGATTAGGACCCCTCCTACTCCCCCTCAATGTTGAATGTACCTTTTAGGGGTTTTTATCAAAAGTATTTTAGTGTACTGCATTTAATTTTGTTTCTATCTCAGTCTTGTTTCTTTATTCAAAGTTTTGGCCACATGGGAAATTGCTTAAAATGCTTTTCCTTTAAATCATTCCAAGGATATTTCAATGTGGGCAATTCATACTCTTTAGCTTATTTATATTCTCTTTTATTTATGGTTTCTCTACCTGTGAAATACAACAGATGGAATTTAAATTACTCAGGAATGACAAAATCCATGCATGTGTATTTTAACATTGAGTGCATTTATTTCTGTAAACTTTTACCTCAAATTTGAGCATGTAATTACTGGAAACCTCTTGATCTGTTAAATAGATAGAGGAGAACATTTAATTTTATTTTATTCAATCAGCAAACTTTGAAGTGAAACGTTTTATTTTTCACAGTAGTTGTAGACATTATATAGTGTACTTTAGCATAGAAATAATTATTTGCTGTTTATAATTGTGCATATATGTGGTTAAGAAGTGTTTGAAGCTTTACAATGCAACTATACCTATCTGTTCATGGAAGAAATATACTCTCCTGAAATAATACCTATCGATACTAACAAAAACATATTTTTGAATTCAAATCTGAAGACTTGAGAAGAAGAATGTTACTCTTGGTTCATGTATTTTCTTAGATGCCACTAATCATGCTTTAAAGGAAAGTAGAAGTTTTGATAATTTTATAAATTGCTCATATTTGAGCAACTTTCATAAACTGCATGGAAACTAGTATTCTAATACTATTTAAGATGCATAGTGATTGCAGTTTGAACAAAGTTTGAAAGCTTTGTTCATCAATAACACGTCCATCCATAACAAGCAAATACAATACCATCTATTAACTAAATTTGTTGTCAGTCTACTAGATCACAGTGTGAAATAGAAAGATGGTTATAAAAGAATGTTGAGCAGGGATGAAATGTTTATAACTTTATGTACACACAATATCGTATATTTCATAGTTCAAACAATTGTCATCGTCAACTACTACAGAACTGTGTTATGAAACTAATATGAACTGTAAAAGTACATTGAGTGACTACATTACCTTGAGTTGATATCAGCAGAAAATACATTTCATGTAATGTTTACTGAATCATGTGCATTTTATGTAATGAATGAAATGTGTTTATATAAAATCAATATAGACTCTTATTAAAAGTAAAATCCTGTTAGTTGTCAATAGGAAACAATGTTTTTGTTTTTATTTGAAAATTCTCTCGTTTCATTTTTACATTATTGGTTTGACAATGGCAATTTGATAACAGCATGAACACAAAATTGCTTTTATTTGTGGTCAGGGGGAGTGCGTGTACCTGTACTTAATTGTCTGCAGTCATTACATAAATTTGCATTATTATGTAAGAAATTTTATTTATTGAGTTACAATTTATACCATGCTATTCTGAACTGTTGGTAACATTATTATCTTTTTGCTGTGTGACCCATTGCTTTGATATGGCACCATATAAACTATTTATACGATTTTTCAAAGAAAATTTATTGCGATGGGAACACCCTTTTATCACATCATTAAGACTTAAAAGGAAATGCAGTTCTTCCATCACACCAAATTTAATAGGTAAAATTTCACGCTAATTGGAATTTAATGGAGGTTCAAATACCTCTTTGAGAAAAAAGACATTAACAAGTCAGTCAGGCATGAACATATTGTGATATCATCAATAAAAAGCATCTAAAACATCTTTTGTCAATACGAAAACGACATTTAAAATTATTTAAATGTGAAGAAACTGTTCATTATTGCAAAGAAATCAACAAGATATGATATTCATAATTCATTTAAATCAAGGAAAATGGTGTTAATATGTGGAATTCATGTAATTTAATGTAAATATCCACCATGAAGGAAAGATGTTTTCAAGGTAAATATCAATTTATAAAAGTTGCTGATGTAAACTTTTTTGATAATTTTCTTCTTGATAACAAATAAATTTCATACCGGTGTGCTTTCTAATGGTATTTTTTTGTGTGGTTAAAAATTAAAAAAACAGCATTTGAGATAAATTTGCTGGTAAACCACAATGGGATATCAACCCAACATTAAAAAGGTACATCTAAAGGTTCAACATATCATTGATAGCAGTAGACATGGATGTCAAGCTCCAAATTTCATGGAATCTAATCTACGTAATTTGACTCAGCATTTTCCTTTATGGTGCCATTTCAAGAATTTTTATTATAAGAACATTTTTGGCATACTTACCATTTTTCAAGGAATAGACATGTACAATACTCTGTATGATATAACCTTATTATTTTTATTTCTTTCATCTTTTTAGGAATGTTTGATTCTAGTAATGGATTTGAGCATTCATCAACTGGAAATAACCAGTCTAAGGACAGTGATAAAAAACCACAGCGATCTGACCGAAAAGACTTCACCAGTGGTGTTGTGGGTGTCAGTGTCAACAATAGGACAGGCTCTAACGATGAACTCTTCAATGATTACGCTGAAGAAGAAGATGTAAGACATTTGATAAAAAAAAAAATAGATATCAAACTCCAAGCATACCAACCAAACACTAAGGGAATAAGTGTATATACTGCAAACCTAAAAAAAATAGATATCAAACTCCAAGTATACCAACCAAACACTAAAAAAGAATTAGTGTAAACTTAAAGCATACCAACCAAACACTAAGAGAATTAGTGTATATACTGCAAACCTAAAAAAAAATGTTTTCACGCTTTTAATCTATGCAAGTAGGATGATAACAAGAGTATAAATTGTCAAGAATATGTATCTTCTCTAATACTACTGTCATAAGAATAGATTGTTTCAAAGTCAGCTTGAAAGTGTTTAACACACTTCCTGGATTGGATTGATAAATTTTGATTCCAGAGCTATTCTGGGTTACTCACCTGATACAATTTTCTTAGTATATTTACTCTTGATATATTGCATTGCTACATATCTTTTAGTTTTAAAGCTCAAGATGTTCCTTGCAAAATAATGTGGTTCAAAATTTACATCTCTAATTTACATCTCTTAATAAAAAAATGAATTATGTTATATAACTCCAGTGAGCTATGACTAAATATAAAAAAGTATATACTTAACATCATGTAAAACCTGTTATTTAAGTAACAAAAGTTATTTCTAAAAAAGATTTGCTGGTCAATTCATAAATTGATCTTATAATTCTATAGGTTATACAATTCGTTTTTTATTTTCATTAAATTTTACATAAACTCTTATTTTATTAGTTAAATAAATCCATGAGCAAAGCTGTGAAAGAAAGATTGGAAAGAGAAAAGAAAAAGAAAGAAGAAGAAGCAGAACTTCAGAGAATTGAAAGAGAAAAGAAAAAACAAGAACATGAAGAAAAATTGCGGAAAGAACGAGAGAGGCAGCAAGAGAAACTACGTCGGTTAAATACAAACGAGAGCATAGGTATTGAGTGTAAGTCTTTAGCTGCACAGCATAATATACCTCTCACTCAGTACTCAATACTAATCATTTTCTTTACTTTAATACACACAAAACTTTTTATTATTTTATAGCTTTCACAATAAACATAAGTACTTACTTTTGGTTGGATTCCCCCCAACACCACTAGGTGTATGGATTATTTTCATTGATTAATAAATAAGACATTTTAAAGTTTATATGGGTATTTCCTTAAGAATTTGATGGCAGTTATTTAAAGAGTAATTGATAAAATGTTAAATAAAAAAAAAAGATGTTAAAATTTTAAGTTATCTTGGGATTTGATACAATACATAAACTCATGACATTAGATTCATAATGGAAACCCAGTTTAAAGAGTTTAGTTAAGACATGTGAAATTATTAATAAAGAAAATTAAACAAAAATATTCAATTAGATTCACAAATAAAATGAAATAAAAATTCCTTCTTATACTTCATTCCATATTTTAAAAATTCTTCAGAAAACCTAGGTATAATCAAGGGGACTAAAGTCATAATATTTCAAAATACTGTAATTGACTTAAATAGGCCAAAATTGTTAGTTAAAGCTTTTTCATCCTTCATACAATTATTACCTCTTCAATAGAATAATTATGTCTAGACATTAATTTTTTAGTACACCTTTTGTATCTAGGCTACTGAAACAATATTGATGGTTTATAAATTTGCCATGAGATTTATCTGATAGCTTTGTTTCTGTGTCTCGCATCAACTGTTACAAGTTAATTATTATCGTAGATAGTGAAAGATTTATAAGGTGTTGATTAAATTAAAGCAGCTAATGTCATCTAACCAAATTATAAAGAATGCAAGACAGAAGCTTTTCAAATTTGATTTGATACATTTAAATCAGTAAAGGATTTATCTTGGACTTGGTACTCTGACAATCTGAATGGGAGCAACAGCTGGTAATTAAAAATTGAATTTTCTTCACAATCCTATAAATTTAATCATTCATGGTGATTGTGCATAGTTGGATTTAATCTGTATTGAAGGTTGTTTATGTCTAATTATAAACTGTAATAAAACAGTTGGTAGCTATATTTTATTTGTTTACATCCTGTTTTTAACAGCATTTTTAACTGAATTCCTTGAAAACGTGAAAAATAGAAATAAAATATTTATTGAATTTGAGGACATGGTATTTTCATTGTGTTGATAGATTTGACTGTATTCTTGAGTTATTTATCAAGAGTGCAAGTCTTAATGACTTACAGTATTAGAAAAGGTTAGTAAATTATTTATATTTATTCATACTTTATTTGATTTTTATCTTGCAGCAATATCGATACCAAACCAACCGCCAGGACCACCTACCCAACCAGGACCTCCTACACCCAAAACCAGAGCTTCTCCTTCATTGTCCCCAAGGAAATCTATAAAGAAATCGTAAGCTTTACATTTAGATAATTTAATTTTGGATGTAACACATCTTCTGATTGGCTGAAAGTTCTTAGTCTATGATCTCATAGACTAAATTTTTATTCATGTGACAGTCATGTCATTAACGTTTTTTCATGTTTTGCTCTGTAAGATCATGATCAGATTAAGCTTACAACTTTTCCATGGAAAATGTTTGAACCAAGTATCACAGTCATGTCTTGCCAAAGACATTGGACTCTCTATTTTAGTCAAACTTACAAAATTCTGTTGTAGAAATGAGACACAGGGTTCCCACATCGATGTCTTGAACATTAAGATAAGTCTAGGGTTAATGTTTATCCCACATCAAACACTTTGTTTTATTTATTATTAGACATAACATCTAAATTAAAAGTTTGGCCTTTTCACTTTAACACTGACAGCAGCAATTGCAGTTGACACACAGGATCCATGGAAACCTTATTAATTTTTATAACAGCCTTAGGGTTAAGATCCTTTTCAATCTCTTAATTATTCGAAATTGGTCAAGAACACAAGTCACAAAGTACTAAGGTGCTTATTCAAACTTCAGTGTTCATGATAGGTATGTGAATTGTTTATTGAATATAAGACAATTCAGATCAAATTATAGTTGGTCAATGTGTCCTTATTGAGAGTAAAACTTAAACACATTTCAAAAAACAATTTTGCATATGAGGCATGAAAAGTAATATGGTACTAGAATATGAATGAAAATGGATCCTATACTTATTTGTGGTTTTGTGGATATTTATAATTTGGTGGATTCAAAAATGGAAGTTCAATTTATAAATGATAACATTGTGAAATTTTTCTTTTAGTTCTAGTCAAACATCAGATACTTCCAAATCAATGTTAGAATCTGATAACCCAGATGATTGGCAGCCTTATCGTGATCCAGACCATGCATTACGTGATGCCATGAACAGTCTTTCAAGTGAAGAATGGTAAGTCGTCTTTCTATCTTTCGAACAAAATACAATAGTCTTCAGAGAGAGCTAATAATCTTATTTTTATTTGACCATAATATTTTAGTTGTGTAATGGTATGATATTATCATCTGAAAACATTTGGTTTAAAGACAATATCTTGAATATAAGTTTATAAATATCTTATGAAACTATTACAGAAGGTACCATACCACAAAAGGAAGGTTGGGATTGATTTGGGGGTTTATTGTCCTAACAGTTTAGGGAATAGAGGCAAACAAAGCATTTTTGTTATTTCAAAACAATATTTTTTTTATAACTGCATGGATATCTATGAAATTGTACCACAAGGTTACACACCTCAAAAAGAAGGTCAGGATTGTTTTTTTGTCAGGATTTGTAGAAAACTGACAGCTAAACTATAAATGAACACGACCATATGAAGCTGTTTCAGCAAAACTTAGACTATTTATGTATCAAAATGTTGTAGAAGTATGAGAATAGTGTCTAATTTTTTTTTAATAAAAATGAAACTGTTGTTATCTTTTAGGGAAGTTAAATGTAGTGGTTTAAACAGTATTCGACGCCTTGCATTGTTTCACGCAGATACAGTCACCCCCCAATTACATAGTATATTGGTAGCAACATTAAAAGAGGTATGTAACTATTACAGTATGTATTTAATGTTAAATTGAAATGATAATCTTCATTGGATTGCATTATTTTGAACCAAAAAGATCAATTGATTAGCATTGACTTTTAAAAAACAAATTGTTTATCGGAAATAAATTTTGAAGAAATAATATGTTCCAAAGCTTTGATAGAAGAGAAATTATCTTACTTTTGAAAGCCATCTGTGTTCATGTATGTTATCCTTATCATTTTATGTTTTAGGTGAAGAATTTGCGGTCACAAGTATCTAGATTAGCCATTGTCAGTATAGGAGACATGTTTACACATCTCACCAAGAAAATGGATGCAGTGAGTATTATGTTGATATACTTTTATTAATGGTATTGCAGTAGCACTAATAGTGTTTTAATTGACTTCAAGAATTACAAAGATGTTACATTTGATTCACAACAGTTGCTGTTCTGTATATTCTTTCTGAACATATACTACTGTGGATTCATTTATTTTCGTGGATATCAATTTTCGTGGATTGCTGAAAACTTGCATTTTCGTGGATATTTGATTTCGTGGTTTTCCCAATCTCTGTACACAAAGCCTTTTGAAATATGTTATTCATTGAAAATTTTGTGGTTCACCTTTACCCATGAAACCAGCGAAAATAGGAATCCAACGAATAATAATGTATCCACAGTATGTATCCAACTTATAGAATTGATTGAAAATATTGTATAAAACTGAAGTTAGTTTTTTATAAGTGATAATGAGGTAGAACTCTCTCTCTTTCAGGATATTGATATAACTGCAAAAGCATTACTTGGAAAGAGTGGTGAAAGTAATGGGTTCATTCGTGAGGATGTTGAAAAAGTCCTTCAGGCTATGGTTAACTATATCACTCCACAACGCTCTCTTCTAGCCCTTATCTCAGGTGGTGCTACGTAAGTATCAAAAATAGAAAAACATTCAAATAAGGAATTACCGTAATAAAGTTACATCAGACGCGATTAGTTTTTGTTTGCTAGAATAACTTATAGAATTAAAAATAACAAATAAACCAAAAAATTAAACACAACCACTTAGTAAAAGACGAAGTTTGATATTTGTTAAAAACTGAGTGAAAAAGAAACATCAATTACAAAAAAAGTTAAACTACAAGTTTTAATCATTGTTTCTAAATGACTTGACGAAAAGAGAAAAATCATCTCAGGCACACAGAATCTACCTCATCTTAAAATCAAATATTTCCTTGTACTTGTCAGGTGGCAATCGGCTACAATATGTTAGATTCTATAGTCGCCGTCAGCTGAAATTCGTAGCGGTTATCGGTAAAAATAATCTAAACTATCAATCGCGTTCACTCGAGATATAGTTTTTCACATTCCATTCATAAATCGCAAAAAGAAAAACCACTGCTGACCTACCTTTTAAGTGATCACACTGTAATAATCCTGACCTTCAAATTTTCCAGAATATTTTCCATTGTAATTCCGCCATCTTCGTTTCTATGAGGATCATTTGTTTACATATGACATTCGTCACTGTACGCAGTTTCCTGAAATGTTCCTTTCATTGATGTGATAAGGTTTCCCGCGCTTTATGCAAATTTTATGAAATTGAACTCCACGGAAACACTTCCGGTAAAAACAATGGCTGATTCCACCATTCAAAATCGTCTATGAAAAGTGAAGGTCAGGATTATTACAGTGCGATCACTTAAAAGGTAGGTCAGTAGTGGTTTTTCTTTTTGCGATTTATGAATGGAATGTGAAAAACTATATCTCGAGTGAACGCGATTGATAGTTTAGATTATTTTTACCGATAACCGCTACGAATTTCAGCTGACGGCGACTATAATGAATTCAATAATGTTAAGCAAAAAATTATTTTTTTACAAGTTTGCAGACTAGCTGTTTGTTATTTTTTAGCATTTATCTTAGATTTTAAAGATTTCTTTTCTTTAATTTCAGTCATAAAAATCCCGCTGTGCGGCAAACAACTTCTAATTATGTTGTTGGAGTTGTTGAGAAAATGGGCCCTGGGAAAGTATTAAGTGGTGTCAAAGATATCACAGATCGTATTCTACCAACCGCAGCCCATTTCTGTCTGGACAGCTCACCAAAAACTAGGTAAATATCATAGAAACTTTTGTTTAATACTTTAATTTGCAATGTGTTATATATTTAAAATACTTGTCTCACATTTTTACTTTGGGGATTCCTATGGGAATCAATGGGATAAGTTGTGAACTCAGTGGAATCCAGTACAAAGCAAGATTGATATTCTTATCTCATTTCCATGCATTTTTATGCCCCACCTACGATAGTAGAGGGGCATTATGTTTTCTGGTCTGTGCGTCCGTTCGTCCGTCCGTCTGTTCGTTCGTTCGTTCGTTCGTCTGTTCGTTCGTTCGTCTGTCCCGCTTCAGGTTAAAGTTTTTGGTCAAGGTAGTTTTTGATGAAGTTGAAGTCCAATCAACTTGAAACTTAGTACACATGTTCCTTATGATATGATCTTTCTAATTTTAAAGCCAAATTAAACTTTTGACCCCAATTTCACGGTCCACTGAACATAGAAAATGAAAGTGCATGTTTCAGGTTAAAGTTTTTCAGGTTAAAGTTTTTGGTCAAGGTAGTTTTTGATGAAGTTGAAGTCCAATCAACTTGAAACTTAGTACACATGTTCCTTATGATATGATCTTTCTAATTTTAAAGCCAAATTAAACTTTTGACCCCAATTTCAGGGTCCACTGAACATAGAAAATGAAAGTGCATGTTTCAGGTTAAAGTTTTTGGTCAAGGTAGTTTTTGATGAAGTTGAAGTCCAATCAACTTGATACTTAGTACACATGTTCCCTATGATATTATCTTTCTAATTTTAATGCCTAATTATATTTTTTATCCAATTTCATGGTCCATTGAACATGGAAAATGATAGTGTGAGTGGGGCATCCGTGTACTTTGGACACATTCTTGTTTTCCTCAATGTTTAATAATGAGTTAAGTAATTTTTGAGTGACATTCTTGTTTTTTATAAAAAAATTTAAATGAATTATAAAAAAAAAACCACCTTCAGTTGCATGTTGGTTGTAATAGAAAAAAACCAAAAAAAAACAGGAAATATTCTTTCTGTAACACTGTATTTTCTTTCCTATCTATTAAACTATAATACTGTATTATTATGTATTTAGAGTTTATGTATTAATTTAAGTTTTTTACTAATTGAGTCCTACTTTGTTTCAGGTTTAATGGAAGAAGAATTTTAGCTACTTTGATGTCTCATCCAGACTTTAATAAAATGTTAGAAAAACACTTGCCAGCAAATACTCTTAGAAATATCAAAGAAGTTGTAGATAACATCAAAAATAAGGTAGGTGTCCATTAGTTTTTATGCAATTTGGAAAAGGAGTGTTTTATTAAAAAAAAATCATACTTATAGATTATTGCATGGACCAACAAGAGCAATTTATGTATGTCCCAGCTAGACTGCTTTCTAAACTGGTTTGAGATTTAAAAATTCTTATATGAGTATAAAGGAATTAGTGGTTTTAAACCTTAACAATCACAGCCAGCATAACAGTTAATTTCTGTCACTTTTGATATTTACAAAACTTTTTAACTTGTTGAGTATTCAGATTGACTTTTTTGTTTGTAAAAGATATATGCCAAGTTTAAATGACACACTTCGACGACATAACTAGGAAAATTGTAATCAACTTTTAAGTATTATTGTTTTTCGTACAGGGTCTAGGAGATATACCAAGTGAAGCCTCTTCAGCCAGAGGTCTGCGGTCAGGTCCCAGTAGTAGAGCTGGCTCTACTTTACGAGGAGGATCTGCAAGCAGGTTTGTACCAGCTGATATAGAGAATGTTTAAACAGATTCAAGTTTTTACTCAACAGTTTAGCAAGAATTATTAATATTTAGGCAAATCAAATTAATATTTGTTTTTCAAATCAGTATCTACATAGTTATACATATTATTATACATATTATTTGATGTATTATACTTATTTTATTGTTTTTATCAACCTGATGAGCTTACTTTTGTCAGAAAAAGTTTTGATATGTTTCTTGAACACTCCATGAGTTCCAAATAAGCAAATATTACACACCCAAAATACAACATGTGCAATTAATCCAAAATGGAAAACCATTTGTAAATTACTAATTAATTTGGTGTGAGTGTGCAGTCTGCAATTAGAAATTGAGAGTACAGGACATATCAGAATTTGTTAGGCATTTAAATAAAAATGTCTGGCAGTTCATTCAAATTCCATGTCCCATACTAAATTTTCTTTTTTCTGTTTAGATTTTAAAATAAGAAAATGTGAAATTTCAAATTAAAATGTGCTAAGGAATAAGATTAGAATTAAAAATGTTGGAATATCATATCGGTATCAATCCTAAACCTATTCCTCTTATCTATCATAACTTATTTCTGCTGATAAACATATTATTATACCCCTTTTAAAATACCCCTGGTTTCTCTGGAACTGCATTACAATGATTTCTGAAATTTTGTTTCAGGGTTTGTATAATACAGCTATACCATGTGATGTGTTTTCAGATTTATTACTCAACAACTTCCTGTTTCTGGAACACTTACATCATTTTACTCATGACATCCAAGTTGAAAATTTTCCTCACATTTTATCTGGAACTATTCTACAAGGATTTCTGAAATTTGGTTTTAGGGTTTATATCAGTCAGCTATACCATTTGATACGTTTTCAGATTCATCACTCAGCAACATGTTTTCTGTCAAGTATCTAGTCGGAGTATCATAGTATCACTTGTTGATTTGGCTTCAGCTAACAAAAGTGTGCCTAGATACGTTTACAAGTCTGTATTCTCTCTTTTAGTCTTCTTGTATAAACTAACATTATAAAAGATTGCTTATGGTTTATTTTTTATTTTTCAGTGAAAATGTTAATAATCCATCTCCAAAGAAGTATGTAAGAACAGATGAAAATACACAAGATGAAATTAAAAAAATAACTAATATGATTTCATCTAATGACTGGAAAGAAAGGCACCATGGTATTGGAGAACTTCTTGCATTTTGTGAGACCCATGCACAGGTTGTTGCTGTAAATGCTACAAAGGTAAAAACAAATATTTGTAGACTGCAAATAATATGTGTGTATGTTTCGTTTAATAATTTTAGTTTTAAAAAGACAATTTTTTGATTTTCATATAAATTCAATTTTATTTTGTTAATCTTAAAGATGTGCACAAAAACAGTAGTTCAAGTATAATATAAAGAATATTTTGTATAAGATGCCTTTTACTTTTTTCCAGATTTTTGACAAATTTTTACCTCGACTACAAGACCCTAACAGTAAAGTGAACTTGTATGCTCTACAAGTCTTTCAGCAGATAATACCATTAATGTCCGACTCTTTAGCTATTGTTTTAAATATGGCAGTGGGGAATGTGGCTCCCAACTTGTCATCAAAGAATAAGGAGATCTATAATACTGCAATGGACATTATCAGTGCCCTTATGCAGCATATTGGTGAGTGTTAATTAATGGAATTTTGTGAAATACATTTAATAGGTTTTCGGCATTTGTTATATTAGATAAAACTAATTCAATTGACATAACCAGATTTTTATATGTGACTGTTCTGACTTGTCAGATTTTATGAAATTTAATGGTGGACAGATGCACCTTGGTAGCTGCTGCTTCTTTGGCCTTTCAGTAACATTAGTTGGAATGTGAGGCTATCTAAAACAATTTCTTTTTGATTTTGTTATGTTAAGGAGAAACTGGACCATTTTTCAATTTGCAGAATGAAATATTGAATCCATGTACTATAATAAAACATTGCTATATTTGCTTTAAGTAGTATGAAATTCAAAACAGTGTAGCTGTGGCCATTGATTGACCCATCAAAATCATCCATTGACTGGGACAATTTACGTGAACGTTTGTCTGTAACAACCACTGTTCATGACGTACCTACGATAGACATTTAAACTGTGGGGTCAACAAAGGTTTCTTAACGCCTTTAATTATAAAATAATTCGAAAAATTAATCAGGAATAACCTTTGTGTTTTGATTTATATAATTGATATTAATCAAAATATCGTGTTATTTCTGATTAATTTTTCGAATTACTTTATTTAGGTGTTGAGAACCTTTGGTGACCCCATAGTTTAAGTGTCTTTAAAAAGTACATAGTGAGCATTGGTCGTTACATACAAACGTTCACCTAAATTGTCCCAGTCAATGAATGATTTTAATGTGTCAATCAATGGCCACAGCTACACTGTTTTGAATTTCATACTATTTCAATTTCCTGGGTTTTACAGACAAGGACTCGGACATGCAGATAAATTGTAAAGAGGGCAAGCTGGTTAAATGACTTGCTTTTTTCATCATCATTTTTCTGGCAAAAAACTTTTTGGGGTATAAAATGTACATCTCCCCTTTAGCAAACTTTGCATTTCTACATTATAAATATTTTGTTTTGTCAGTGTTTGTGTTCAAATGTCTGAGCAAGTCTAACTTTTATTATAGATGGTGGATTATTGTTACAACCTTTAGCTAACCAAGCACAGTCAGCAAGTGCAAGAAGTAAACCTGATTTAGTAGTCAAAGTTGCAGGTAAGATTTTTATAAAGCTTTCACAACTTAAGTCTAAAAGGTTTTAAAAAAAATGAGGGAAAACAATAATGATATGCAATATAAGTTGAAAGAAAAACTAAAATCAAAGAAATTCATTTACTAAGTAATGATTTTAGATGCAAACTGAGAATAATTTGTGAACTATTGAATTTTATAAATTATGAAACAATGGTCATCATTCTACCTTCATAATTATTATTATACCCCTGCTTTAAAAAAGTGGGGGTTTACTGTTTTGTTATACCCCTGCTTTAAAAAAGTGGGGGTTTACTGTTTTATTATACCTCTGCTTTAAAAAGAAATGAAGGGTATACTGTATTACCTCTCTGTCTGTCTATCCATCCCATGAATATTTTTCTGAAATTTTGTTTCAGGGTTTATATAAGTCAGCTATACTGTGTGATGCGTTCTCAGGTTCATCACCAACAATTCCTGTTAACCAAACACTTGCATATTTTTACACTATTAAAATTATCCACTTGCGACAGGGGTTTATCATCAGTGAGCAGTAGATCCCAGTTTCACTTGTTTGAATTAGTTTAAGACAATATAGATGTTATTCTTTATTTTTGTAGAATTGGTCAGATCTGTGTATTCTAGGAAACAAAAACAAGTGGTGCTACATGTGTTGCCACTATTGTGGCATTTACTTGGAGCCACCAACAGTAGTGGGGCTGTACAAGGGGGAAGTTCTAGTATTCGGACAGCCACACATGCATTAGTTCATTCTTTATATTCTGAAATGGGATCAGCACTTATGGATAAGGCTACAGCAGATGCTAGTGTCACACCCAGACACTTAGACTTGTTGAATGAATTGTTGGAGAGATGAAATTGATCTGTGATAACTTTGTTTGACCTCTTATAAAGGTCATTTGTTGTTAATGGCAGCAAAGCCATATTTATGTTGTATGCACTGGGTAGAAACGGGTCAATTTAGTCCCTTCATTTTTGGGTACTCAGAATTGTTAGCGATTTAAAATGAAGTAGATTCAAGATATCAGGTAAAGAAAATCTATATAAAAAATCAAAAAGCTTTTGACACTCTCCCCTGTGAAAAGAAAGAGTGATAATAAAAAAATCTGTATGCTTCAATTTTTGATATTTTGTGCATCATATAAAAAAATATGCTTTTTGTTGCCCTATAACTAAATTAGATAATTTACATTTATTTGTGGTCATTCTTTTTATTAAAATTCATGTAACATCAAATTATTGCTTAGAAAATAAATTCTTTTTTCCCTAACATTTGTTAATTTGAAATCTACAGTTTGTTAGATCAGATGTTAGACTGAAATTGACTGGATTTTACTGAGTGCACATTATTTATTTATTAGAATGAATATGACAGATTTGAGGATAGGCTTGCTGTGAAAAAGAATACATAGAGTGAATGTGTTTCGTATACTTGTCAAGTGCTATAAAACTATGTGATAATTATGGTATAATTGTTAGTCCAGCATTGCTGGTGTTATGTACAGTGTTAGAATATATCTGTTCATTTGAACATTGTACACATACTTAAATTAAGTTTCAACTTACAACCTTACTCCATTAATAATTTAATAATGCAAAATATATGTTGGAATTTTTATTTTAGGTTTTACAATGTCCACCGATGATAAAAGTATTAGTATTATTAGGGCATTTGTAGACATTTTACTTTCTGTGATAGGAACATCCTGTATGTTTACAATGTACTAATTTATACACATATTTATTACTTTTCTAATAATAAAATGTATTTAGTATTTTCATGAAACTTTATACAAATTTTGATTATGACTTAAGAGAATATATACAATTATAAGAAAAGTAGATATAATATTTGCAGTATATAAGAAAAATATAATTGACGGCTTCAAAACATGTTCATAGTGATTATCATTGTATACTCATCATCATTATTAGAACTATTGAAGGATATTTATATGTATTTCCTAAAAAGAAGAACATGCACTTTGTGTATATTGGAAATGCTGTTTTTTTCATGTTTGCATTTATATTTTTTTTCTTCAGTTTTCATCAACATAAACATAAAAAAACAAATGAATGCAGTATTTAACTTCAGCTAATTAATGGTTTTAAATTTCTTGATTTTTTTATCACTCGATTTTTATCTATCATATCTTAATTTTTTGTATCAGAGGATATAGTTAATGTATATAATAAAAACCAAACTAATTATATATTTATATTCAGCTTCCATCATTAACTATATACTATATATTTGGCCAAGACTTAGTGAGAGATTATCTCACTGCAAGTAAAGTAGCATACAACATCTTATTTGTAGTATCTTTCTGCTAGTCTCAGATTTGGAACATTTTTTTTTGAAAATATTTAATCTGATTTCAAAGATTGATACTTTTAGCTCTATCAGTTAGTTACAAAAGAACTTTTGATATGTGTTTAAAAATTTCAATTTTTGCATTTGAAAAGTAGAGGTAATACCATTTTGAACTTTTCAATTATTGTTATTTTGAAATTTAAAATGGAGTTTGCTGTCAAAACTTATTTATTTTCAAAAAGATTCATTGTTTTTTTTTAGATCGCCCCTTATCCACTGTTAAACTAAAGGACCAATAACCTCTAAGGTGTTTCATGATATAGATAACACAAAGATGTTTGTAGTATAAACTAGTTTCAGGTTTAGATAATACATATTAGTTTCAGGATATTTACATTAAATATAATCCAGATTAGTGAAGTAGGACTTTCTAAGTCAAGTATAAAGGAGGTGAAACATTTACATAAAGATGCCATTGTATTTTAGCATAATTTTCATCAGATTTTTGTTAACCAAAAGGCTGTAATTTAATTCAAGTGCTTTTTTATATGAGTTGTAGCAAGTTTTTGCAAGCTCATGTATTGTTTAATTTACATTACATTTTAGTTTGTAAGTTTTAAGTATTTAATGATCATTTTGCTAAAACAGATGTTTTGATTCACATAAATTATTTATTATTACAGATTTTTTCATCTATTCCGTCCATATTTTACTTGTTATTGTTTTTTTATGTACAGTATTTTTTAGTACAAGTCTTGTTAGGTTATTAAGAATGTAAATAGATAAGTGTGACATTGTAAATAATATTTGTATTTATCATTGGTAAGTGGAAAAATCTTCTATTCAGTCTTGTTAGCATCTTAAATCCTATAGAAACTTCTCACTTGATAATCTCAATTTGTATTTCTGTTATGAAATGTAGGGTTCTATCCATTGATTTTTATTGTTTTTCAATTAATATGTGACTTTTAAAATGTCACTTGAATTGATTGTGCATTTAAGTTGGAAAATTTTCATGGATACCCCCAAAAAAATCCTCAATTTACCAAGAGTAATGATAATTTCCACAGCTGCATCATATTATTTAGTTTGTTTTTATATTTAATAAATAGAATTTAAAAACATAATATGGGCATAGAGTTACTGGAGGCACATAATTAAACCAGCACTGATCAATCTTCAGTCAAATTATATATGGCTCAACAAGTGAAAGATGATTAACATCAAAAACCAACTTCAATTAAAAGAAAAGTCAAGAATTTTTTTAGTTGTAAGTTGTTGTTTTTATATAGAATTAAAGAGAATTTGCAAAATAAGTTGCCCGTATTGTGTTAAACTGATTTGATAATTCCTAGCAGGCACCCAAAGCAAATCTTGACAACAGAACTGTACCTATCAATATTTACGATGACTTATTACTGAGTAACATGTTATTGTAATTTTATGTTGTTCTTAACCAGATATACTGGTATCGTAAACCTTATTATGATAGTACTGTTTTATCTATTTTTGTAAGTCATTTGAGAATTTTCACTTTGTTGTTACTCCTGATAGTTTTCCATAGAGACGGGTCATAAAAATCTTAATAGTATACAGAGTGCCTTCAGTGAAGAAATTGAATTTTTACTAAAAATGTTACTATAATTATATGATAATAAAGAGACACCTTATGAATTGAGTCCGTCCATATATTTCAGGTTTGAGTTGTAAGACTTTTTCGTTAAGTTGTAAAATTAAGACCTTTTATAAAAAAGAAAATGGTTGTGCTAGGTTGATCCTTAAATGAAGAGAAAAATTATGACCAAAATAAACATGTTATGCTATATGAGTTGATAATCTTTCAACAAAAGAGAAAATAATGAACCATAAAAAATGAATTTGATGTATTTGTCACGCAGACCTTATTAGTTTTTCTTCAACCTTTTATCACTAAGTTGTAATACATCACGGTTCTATTTTAGTTTCAACTTTGATATTTTTAAGACAACAAAATTTAAATATGTTTTTATCTTTTTTATTTAAAATATGGATTGATATTCCATGTTTTCAGTTAAAAACTATAAAGAAAAAAACTACAGCATGCTATGGATAATATTTCCACAAACATTTGCTGTAACATAAGTGAAGTTTCGTTAATTCCTGTTGCTTGCAAATATTTGTGAAATTATTTTATAGGTTTATAGTAAAAAGATCTTTCCACTTGTTACAAATAAAAAAATATGAAAGGGCAGATAACAAGAATCCTAGATTAACAATTACCAACAATTTTCATTGAGTACATGACATCATGTCCCTCATATAGAGTAAAGGAAAATTGTTTCTGTTTATCTTGAAATTATATCTTTCTTTTTTTTTATCTTTCTCTTTTTATTTTGTTTGGGTCCATGTTTTCTTTGATCAAGGAATGATGTCTGGTTTTTGTTTGGATCTTTTTCTGAACGGTTTTATTTTCTAGATTTGTAGACTTTTGTTTAATACTAGAATCACATACTGTAAGGAGTTAACACTGTGTAGATGTATTATTTGTGCTTGCTCAAACCAGTTATTCCATCCCATAGTCATTTTGGGCTGTCTTTGCAATGATTATAATAAATATGTCTAGAAAAATATGATTTGTTGTTATTTTTACTGATAACTGTTTTAAGTGAATAAATGTTAATTATGCATGTTAACTTTACTACATGTTTTAACATTTATTTATTGAGGATTTCAGTTTACAAATATAGAAAGTAAATTTCATACTGACCATAAACTTTGGAGTTATTAATAAATTGTAGGCAGTAAATGATTGAAATACTGTAAATTCAGAAATTATTGCGTGCATTTTTTATTGCGATTTTGTCATTTTACACTAAAATGCGATTTTAATTTTTGCAACATTGAGAAAAATCCTGTTTAATCCATATAAAAAATTTCAAAATGCAAGTTTAAATTATTGCAATTATTACCCTGTCACATTTTTTAAAATGATAAAAACATCGCAATAATTTAAAATTTACAGTAAACAAGTTTGGAAAAGATATCTGTTACATAGTCCTATAGTTCAGCCTGAGAGCTGTGTCCTTCATTGAATGGTTGATCACTGAAAGATTAAATAACAGTTGTAGTCTCAATTGCCTGTTTGGATAGACACATTGGAAACATTCTAAACACTACATAAATTTCATGCGTCCAAAGTGCTTTTCTGGATTTACTTTATCAGTAATGCTCTAAAGCCAAATATTTGAAAGCCAAGGATGTATTACAACAGCAACAGTTAAAAAGCTGTATAACCAAAAAGGACATGATATATTCAGCCATCCATCTAATGTCAAGTTTGCTTGTGTTACTTATGTTTCATTCTTTCTTTCCGTACATAACAGTTTTGTCTTTTCATTTGAATGGATCTTTTTGTGAAATACAGTAATTGCCTGTCGTAGATAATCATGAGAACTTGTCACCAGTCACCACTACTGAGTATCTTTTTTTGATATTAAATCTGACCTGGTGTCCGTTTTGATGTGAATAATATATGATTATGCAGTGATATTTGTTTAAATGGGGATGAAGAATGATTTACTTGTTGCTGAGATAATTGAGATAATGCATCATTGCTAATTTTGCCACTGGACATAAAGCAATCAATCAATCAATCCTTCTCATTCAATCCACTATTAAATGTATTGATTTTGTTTGTTCTCATCCTGGACATTTTTTGAACAACAAGCATTCAACAAATACATTTAAGGTTGCCTTCTCTCTCAGTTCCCTTTGTTCTATTTTACTTTTTATTAATCTTGGGTGGATGGATGGAATGCCAGTGCATGTCTTCTCGATTAATAACAAGAGATACATGTAAGAATTTACTAAACTCTATTGTAGTGGTATGACATTACAAAATGAAAAGAATGTTACCATGGGAAAGTATAATATATAGGTTTTTAAAAAGTACAAGGATCTTGTAAGAGTAATTTTATGTAACTTGTTCTAATGAGCTCCTGAAATGTTTCCTGAAGTGTTGTGGCATGAATGCAAAAACTACCCTAAGTGTCCAAATGAGGTGAATCCAAGCAACTAAAGGTCACTTTACAACCTTCAATAAAGGACAAAACCCATACTGTGTATAGTCATCTATAATGGCACTGACAAGATAAAATGTGACAAAAAGTCAAACGAATAAACCTGTAGCCAATTTGTTGACAAAACAAAAAAGCAAAAAGCAAATATCATATACAGCAAACAACGACAACCACTGTATTATATGATCCTTACTTAGGAGGAACATTTACTGAAAATGAAGGGGTTTAACATGTTTGTGAGCACTCAATAACCTGGATCAGTCGGGATTGGGTCGACATAAGTACAACAAGTAACCTAAAGACAAAAGATACAAAGTGACAAACTAAACGGAGTACACTCACAGTTACTGGTAGCTACCAAGCTAAAGCCAATAACAACTAGTAAGTACTAGTAACTCATGTTCTCTAAGACATTCGCATTCATTAGAATAGAGCTGTTGCTTAAATTTTTTGTTCGATCACACTCTTATTTTACAGGTTGTACTTTCTCTATAACTCAATGTCTGGTATTTGTATTGTTAAAAGACCATTAAATTGACAACCCTATCAGCCTACCAATATTCACTATAACTCACAAGGTTTATCATTAAAAAAAAGCATTTGACGAGGACGTTATTTAAATCAAAATTGGAATTATTACAATTTCATATTAGTGTCACACATTCTTGTCATGCATAATTATATCCTAGATTGATGACCTCTTTGGGATCTGAAATAGAGTGCAACATATCATTACAACAAAGATGTTAAAAGTAATAATTTTAGAATCTGTGCTAATGACATCTAATTTGTTTCTTATAACGTACTTCATTTAACATTCACAAACATATACTAATAACAGTTAAAAAATAGCTCTCGCTTCTCAAGTAAAAAAATGAAAATGTATGCTTAGATGTTCCATCGTACGACCTTATTATGTGTTTCCTTTATCTAAAGGTTCGCTGATCGTTCTAATATTGGCTTATTATGTAAAGAGGAAAACTCATTTAACACAAACAGCTTTTTAGGTAGCTGATTTAAGATATAATGTCTGAAACGCGTGTGTGGCATAAATATGAAATTTCAATTCTGGTATCCTGATTAGTTTTATTTACAACCAATGAGTCGATGCCACTGGTCGGAATTTATTTCCCCGAGGGTATCACCAGCCCAGAAGTCAGCGCTTCTGTGTTGACTTGAGTTAACATTGATATGTTCATAATTATGAATTAACTGTTAACAAAATTTTGAATTTTTGAAATACTAAGGCTTTTCTACCTCAGGAAAGGATTACATTAGCTGTATTTAGCAAAACTTTTAGGAACTTTGGTCCTCAATGCTCTTCAACTTCGTACTTTATTTGGCCTTTTTAACATTTTATTATTTGACCGTCATTGATGAGTCTTTTGTAGACGAAACGCGCGTCTGGCGTAAATCCTGGTATCTATGATGACCGAGTTTATTCGAAGTAGCCTAGTCCTTCAGACAGACAGATTAATGACTTCACGGTTCATGCAGCTAGTTAGCAAGTTAACCAAAGATATAACCTTTGCCTACACACTCAATGGAATCGGCTGTAATTGAACATCTCAAATTCATCATAGTCAACTTGCCCATGGCAAAAGATGCCTCTCCTTAAATATTAGAAGTTGTCATTTTGCATCAAATATAATAAATTCGGTGAAAACTTGATGTTTTATCTTATACATTAATTATGTGGTAAGATTGTAAAGTACTAAATAAAATACAGGGGTTAATGCAAGTGCTCCGGCAGAGTGTGCTGACTCTGATCCATTTTTGGTCAACACCGTGTTGTTAGTGGCCAGTAATCATTCAGTGATGTCATAATCTTAGAAAAGAGGACAGAAACTATTGAACAAAATATTTATGATAGCAGAATTAGAAGTTTAAGGATACTGCTAGCTTATTTTTTATTATTCTTGATATGTTTCACTTTTAGTTGCCGCGGTTTGGTCCTCATCTCGTTTATATATGACATAGCAAAATGCTATAAAACACTGAGTTATCACAATTCACACTAACAACACAGCCGGTACCTATGAGCAGAGACATATAATACAATATATTACATGTCTCTGCTATGAGTGGCCGTTGTCCTTTGACTTTAAACCACACGTGTTCATCTTGTATCTGGGTTACATATTTGCTCTTCATTGTGGGATTTTTGTTTAAAACCGGACACTCAACTTGTATATGGGGACTTAATGTCACGCCCCCATTTATAACAATAGTTTAACAAAGTAAACCTAGTTTGGGACTGCTCAAGAATAATCAAAATAAGCTAGCACTATCATTAAAATCAAAATTCCGCTATCATATAGATGATGTATATTATGTACTAATTTACCAATTCGGTTGGTAACTGTATTAATGCTATCTATACCACTGAAATAAATGTACAGGAAAACTTATTAGAAAGCCTGTTACACACGGAGATATTTTTTTGATATTGATCAATTGTTTTTGCTTAGCTTCCAGTTGCAAATATTACATTCATTTGTTTTAAGGAAAACCATTTCTCTTTGGGAAGTGAGGTCTTGGTAAAAAATCAGAAATCTTTCTTTGCAAATCTAATAAAGTGAGTTATTGGGTATCCAGGATGAAAACTTTCTGCAATAAACTATTGGAATCTATGAAATAATAACAGCAATCCAACTGCATGACAATTTATACATTATAGTGCGTCAAACACCATGATTGGGGATTTAAGATAAAATAAAATCATAGTTTCAGCAATTTACAAAAATGGTAGGAAGTATTTATCTAATCATGCACATGTTTATACTATAATATAAAAAAAGCTATATAAATATTTGAAAACATTTTGACACGTTTTGACAAATAAGTAAGTACCTTTAGGATTGGGGTCGTGGTGTTATTGCATGCTGTTAAATGGACATCTGACATTTAATTATAATCAAGGAATGTTACAGATGAAACCGTTAAAATATACATGCTGATTTAATAAGGCCATTTGTTGAAAAATTTCCTTGTCAAAAAGTAAATTACATTTTTAAATTCATGATTGATGGCATTATAATTGTTCCTCAAATAATGATGACATGGAATTTCCCAGGACATTAACTTGAATGAATTGAGAGGAAAAATTAAAAGTACATGAATACCCTTACATATTCTGGTTCATAACAAAAAACGTGATTGCAAGTCATCGAAATAATTTTTGTCGATACAGGTCTTAAATAACATCTCCTCCATCATACTATATACACGTATGTCCAGCATAGCATATTTCAGGATTACATTTCAATGCAACATTTTGCAACATATTTGTTTGGTTTTTGTTTGAATCCACAATAATCATTGATGATTTATATGCATTGTGAGCTTCAGTTTTTTTATTCATAATTGTTTGATATTTTCTAATATTGGTTCATGTGTTCTTATACAAATATTTTCCTTGAACATTTCACAAAAGAATACACAAAATGATTACTCATATACTAGAGGCTACCCATCCATCGTATGTATGTATGTATGTACTCGAGATTCCGCAAATTTAGACGCACCCCTTGATTGACGGCAAGGGTACAGCGGATCCATGTACACTCCCTAATTATAAGGATTAATGGAGATGTGTCCTTTACAATATTATCCCACCACCAGAACAATCCCCACCCAACACCGCCCAAGGGAGCATGTAGGACACCGGGAAGTTTGTTATTATGGTGGAGGAAGCCGAAGTATCGGAGAGAACCACCGGACCACTCGGTGGAAACAGACAAACCAGAGAGATATCAGAAGATTGATCTCCAGGTCTAAGTAGGGGACAACTTTGACCAACCGAGGCCCCCTAAGTACCCATTCTAGTTAAAACTCCGGTCTGTGTACCAGAGATGTGTGTGAGAGGGTGAAAATTACCCTTCTGATGTACTGATATTTTTAGCACCCCGAGTGAGAATTGAACTCGGGACCTTCAGCACTGTAGCCATCGGTCTTAACCACTAGACCACGAACTCACATCTAAACGATATGGTGTTCTATGATACAGGTATTGTATTGCTCATGTCTGTGATACAGGTATTGTATTATTCATGTCTGTGATACAGCTATTGTATTGCTCATGTCTGTGATACAGCTATTGTATTGCTCATGTCTGTGATACAGCTATTGTATTGCTCATGTCTGTGAAACAGGTATTGTATAGCTCATGTCTGTGATACAGGTATTGTATTTCTCATGTCTGTGATACAGTATTGTATTTCTCATGTCTGTGATACAGGTATTGTATTGCTCATGTCTGTGATACAGGTATTGTATTGATCATGTCTGTGATACAGGTATTGTATCGTTCATGTCTGTGATACAGGTATTGTATTGCTCATGTCTGTGATACAGGTATTGTATTGCTCATGTCGGTGATACAGGTATTGTATTGCTCATGTCAGTGGTTTTTGTTATCTTTCATAAGGCTTAGTGATGTTACTATATTGATGTTCTTTTATGTGCCACTGATGAACATTAAAAGCAAAGGACCAGTTGAAATATAAAAATACTTCTAATCACATTTTTATGAACCTGTCCATGGTTAAAAAAAACCCTCATCAGTGGATGTCTTTATCTCTAATGTATTGTTCTATTTGTGATTTAGAAATGTTGGTGTGGTTAACAGATCTTTGATAGTCTATAAGATATGTATAAACAAGAATGTGTCTTTAGTACAAGAATGCCCCACTCATACTATCATTTTCTATGTTCAGTGGACCGTGAAATTGGGGTCAAAACTTTAATTTGGAATTAAAATTAGAAAGATCATATCATAGGGAACATGTGTACTAAGTTTCAAGTTGATGTAAAATTTACTTCATCAAAAACTACCTTGACCAAAAACTTTAACCTGAACTTCGCACTATCATTTTCTATGTTCAGTGGACCATGAAATTGAGGTCAAAACTATAATTTGGCATTAAAATTAGAAAGATCATATCATGGGGAACAAGTGTACTAAGTTTCAAGTTGATTGGACTTCAACTTCTTCAAAAATTACCTTGACCCAAAACTTTAACCTGAAGCGGACGGACGAACGGAGGCACGGACGGACAGACGAACGGAGACACAGACAAGAAAACATAATGCCCCTCTACTATCGTAGGTGGGGCATAAAAAAGAGGATGTGGTATGATTGCCAATAAGACATCTCTCCACAAGAGACGAGATGACATAGAAATTAACAACTATAGGTCACTGTACAGCCTTTAACAAAGAGCAAAGCCCATACAGCATAGTCAGCTATAAAAGGCCTGAAAATTACTTTAGACTGCACATATTTAGAGATTAATATATTGTCTAAGCAAGTGTCTATTGATGAATGTCTGTGTTTTTGTGTGTTGTTGGGTTGTTGTCTCATTGACATAACAATCTCAATAAATACGTTATGATTGCAAAATACATTTTATCCTTGTGATAGGTATGAAATGTATACCACATCATTCACCAAGTGTTATGGTTACAACATTCAATCTTAGTACTTCGCAAGTTTCCACACATCTCCTTTCATTCATACACTTATAATCAGCATATCATATGGTAAAATAATTTTACAGATAAGAAAATTTCAATTTTTGTCCATAAGGGGAGACAACTCAAATGATTGACAGTACTGTATATTTTCAATGTATAAATTGATATTTTTTTATCACATATCTATGATTGTTCACTTTTAAAACACAGAAACCATTTTGATCAGAAATAACAAGGGTTGCATTGTCTAGTATTCAGCTCCTTTTTATTTGTGGTCTTGTATACATTTTGTGGTTGTTATTTCAATTTTTATTATACATTTTCCAGTTGCATTCCAAATTTTGAGCCCTGCATCAAAGTCAACCCCATTTACAGGACCTACCAATTGTATGCATTGCATTTTTTCTTGTCCTGAACAGACATGTAATATATGTAGCAACTTTACCTGACCATATAAGAAAATAGGTATTTAGTCGGATCTTAACACGTACTTGTGATTTGGTTAAAACCGGTTTTGTTCAAAATATACGAAGAAATGTCGAAATGTTCAGGACTTAATTAAATCCGTATTTCGGTAGGATGGTGCAAGCATACGATTTTTATTGCATACGATTTTTATTGCGTCTTACACTTTGAGAAGCGAATAATCTTCAACTTCTTTATTCAAATATTGTGCAAAAACGTTAATTTTGAGCTATGAAAGTCAAGTGGCTGGAGTATTTTTCTGAGGAAGTTTTAAAAAATTGCAAAGAAATATTTTTACATTGGGTTAGCTTTCATTAGTCTTAACTATCTATAGATTAACAACTTTTGGTTATATTTATAATTTAGAATCATCATTGAAGGTGGGGGACGATTTCGCAGATAATTAATTATATTGATGTGCCATTTGTATGCAAGAGTGACATTTCCTTGTATTATGTGCCAATTCGAAAAAGTTATGCGAGTATTCACTCCCCTTAACAGGTTCATTATTTTATAATTAAGTTTAGGTTTCTGATATAATTTTGAATAATTGCAAAATGTATCAATTCAAGATATTTCAGTTTTTGTTATTGGTGTATCAAAAACATTGATGTACGAATATAATTTCATAAGGGACCGGTCAAAATTTATCGTCACATAGGACCGGTGCAAAAAATAAAAACATTTAATAAAAGTTACAACCCTATGGCTTTCTGACTGAAAAAAAAATGATGTCCTATGCCAACTTAGTAATAAAAAAGTTTGTGTCCTATCCTACTTTTCCAATGTATTGTAAATAAAAGTATACTTAATAGAGGCATTTAACATATATTGTCTTTATAATATGATCAAAAGCAACAGTTTCATGTTTTATTTTGTTGATTCACATACAATTACAGGCATGGCATTATCATAAATTATACTTTAAATAAAGCATTGAAAAAACAAAGACATTGCATATCTGCAATCAAACCACAAATGTGTTTGTTAAACTGAAAAATTAATGAAGCTGCATGTATCTTATATAGAATTTTATCAATACCGTTAAATATTAATTATAAAAACAAGCTCCAGGAGAAACATGAAACTGAATAGCATTTGGTTTAACTCTCTATATATATTTTAACCCGAAGACCCATAGGTTGCCTTGGAATGTGTTTTTTATAAGAAATGGTAATAATTGCTTCAACATTTTCCCATTTACAGAAAATGTACCTGATGTGACCCCCAAATGATTTTTGCTACTTTGTTAATTGATGTAATGTACATGATGTACATGATGTATGTTTGTTGCACTTCACCATATAAGTGAAATTAAATTTTACAGCAAAACAACATACTAAATGGCATTGGATTCAGTAAGCTTGATATACATGTATATCTAAGATAGCGGCATAGTTTGATGAAAATCCAAGTTAAATTTAAAAAGTTATAAAAAAAATTAAAGTGTACTATCTTATCTCTATTTTGTTCGAACTGCAAATTCTAGCTTTTTTGACCTAGATTAATTTAATTCTTAAATTTGACAGCAATACAACAAAAAAACAAAATGACCTGGGTTTTAGTAAGCTTAAAATATATATAAGATAGCTGCATAGTTTGATGAAAATCTAAGTTGATTTGAAAAAGTTATTAAAAAAATTAAAGTGTACTATCTCTATTTTGTCCGAACTGCAAATCCTAGCTATTTTTTTACCAAGAGTACTTTAATTCTTAAATTTTACCACAATACAACAAAAAACTAAATGAAACAAGATTCAGTAAGTTTGATATATATCTAAGATAGATGCATAGTTTGATGAAAATCCAAGTTGATTTGAAAAAGTTATTTGAAAAATTAAAGTGTACTATCTCTATTTTGTCCGAATTGCAAATCCTAGCTTTTTTTTTTACCAAGATTACTTTAATTCGTAAATTTTACAGTAATACAACAAAAAACTAAATGAAATTGGATCCAGTAAGCTTGATATATATCTAAGATAGATGCATAGTTTGATGAAAATCCAAGTTGATTTGAAAAAGTTATAAAAAAAATTAGAGATGCCTTTCTGAATTTTTATATAATGATTTTTATTTTTACATATTGTATATTATACACGGTTATTTCAAGTTTTGTTATAAATGTTAATAAAAAAAAATTCAAAGTCATCGTTTGAAAAAAAACTTTTGTCCTATGGATATTATCTGTGAAAAAAGTGATGTCCCAACAAAAGCGATTCCGGAAAAAAGTATCTGTCCTACTGCACTTTGCACCGGTCCTATGTGACGATAAATTTTGACCAGTCCCTTTAAAATTTGAAACGTTTAAAATGATTACATACCAATATAAAGAACCGTTCTTCATTTTTCAAAAAGACTATGAACGAAAATCGATTTATTTATCTTCCCTTGGTGACAGATTGATTGGGAAATGAACCAGCGTAATATAATGGTAATCACAGAGAGGGACCAGCAAGCAATTTTTAATTGTAGCTTATTCAACGTTAAAACAATTTTCCACTATAAACGAATGTTACTTTATACAAATATAAGGACTTTGTTAGCTAAATCTACAAATTTTATTAGATATTATGATATTTTATTGCAATAGATTAATATGCTAATATATGCCATTGGATGTTAAGCAACCAACAATCAATCAATCATTAATTATACATGATGGGTAAGCACAACCAGAACACTGGTGCATGTTATTGACTATTGAGTCAAGAATTTTTGATATTAGGCAGATGCTCATATCTTCTCACAGTCCAAATATACACAAAAGTGTTGACCTTTCTGCTATAATCACAGAATAACAAACATCATCCTGACAACTTGAACTCACCACTGAAGGTGAAATTGAGGTCAAGGCCAAGGCCACTTGACATGCCAGTTAGACATACTTCTCACAAACAATGTTCTGATTAAAACCTGATGACCTATTTTATATTTTTAATAATGAACATGCAACCCTGATTCTGAAGTCTAACCTACGAGCATTAGTTGAGATCAAGGTTATAAGAAAAACTTCAGAAAATATCAAATATTGCTGACCTAATGACATAAGTTACCTAGGAACAGACTTAACAATGAAAACTTCACCTGACTAGGCCAAGGGTTTTCTTAATCTTCATGAAATATTTATTAAACTTTATATTTAATTTAATTTTATGAAAATCTCTTGAAATAAACCAAACTTGGAGAAATTCTACACGTTCTCTTTTTTCACCAAATATAGGTTGCACTTCTGTATTAGATATGAACAGCTTGTAGTCTTTAAAATATTTCAATTTTTACAACCAGCATAGTTCTAAACAGTAAAAGATAAACGATGTCTTCATAAAGTTAATCAACAAATACATGTACAATACGAGTTAAAATTTACAAATATGGCCTAGACAGATAAAATTGTTACCATGATGCATTTTGTATTTCAACACATCCATCCAAAGGGTATTATATAAAAGACAAACATTACATTATATAATTTATCATATTCATAATAACAAATATACATTCCTATATCACAGAATTTTGAAGTCACAATAACAACCTCAGTTTAATTTACAAAGAAATTTGTTTTCATGTCTCTGTCATTTTGTTTATTGTACAGTAATGGTAGGAACTTCAGGTTTAAATCTGTGGGCAGCCTGAGGAGGAAGTCTCTTCCATATTCTGCCACTATTGTCCTGTATTTTGCTTTGTCTCTCAGTTTCTTTATTCCTATGTAGAATCTGTTGGATGCAGTACTCAGCCTCTTGTCCACAGTCTGTTATACGAAGATCCATATGTGTGACAGTTGTGTTTACCTCCATACCTTCTTGGATCTGTTTTCCACCCTCCTGAAAACATTACATAAAAATAGTTTATATGTTATCATTGACAGTTGACAAGCTGGGATTTAATATGGTATCTTTACTTCATAACTCATTTGTACTTCTATAGCCACATATACTGCCAATGGCAATATAACTTTTTTCACCATTTTTTATAAAAAGTTATGAGTTATCTCCCATTATTTCTTATGAACTGTTAGTCATCTTTTTCTTTTCTTTTCTTTATCTTTTTTTCTTTTCTGGCTGTACAAATTTTCTGAACATTTTGATGGAATGTTCCATATATAATTCTAGTCATCACAATCAATTTGTTTTGAAAAACTATGTGCAAGTGTTTTACATGTATAAAAAGATAAGACGTAATAAAAAAAAGCATTTTTTTTTATGAAGGTACAATAAATTTTCTTAGCAAAATTTAAACATATTATACTTACAGGACCAAGTTTATTGCATGACAAATCCATTGACTTGAGTGTTGTATTCTGCATAATAACTTCCTGAAGGAAAGGGGCTGTAGCTTCCCCAAACTCGTTACTTCCTAGGTTGATTTTCTGTAATGTTGAGTTTCTCTGTAAAGCTCTGGAAATTGCAGATGCACCTTCATCTCCTAATCTATTTAATCTAAGGTTGAGGTTTTGTAATGTTGTGTTTTTGGTCAGGGCATGGGCAATAGCCTGAGCCCCTAGCACTTTAATGTCATTGTCACATAAATTCAGGCTTACTAGCTGACTACGATTGTTCAAGAATTTCCCGATGGCCCTTGCTCCACGATCGCTTATTGTATTGTGGGAAAGATCCAGAGTTGTCAGACTTGGATGGTCTAGGATGTGACTAATCAGTACTCTTGTTTTGTCATCATCTAATGTGCTTCTACTGAGATGGAACACTTTCAGATGTTTACAAGCAGCAACACATTGAGCAAGTTGTAAACAGTCTCTGGCAGTGAATTTAAATAAGTTCCATTCAAAGTTCATACCACAATCACTGACACCATATGTAAGATGCAATTCTTCCAGATTTGTCAGACATTTTAATACTGGAGCAAAATTAAAATGATCACACTCTGGTTCATCGCCAGCATCACTTCCAGCATCGGATGCATCATCAAAATCTGGACCTTTTGGGGCCTCTCTAACAGGGGGAAGTAACTGCTGGACATCTAACTTTTTAACATAGTTGGCAGACAAGGGCAGAGTTTCATTTAATTCATTGGGGTCTGTTGTCTCTGGTACGAAATTTTCTACGATTTGTTGGAGGTTTCTCTCAAAGTACATTCTTTTCCAGTTGCCACCATATTGAGAAACATCACAAATTTCCCATCTTGCTTTGCAGCATCTGTTCCAGTAATCCTCTTCCTGTACCAGATTAGCAGTAATCTTCAAAGGTATGTCAGTGGAGATTTTGTCCAACACTTTAGACTTGTATCTTGGTGGGAGGTCATTCAAAATGGTAGAGTTATCTGAAAAAAAAATGGAAATCAGTTATTTTTTTATGATAATTCATGAAAAACATATGCAGATATAAGAAGATGTGGTATGAGTGAAAATTAGTCAATTCCTAACCCAAGTCGCAATTAGAAAAAGTAAACAATTATACATGTAGGTCAAAGTATGGTCTTCAACACGAAGCCTTTGCATTAATGATATAAATAATTCAAACAGCTTTGTCATTTATATCTAAATTTCTAAGTGTTTTGTGTGATTTAGAGTAAATCAAAGTAATTCATTTTAGATGATTGATCCATTTAACATACCCAAAACTAAAAGCATCCAGTATTTATGTAATATACATCAATTTATGACAACAGAAAAAAAAACCCCAATCAATGTAAAATATATTAAAGAAAGGGGATGTAGTAAGATTACATATGAAATTATCCACCAGATATCAAAGGAAAGGATGTTAAAACTACAGTTCACCTTATAGCCTTCAATAATGAGCAAAAAAAAATATTGTATAGAAAACTATCAAAGGCAAAAGTTAGTAATATTTTCACCACAATTTTCATTATAATTAAAGAATGAACAGTTTCTGAGAATCGGCTTTTATCCTAAAAGTAAGTCAAGGTTATTGTAATTATGTTTAACATTTTCCTACTGTAAATGTATAATTATTTTAGAAATTTATGATATAAAACTATTTGCTTACTATCAAAATGTGTAACTATATGTTTGATACACAAATCCACCAGTAATGGGACAGTTGCCAGTGAATATGCTGGATCTTCAGCTATAATTCTCCTCATCTGTCTCCAGTCAGCTGCTGGATTATCTCCCCTAACAGATCCAGCAGGAGTTGCTGCCATAGCTGGTCTACCACTACTCTTCCCACTCTTCCCTGATTGAGCAGACCCAGCTCTAGATGGTTGTTTAGAACCAGGCTGACTTTTTGGTCCACTCTTTGTACTTTTGGCATCGTCATCAATTTTATCTTCCCCTGTACCATCTGTTACTGCTGGATCAGACATCTTGGCTAAAAATAATAAATCATTGCAATCAGTTTTCATTTAAAAAATAATTATGTAAAAGTTTTAACAAATCTGTGCCTCTTAGACACTGTAGTCCTATAGCTTATTAAATTAAACTGGAGAAAAGTGTACTACAACTGCAAATGTTAGGTTTATATTATAACTCTCCCATTACATGTATGTTAATTTTACATGATCTGTAGTAAATTTTCTAGCAAAAAGAGGAGCCTAATCCAGATACTACTTAAATTGTATTTCAATATTTTTGTTAGCATTGAAACCAACTGAAAATATCTATAAGTTAATTCAAGCACTTTACCTGTATACATGTACGTGGTATATTTAACTTAAAAGGAATAACAGTCAGATCCACTGCAAATGAATATTGACTTACTTTTTTTAATGAAAAATGTAATTAGGTTATTTGTTTTTAAATCTAATTGGAAGTTCTGGTCCATGACATGTGACAGCTTATCAAAAAGTTTTCAAATTTTGTCACTAATTAATAATTAGTGTTCACAAAATTGTCATTTTAAAAGACAACAATCACAGTTAATTAATTATGAATTTTACATCATTCACAGAAAATATAACAACATATTATTAAAGCATTACAATGTATAAATGAATGTGTTAAACAATTTGGTGTAGTGAGTCTATTTATACCTTAATTCTAAACTAGCTTTTAATATTGTAATTTGTTGATAAAAATATGAAGACAAAATTAAAGTTAAATAAATTCAATATACCTTTTATTTGACCAATTTTGATTTCAACATCTAATAGTTTTTTCTCTGACAGTCATTTATTATTTTATTTTTGATCAATTGCCAAGCTATAGGTATTGTCATGGTCAATTTATACCCAAAAAAATGCTGAGCTCTTTGACTGCAGAAGTATACAGGGGTGATTTTTAAAAATTTAAATAAAGACTTCATCTACAGCATTTTCAATTCAGAATGTCATAACTTAAATATCGTCACAAATAAAATCCTTAACAACAGAACCAAAACCGAAAATCAGAAACCTTACAGTATTTGTGTTTCTTTTTATACAGATTTTGAAGTTAAAATGTTTTAATTAAAAAAAATAATTCATACAGTCTTTGTCCCTTTCACAGGTAATGCCTGTCTCATATCATTTAAAGCTGTCTTAAGATGTTTGCATTTGCCTAAATGAGTGTGGTTTTGTAAAATTAATCTTAATGGCTATTAATTTCAAGATGTGAGTACTTGTTATGAATAATATATGACAAGAACTAGTCATTGTTAAGGATAAAGCAACATATTTGAAATTCCTTCCATATTGTTGGAATTGGTAGTCAGATCTTGTACCCCATCTGTATAGATGGTACTACATGTATATAATATACATGTAGGAGGGTAGTAATGGGGGTACCTTCATGGTGTATAACAGTAAAAATTCTTGTCGTATGAAGTTAACAGTAATTTTTAGTGCATGACGTTAAAAAAAACCAGCTTAATTTGATAAATCACTCTGTTTTTTTTCTCCAAATATAACAGTAACGTTAAATATTTGAGACATCTGACAAATTACGATAAGGATATTTTGACGAATAATGGTAAAATTTTAACCAATTTGACCCTAATGGTAGCCGTAAATGACTGTTTAATGCCTGAAGGTAAAGGGCATTACAACCCTCATGTAGGGTATCGGGAGCGTTCCCCCTTAAAACATGTTCCCCCTAGGTCTGTTCGTTCACCCATAGGGTTTGTTCGCCCTACTATAAAAATATTAATATTGAGGGCATTGAAGTTGAATGAAAATAGATATTTCTATGGTATGTACATGTATATAATATTCTTGAAATTTATTGAAATATTTAAAAGTTTATGGCTTGTTTAGGATAATTAATTGTTCACTGACAAAATAATTTGAATCACTGATTATTGTGTCATACTTGTCTTTTGGCCGATTAATAATAAAAACAAATCTGTTGTTTTGATAAAATATTCAGCTTGAAATTAATAAAAACAATGATGTACAACTGTAAATTATGAAACGGATAAAATTTACAAGTTTATTTATTTATACTCTAGTCTATAAAGACTAGTCATACTGCCATACATTCGTGATTGACTGAATACAATCATTTTGTTAACAATTTATATCAATAAAGATGAATACATTGTATTCCAGTATTCTACTCTGCAAATCAAAGGGAAAATGATAAATTGATTGCAGCAATATAAATATTCTGTAAATTAAAAAAAAAAACCAAACTTTAACATATTTTGTTCAAATACTTAAAATAATGCGACTAGACAAAAACTAGAAAAAAATAAAAATCAGGGCGAACGGACCCGGATTCCTCAAATAGTAGTACATGTGAGTAACAAAATATTCTGATACTGTGATGACTGATGTCAAGCCCAAAGGTTTGTGATAATTATTTGCTCTAATTATGTTACACACTATATACAGAAACGTCTTTGATATAAGAGTATATTAAGACTTATTTTGCCATTTAAGTGACGCAAAAGTCTGAACATAGAATAGAATTTACCAGTTTACTCTGCAGTATGATCTTCTAAAAGCTTCTCGTTACTATGACAATCCGGAAGTAGATTTTCAAGCGAGTTCCGTATCCGGTGGAAAAACAAAATGGCTGCGCCCATCTGCAGGTTTTCTGCTGACATAGTTTTTCATTTTCATTTAAATATATCCCATTTCATATGAATTCAGGTATATTGAATTAAATGTAAAGTAGATAATATGAGGCAGGCATTACCTGTGAAAGGAGACGAAGTCTGTATGATTTTTTTTTGTAACTTCAAAATGTGTTAGAAAAGAATAGGAAATACCGTATAAACGCTCTCCGATTTTGGTTCTGTTGAAAATCACCCGAAATTAAAGATCTTATATACAACTGTACCACGATTTCCCAAGGTAAACAAGCGCACAACAAACATTTACAGGACAGTCAACCTAATGATGGTGGTCACTTTAATAGTGGTAGAAGCACAGCACAGGGGCTTGTTACAATAAATTTGCCGGGTTTACTATCCATACGAAACCCAAAAAAAAACACAAGGGAGGAAGCTCATTTGCGACAATGCTTCAAATTATTGCTGTAAAATTTTTCTAAGACTTTCACTTCCTTTGTGAACTGAATAAATCTGTTCCCACTTGAATTATCTCTGCAATGACCATGATGACATATATTTATTACCTTAAGTAACCTCTAATATGAGGCAGGCATTACCTGTAAATGGGGACGAAGTCTATAGGAATTATTTTTTTGTACCTTAAATATTTGTTAAAAAAAAAAAAGAAATGGAAATACCGTAACGTTTCCCGGATTTTGGTTCTGACCTGTTGTTAGGGATTTTAGTTGTGACGTTATTTAAGTAATGACGTCATATACAATGTAAACAAAGAAACGCTATCATCAGGTAACGTTTTTTCATATCGAGGAATTATAAAAAATGAAATTGGTATTGCGTTCTTTCCTATTTTATACAAGACTGATAAATATATATTTTACTCAAAGTTTCATACAAACGAGACCGGAAAAAGGAAGTACATTGTAGATTTCTGCGCAGATCTGGAAATTCAAAAACGCGACAAAAAAAAAATTGAATGATTTTGAGTTCATTAGTACAATGAAAAAATTTTCCCGATATTTTTTTTTTAATTTTTTTTTATTGAATTTTCTACTGTTATTGGGGACTTCGTTCCCATATAACTATTGCAGTCCTTAAAACAAACTTGACATTTCTGAAATAGAACGAATCGAGGCCCTACATTTGAAAATGAAAGTACTAAAGTGACACCTACCGGAAATATATTTTCAGCACTCTCAGGTATTTACCATCAATGTTATGTTTTTCGGAAGGCTAGGTATTTTAGATTTCAATAATGTAAAAGTTGGCGGGAATTATTAGGTACACACTGTCTTTCATTGTCATATTGTGTTAAACTCCCGAGAGAGACGAAAATATATTTTCTGGTATATCTACAATATTAGAATTTCTAAAATTATATTTACAATCTTTCAATACTACTTAATCATGTAAGCATGGTGGTGACAATTTATATAAAATCTTAAAACACTCAATAGCCATGTTACGCATACGTCTTATTTTCAATGATGGAACCTTTGCTCGTAAAATTAGTTCATCATATGAACTAACATAGTCTTCATATATAAATCGTAAAGCCCTTTCCTGAATTTTTACCAATTTGGTGGTGTTATTTTTGTTGCAAAAATGCCATGCCAAAGGACAAAAATTAAAATTAGATAAAATAAATGTGTGGAAAATGGTAAATTTATTCAATTTAGTAAGGTAGCAGCCAATGCGCTTTAAAACATTCAGATGTTGGGATGCTTTACGACAAATATTTTTAATGTGGTGATTAAAATTAAGTTGATAGTCAATATCAATACCTAAAAGTTTGACAATCTCATCACAGGATATTTTTGCTGACTGTATATATCAAAAACGGGCTTTTTTGCAAATGTTTTATTTTCAACTGCAATGGCTTGGAATTTGTCAGGATTTGCCTGCATACAATTAAAACTAAACCAGTCAATTAAAACAGCACTTTCTCTTTCAAGTGTACATAATAAATTTTCAAAATTGTTGTCTGCATATGACAGAGTATTATCATCAGCATAATTATATAGGGTACCATGTTCAATAAAATAGAATATGTCATTTATAAAAATATTAAATAATAGGGGCCCCAGGATTGAGCCTTGGGGTACCCCTTTCTGGATTTCATCCCAACTGCTGAGTACTCCCTGAAGTTTGATTTGTTGCCTACGATCTGTAAGATAATTTTGAAGTAATTTCACTGATTTAAAAGAAAGACCGTAGGCAGATAATTTACTTAAAAGAATATCATGTGGTAAACAGTCAAAAGCTTTTGAAAGATCCATAAGAATAGCTGCCACATACATATTATTATACAGGGCTGTTTTCCAATCTTCAAGGAGTCTCAGCAAAGTTGTCTGACATCCATGACCTTTTCTGAATGCACATAAAAAAGCATGAAATATATTCTCAAAAAATTCAGTCAACTGGTCAGACATAACCATTTCATATACTTTTGAAATTGTTGGTAAAATGCTCACAGGTCTATATTTCTTTTTATCCAGTGGGTCATTATACCCCCGCTTTGAAAAAAAGGGGGGTATACTGTTTTACCTCTGTCTGTCCTTCCGTCAGTCCGTCAGTCTGTCAGTCAGTCCGTCCGTCCCATGAATATTTTTCGTCACATTTTTCTCAGGAACTACACTACAAGGATTTCTGAAATTTGGTTTCAGGCTTGATATAAGTCAGCTATACTGTGTGATGCGTTTTTAGATTCATCAATCGCCAACTTCCTGTCTACCGAACACTTGTATGATTTTACACATGATAGCCAAGTTGAAAATTTTCGTCACATTTTTCTCAGGAACTACAACATTTGTACAATACAAGGATTTCTGAAATTTGGTATCAGGCTTGATATAAGTCAGCTATACCGTGTGATGCGTTTTAAGATTCATCACTTGACAACTTCCTGTTTACCGAACACTTGTATGATTTTACCCAAGATAGCCAAGTTGTGAAAATTTTCGTAACAATTTTCTCAGGAACTACAATACAAGGATTTCTGAAATTTGGTTTCAGGGTTTATATAAGTCAGCTATACCGTGTGATGCCTTTTCAGAGTCATCACTCGATAACTTCCTGTTTACCGAACACTTGCATATTTTTACACTATTAATATTATCCACTTGTGGCGGGGGTATCATCAGTGAGCAGTAGCTCGCAGTTTCACTTGTTCTTTTTGTGTAATGGTACAACCTGAGTTCTTTGAGTCTGTTTGGAAACTCACTGGATTCTATGGTGTTATTTATTAATGTTGTTATGTGTTTGTTGAGTACTGCTGCACCAGCTCGTAGTAGTTTAGTTCATATCTGATCTACGCCAGTAGCTTGTTTTATATTGATCTTTTTCACAAGTTTGTTTACTGTGTGAACATGTATAGGTTTAAAATCAAAAGGTTTATCATGTTGTATGTGAGATTTAATTTTTAAAATACTGGGGTGTTTTTTTCTTCAAAAATAGTACCTTTGCCTATGTGTGCACTCCAGCATTGAACTGTTTTGTCTGAGAAGTCAGATCTCATCTTCTGCAAAAAGAAATGCCTTTGAATGTTTCAATTGATAACAAACTGACATATAAACATAACAAATACCACCAGTAGGAGAGTTCAAGTTCAAGATAAGAAGTACAGAGACCAAGAGAATCAACGAAAAAACGATTGTGGTCAATATATGACTAGGGTTAATACATTTTGTAATATAACAGACTAAATCAATGAAAAAGACAAAAAACTGTCAGAACAAGACTCCATTATAAAGCTTAAGTCCATCATCAGATACCATGACAAAGCCACTTGTCTTATTGTATACACAGAACAGCAGTTAGAAGAGATCAAAAGGTTGTACTGTTTTGGCCAATCTACAGTCATGACAGTGGGTAGCGATAAAAAAATAATTTATGTGACATGCAAATGACCGCCTTATGCGTCAAACAGACTGCTGTAAATATGGAAACAACTTCAGAACCCTCCCATTTTTTCTCGGACCCGTTATTACACATGAAAATAGTGACTTTGAATGTTTCATCAATTTTTTTAACTATCTAAAAGTAAAATTTCGCGGTGTTGAGAATTCAAACCGGTCTTAGGTTCTGATGAGGAAATCGGATTAATAAATGCAGTTAAAGAAGCATTTCCTCAATCTGGCAAAATGTTATGTACCTACTATTTACGTCTAAATGCTGAGCAGAAATTAATAGACTACACTGTTGATAAGAAAGACAGAGACATGATTTTGGAATCCATCTTTTGGAGATCTGGCCTTCTTACTGTAGATGGTGTAATATGTTTTGAAGCAAAAAGTGAAGAGATAGTAAACAAGAACTAACTTTAAAAAAGATATCCGACGTATTTAAATTTGAGTATATGTTTAAAACTATCATTTCGATAACCTTCAGAAGCACAATGACTTAATGATGCAGGACCTCTTTAATTAAATCTCCATCTGAATGTAACTACAAGTTTTCTCTGTTTGTGTTCAGTATTCTCGGTCCTTGTATCTTTCTGTTTACATTCACCAAAACCCCACAGAAATCTCACATGCGTAGGTGCGTTATAAAAGTCATGTACGTTCGTACAACAAAGTTAAAAATAATATAATTGTCCCGAATAAACAGCTGTCATGGATGCAAAGAGCTATTGGAGAAACAATTATTTTAATAAAAATATAAATCTTTGTAAGATCTAGTTCAAATATTTATAGTTTTTCACTTGCTTTCCATCACGATATAATTAACGAGACGTTTTTTCAAACAAAACCAAATCACCCACCATGACAGCATTTTGTCCAATCACAGAAAGGATTTTCGAGCATGTGTATTCTGTTGCCATAGTTAAGCGTCCTTAAGTTCAAAGGGCACAAACCGAAACTATACCGACTACGTCGGAAAAATCCATGGATTCTACAAACACCTTTCATAGGTATTTTGAAAACTGTTTGAAAAAAAATGTTCAGCAGCTATGGGAGATATCCCTGACCGCAATTTCAATAAACCATGGACTAAAATGATAGTGAATCACTAAACCTTGTGCTAAAAGACAACAAAGTGTCTATTTCAAGTGATGGCAAGAAGACAGTAAAAAATTGGTCAAAGAAAAAGAAAAATCAGCGAAAGAACATCATCTTTCAAAAAAAAAAAAACACCTGTTCAGAGACATAAGCACAGTGAATTATCTTTATTTCAATATATTTGTATTATCAAATGTCATACCTACTGTTTTATTTCCTCATCTGAATAAATAACTTTTTTTAATAGAATAACTTATTTTCACGGACTGCATAAGGTATGCATTTGCCTTGTGCAGGGTACCTTTGTAGTTTTAAATTTTCTTAAATACAATATCTAATTTTTGAGGACTGCATAAGGCTTGCCTGTGTCTTGTGCAGGGTACCTTTGTAGTTTAAAATGTTCTTAGATAAAATAACTAATTTTTCGTGGACTGCATAAGGTATTCCGGTGCCTTGTGCAGGGTATTTTAGACAACTTTCAATGATGTGCCCTATTCAGAAGAATTCTAGATAGTTTTGCATTCATGAATTGTCTACAAGTCTTATGTACATGTAGCACCTCTTTTAACCAGCCTATGACAGGAAACCGAAAAAAAATAATTTTTGTGAATAAAATGGTCCCAAACTTTTTTATTTGAACAAGGAGCCTTGTCTCATACCGGACACCAAGCTATAAAGTGTCCCAAAAAAGACTAGTGTTAAACCATTCAAACAGAAAAACCAAAGGGTAACCTAATGGTGCAGGAATTTCTTGCTACATTGAAGACCTGTTGGTGACCTTCTTGTTGTTTTTTTCTATGGTCGGGTTGTTGTCTCTTTGGCACATTCCCCATTTCCATTCTCAATTTTAATTAAAAAAACAAGAACCACATCAACAAATGACAACTAATTAACATCAGGTTCCTGGCTTAGGTCAGCTGCAAACAAATGCAGCGGGTTTAAACATTTTAATAGGTACCAACCTTCACCCTTACCTGAAACAATAATGTAACATCACAACATAGAAAGACACACTATAAAATATCAATTGAAATGGCTTAACTTTATCAAAAGACCCATTAACACAAACAAGTGAACATACACTGAACAAATAAATTAGATCTATGACACAATGTAAATACAAAATCAATAAAAAATAATGGGTAAGATGTTAAACAATATCAGAAAGACAACCATAAACTTGGACATCATGCCGCCAAATGAAATAATGTACACAGGTAATTGAAAATAATTTTGTTTGTTGTAAAATATACAGTGATTGAATAATTGTATTTCAGTATAGTTGAATCAAGTAAGATGTTTTCTAGACCTAAACCTGGGGATTCAGAAGATGATTTACTCAAATTTCAACAAGAATTTCTGGCAAACCAAACAAAAGCAGCTGCTGCTGTTGTAAAAAGGGGAGACAAGCGAAAGTCTGAAGATGGAAGTCAATCTGAGGATAATAGGGATGTTGTTAAAATGGAAGGTTTGTCACCATAAATTTTTTTTTCTGATAAATTCTGTCATACTGATCAATTCATCTGAGTGCCAATTGTCTTTGGTTGAAATCTGTCACATTTTATGCATAAAAAAGGGCACGTGTGTCATAAACAACTGAATAGAGATGGCTCAGCTGCATCAGAATCAGTTTTTCAAAACATTGATGTGGAACAAATACAAAATGTATTACAAAAGTCAAAATTTCTGCTTCATGTAATTGTATTCTTTAAAACAGCTTAGACCTCTATGAATGCCAGTTTTATAGACATTCATAATTATAAACAATAATCAAACGGAAGTAACCTTAAGACCTGTCAACATGCACTAATAAAAAAATTATTTGAGATCAGTCTCATGTTAATGTGTCTGTCACAAGTTACTGTAGGAACCTGTGCGGTAAAACATAGCTTTATAGCCTTTCTTGTAATTGAAGGAATTAAATTTTGATGTCATAATACTGCTTAACCATGTGATGTCAAACGAGGCACAAACTATGTTTACTTTCTTATTGTAACAGCATGAACAGAGTAAGTTGAGATTATCAGGTTTGTTGTTGCATTTTGTTTTTTGGTTGTTGTATCATTGACTTATACACCACATCTGTTAATACTTTATTTATTTGTTAAGATGGACATCTGTTTTCCCCCAGAAAATTTTACTATCAACTACTGTTTTTAAATGTTTTATTTTATTTGAAAGGTTTACCATCCGAAGTTCCATCTGAACAAATTCCAGTAAAGAAATCAAAGTTTCGGCAGTCTCAAGAACAGAAATCAAAACTTTCAAAAGCTGCATTTGATCCTGAAGAAGAAATGGATAGTAAGACACAAAAGATGAAGATCTTATTCAGATTAACGCTAAATATTTACTTGTTTTGTCAAACCTGCTTTAAAGATCACCTCTGTATGTGAAAATTAAACTTTGTCATTGCAGGCAACCCACATCTTGTTCCACTGTAATTATTCATTTTGAATCTTAATTCAAAGGTCAGCTAATTGCTTAGTTCAGTTTTCTCTGGTTCGTAGATAGACCCATGTGTACAAGTTCGACAGTACATTGTACTACAAAGTTACGCAAAAAAAAAACCCCAAGATTAAACATAGAATAGAGGGAAAATAGAAATATTTGATTATAATTCTTTTTCAGAATTGATACTTAATCAATACATGTTCTATTAAAATACTTATTCTTTTCATACATTTGAGCTGTTCTATATATGCAGAGAATTTTTTATTTAAAACTATCTACATATTTAAGCATGAATCAAAAAGATAAACAGCATATTCATAATTTCATATACTTCTTTTGCTTCCTTCTTATGTTCACTCACCTTATTTTTCAGAACATGACACACATATGGCAGCAGTTTTGACCAAAATAATAGTAAGTAATGTTTGAAAAGAACTTTAAAAGATGTAATTTATTGAATATCATGAAAAAGATAGGTATAAATATTATAATACAGTGATTTTTCAGCAATTCATACTTTCCCTTTGATCTTACTGCCTAATACTTTTCTAAATGATGGACAGGACCTGATAGTTGAAAATATTAGGCAATGACGTCACAGAGCAGAGCAGCAACGTCACATGTTGATGTCAATCCCCAACAACTTAGTAATGAAGTGCATGCGACTTCATTCATACAAACGGACATCTATCACAACATTGTGATTGTACACGTTAGAATACTGACAATTTCATTTTGTTTAATATTCTCATTCAAAACATAATGTTAAAAAAAGTTGTTGATAAAAAGAATAACAACATTTTATTTTTGATACTTACTTCATCAGTTTGATTATCAGCTCGCCCTTGCATGCTTGCTTGATAGTCTTGCTGATGAAGTCAGTATAAAAAAAAAACCCAAAAACACAATTTTTTATAAGATAAGATGAGAATTTTATTAATCTAATCAAGAACCCATAAAGGACATCGTTTTACAACAATATTATGCACAATATGGTTGGAAAAAATCAAAACAAAAACCTATTTCCATACTTTAACGTTATGGACAGGATCAGAGTCTAAAACAGCATGTGTCTTACATAACTATTACATCAAATCTCATAATAATAAAATATTATTTCACTTATTTTGTTTACATCTGGATCTTATTTCTAAACCTTTAATAATGTAATTTCCTAGGCACATGAGAATTGGTAAATGCTCATTTGTGAACAGCCAGAAATATTTCTTATCCTTAGGTAGTTCTTTAAAAAATTAGTACAAAAAGTGTTTACTTTATCAAATAATAATTTCCTCTGTTCATTATATATAGGACAGTTTACTGTAAAATGGGTCTCATCTTCAATAGAATTTGATTCATGTGATAAGCAGTGATGACATAGACGCTGAGTTCTCCCTATGTATTTTTTACTATATCTATCTTTCTCAATTCTAAGATCATGAGCACTTATTCTCATTTTACATATATGGCTCTTCTTACATGTCTTATATTAAAATCTTTAATTGATAAATAAGCCTCTTCTACAAAGTCAGCCTTGAGGTTGAAATAATTAATTTTCTAATTTACTATTACCTTGTGATAAGGTATCAGATCTTTTGACCAACCAAAATTTTTAAAAATTGAGCTATGTGTTTAAATTTTGTATATTTTGTTGAAAGAACATATCTCATAGATGAATACCAACAATAAATGTTTCCTGCATCTATAAAATTTTATTACAAACATAAGCATCATAAAGTAAACCTTTGTCCAATTTGTGTATATATTTTACCATAGATATAATGCCAGAAAAATATATATTGTGGGGTGATTTAGCATTTTTTCATTTTGATGAAAGCTTATATAATGCATAAGAAGTACCCAATGGATATTGCAATATCTGGATGCGGGTTCGAATTCAGAAAAGAGAAAAATAATGTAAAAAATGGTAACTTTTTTACAGGATTTTTGTTGTAATTACTCATTTTTTTTTATCTTATTTAAATGCAAACAAGTATAATTCTGTTGTGTATTTCGTTTATAGGAGAGGGATACTAGGAATGTTGGTGTTTCACTACCCAAACCATGTGCTGAAGGATTTCCTAAAGTACAGCATCTAAAACAACAAAATCTGCCAGTAAGTAGATTTTATTAGAAACCAAGAATTTTAAATTTACTTATACATGAAATTACATTTTGGACTTTAAATATCCGATTTTATCATAGGAATGATTTAAAAACCTATAAAGATTCATCAGATGGTCACTATGGCAAACATATTATGCTTTAATTACAGTGGGTTCAGCTTTATGATCACTTGGGTCCACCAAAACATGTTTGTATTCAGTATAGAACATTCTTTAAGAGAAGAGTAATTGTATATTTTATGAATTATTAGAATATCTATACACTTACAGAATCAACTCACAGCCAAGACAGGGAAAAAGAAGATAAGTTTATTTGCACAACAGTTTAATGCGAGTGGTGCTAAAGATTTTGGATCAATGGTAGAACAGGAAACCAGTAAAATTAAAGAGGGAGAGGAACCAGATCAAATGGAGATTACTGAAGAAGGTAGGTTTATTTCAATTACCAATTGAACAAGACAAGATCTACAAATAAGTATACTAAAGTCACATGGCTGAAATTGTTGATCAACTCCTTATAGGAGCCATTACCCCTAAATGACGATCATCACCATTTTGTTTTGGCTTTTTTTTCTGATTATCTTGATTTTTTTGCTAGAAAATAATGTATCAGTAACTGGTCACTAAGGGTTAGTGGTCCACAACAAATAAAACATTCATTGTTATCTTTCTAGCTATTGCAAAAACTTCAGGGATACAAGGTACATCATCACATTATTTGTATATTTATAGATACAGCAGGACCTTGTGCTATAGAAGGAACAGGCCTGAGTGCTACATTTGGTAAGGATGAAGCCATTAAAATACACCAAGAGAATGTACAGAAGTTACACTCTATGCCAGAAGCTGAGATCTTTGAAGAACAGCAGAAACTGTTGGAAATTTTAGGTTTGTAGAAACAAACAAATTTATATAAGATTTAGTCTAGCCTCTCTTATGAAATTGGGTTTAAAAATAAGAAAAACCCATCTTAATCAAAATCTAAATAGTTTCCCCCTTCCTTCCCTCACATCACAAAACATTAACACTCCCTCTTATGCAAATATTCTGACTCAAAACAAAAGCAAATATTCTGACTTGAAACAAATGTGAAAAAATAACCAAACAACTATGTATCCTTAATCTTTTCTCCATTAGATCCAAAACTGGTGGCATTCCTCAGAAAGAAGAAAACAGCTGGTACAGACCAAAGCAAGGATACACTTCTGACAGAAACCAAGTCCTCCAGTGGAAGTAAAAACAGGAGTAATAAATCACAAGTAAAACTAGGTATTAAAGATCATTACATAGTATACAAAAATTAAGAATAATACACAATTAAAAAAATTGCATTACTTATCCCTATTGTAACTGGTAAGTTTGAAATGTCAACTATAGTTTGATACACTGTGAAGAACATTATTTAAATGTACAACAGTGTTCCAGCTAGGATTTCAAAAGGGCAGGGTGCCAATCCTGAAAAAGGGCATTTGAAGCGTGATATGATAATGTGAAAAGGGCATGTTTTAATAAAGATATTTATCAAACATTGTGTTCATTCATTGAATTACTGGTTATAGTACAAGAACAACATCATTAGCCTATATAGAACTCTATCTTTCTACTTTTTAGGCTGAAAAACTTGTCAAGCAGCTTGTCACACAAGTTTTTAGATCATTGCTTGGCACAGTTGAGCTTTATATGCAGTATGTTTTGAAAGGTGACCTGCTTCATTCTGTTTCTATGGTCTGACACACTTTACCAGTTTCACCTTTCTCCCTCTGCTGTGCTTAATGGCAATACAGCACAAAACAGCTGTGCTCAGTAAATGCACAATGTTAGGATATAGCAACAGTGAAAATTTGTATTAAAAATAAAGAATACAGAAAAAGATGACCAAGTTACTCTACCAACACTGCTACTCTTAAACTTTTCCCATAACTCAAAATACCTAAACATATATATTCTTAAGCATGAAGTATGTAGACATATTTTAGAATATGTTAAGTGGATTACTCAATGCTAGGAAAAACTCAGATTGAGTTATCTTTCTTTATTCGGGTGTGCTCCTACTTTGGAGGATTATAAACAGTACTTAGAAGATGTAAATATGACCAACAATATGTGGCCATTTTTGCTATTTTCGTATAAAAAATTAGGACAGTCAATGACAAATACGTGTGAATTTGCTATTTTTTTCAGGGAAAACAAGCAAAACGATGTTTTCAACGAGTTGATTATGGTTTTCAACTTTCTGTCATTACATTTTCTCCATGAAACTACGGTAAACATTTCAAATTGTGCCCAGGTTGTCGTATGCACATTTCTTCAAAGATAATTGCCGACTGACTGATTTTATTTAGATGAATTAATGTTGATGATCATTAAATGACCCATCCAATAAACGGATTACCTATAACAACAGATTATGACACCAGTTGTAACTGTTGATTAGCTTGGGGTCGTTAACAAAGTCAAACTTTTTGCCAAGTAATTTTAGTAATTAGCGGATCATATCAATACGAACAAATTAATATACAATCCATCTTCAAAAAAGGCAGGGCGCCCTGGAAATTGTAAAAAGGGCACAGGGCGGCACTTGGGAAAGGGCATGCGCCGTGCCCTCTGAAAACGACCTAGCTGGAACACTGTACAAGTTTAACCAAACAACTTCATCAAGAGAATGTTTTGTGATGTCACAAATTTACCAGAGTAACACTATATTGTATCAAACCGTAGTAGGAATTCAGTTAAAATATATTCAATGACAGCTAATGAAACTTCATTTGTATAAATTGATAAGACATTGTTTGTACTCCTCTTGCTACTATGGTATCAACCTGAATGTTAATTTTAAAGGATTAAAGGATGGTAAGATTCACATAACTGACCAAACACAGAAATTACAAATGATTTCATTCCTTTAATTAACCATGTCATGTCTTCTTTTACAGAACAGAAGGATCTACCTGTCAAACCAAAGAAAGAATGGGCCCACATGGAGAAGTTAGAATATGATAAACTAGAATGGTTGAAAGACTTGCCTCCTCCTAGTACAGACAGTAAAGAGGTAAGGTATAATGAATTGGAATGATTGAAAGAGAAACATCAGTACAAATTATATAGTGTTTGATTTGAAAAGCTTTAGTGGTGTCTCTAATGTATAGATAGGAACAGGAAAAATTGTAAAATGAAAGATATACAAATGCACTAAAAATTCAATACAAAAGTTATTTCCAGTGTGTACCAATAAATATACTTATGAATGATTTTGTATTTAAAAAAAACTCAAACATTTAAGTGAAACAATTTATACTATGTGTTTTCCTTAGACTGGGCAACATGCAAGATTTGATTTCCATGGCAACCTGATGTCTGCAGATTCTGATGTTCCAGTAAACATTGGACTTCATCATCATGGTGCGGAACCTGAGGTTAGTAACATAATTATCATAAACGATACCTTGGTTAACTGAAAATCAATTGCTTCCTATATTTTTAGAAAATTCAATTATAGTTTTTTTAAAAATATTTTCATATTCAGTTTATACCGTATAGTTTTTTGTGGAAGAGGTGAGTAATTCATAGATGTACATAATTGTCATTTATAACATAAATCATCAACATACATTATAAAAAGTTATTTAAAAAAAATTAAAGCACTTGTAGATGACTTTTTTGTAGTAAAAGATCTGTTAAAAGGTTGTTGTATACGGCAATCTTCTGGGAAAAATTCAAATATGTTTTCTTTGTATAGTCAGGTTTTTATGATGATTATTGAATTACAGGTTAAAAAAATGATATGATCATGGAAAACTTATTTTAAAATATTTGAAATATTTCAGATTATAAATTTTATTTACAAATGTTTATGCAAATCAGATTTTTGAAAATCTTTGAAATAAAAACATATTATTCCCAATTAATTGTTTTGATAAATGTTGGGTTTTTTTTTGGGTTTTTCTTTTCTTAGAAATGCTGGAGCATTTTGTACTGTTATATAGATAGTCTGACAGAATTTGATGGTGAATTCTCAAAACCATGAATTTAATCCTATTTCACAATTCCATGTACTGTGAAAGTACTTTAATTCGTGGGTATCAATTTTTGTGGTTTAAGCAATATTAACGTGTTTGTGGGTTTATAAATTCATGGATTTTAGTTGTTTTTTAAATTAATTGAAACAATTAAAGCCTTTGGAAACAAAGGTAACAAATAGTCTGGATTGAAGGAAATTGCAAAGTAAACATTGACCCGTGTGTGAATCGTAGTGATAACACAAATTAACCCATGATAAAGTGATCAACAAATTAAAGACCATCAAAGGTGTTAATTAGGCCATAAACATGTCACCTTAAGAAAACAGTAACATAAACAAATGCTATAAATTCAATTCAATTCAATTCAATATTTTATTTAAGTCTCATCTCTCAATAATATATAATACAACATTACATTAAATGTAAAAAATATATAAATATAAAAGGAGAGCCATTCTGTACAGAATTACAAGAGACTATAACATTAAAAATTATATAAAGTATGCATCTATTATAAAACATATTGACATTAACATTATTTACAGTATAAAACATTTCTACGTCTATTTAAAATAAGATTACAGGCTTTGGCACAGCTACGAATCATATTATTATCTGTAAATAAAAACACTAATTTCTGTTTATCATCATAAGACATAAAATCACTATTAAAATGTGTTGCTTGATCAAATAATTTTTTTCTAAAATAATCATACAAAGGACACGATAAAATAACATGGGCTTCATCTTCTAAAATATTCATACAATTATCACAGACTCGATCTTTTAAAATTAATTTTTCAAATCTCCCCGTTTCTATTCTTAGTGGTGCTACACCACATAGAAATTTGGCAAAAGAACTCCTTTGCGAAAATGGCATTGGAATTTTACAATAAGTTTCCGTTTCAAAACTGTTCTTAAATAAATTATATGTACGAAGTTTGTTACCACCTTTACCAGATAAAGCTTTCTCTGATTGTAAATTGCCTTCCCACTGTTCGACATATTTACTAAACATTTTAGACATAACAGTATTGACAACTGAGGTACTATCAACATAATCTGTAATGATACACAAATGTTCTGCATTATACTCAGAAAACGTTTTCCTTACATAAAAATTCCAATTTTTTATACACTTATGTTTTTTACTCATAATGTCTGCCCATATGAAAATTTTTCTGTTTAAACGATCAGAACTCATATTGTTCAAACGGCACCATAGTCGAATTAAGCATTGCCATTGTTTTTGAAAGATAGGTATCCATCCCATATCCCCTGCAACTGCAGCATTTGGAGTATATTTACCCACTCCAAGAAAAAATCTGCAAGCTCTATTATGGATGGCATTTATAAAAGAAAAATTTTTGCAACCCCAAATACCAGCACCATATTCAACAATTGGAAGCACCAAACGTAACTTGAATTGTCAAATAATTCTTATCAAAATCAAGCCCAGCATGAAATTATTATTTCCCATATGTACGAGAACTGTGAGGATATAGAATGAACACTTTATCATACTAGCATATCAATACCGGAAATCTGACTTTCATCGATCAAAAATAATTTTTATGAGAATTAAAAGATCAAAAGTTGTACAGTTTAGGTTATAAAAGATTAAATGGGTATAATCCTGCATGCGGTTGTAGTTCTGTGACTACTATTAAAGTATTCTCAGATTTGGCTTTATTCAATATATTCTCTAGATCATATCAGTTGTAAAACCTACCGATCGGGATCTTTCCATGTCTTGATTTGGACAAAGGGTCTTTTAATTTGTTGGACACTTAAATTCGTGGATAAAGTCATCCACGAAAACCACGAAAATTGGTACCCCACAAATAAAAGTACTTTCACAGTATTATATATATTTTCAGAGGCCAGGTTACACCTTAGAAGAATTATTCCACCTAGCTAGGAGCACCAACAACCAGCAAAGAACATTAGCTCTTCAAACCTTATCAAATATCATTAGCAAAGTTAGATCAGGGGAGCTTGAAGCTCTAGTGCAGTCTCCTGTCCTTCCAGCTCTGATTGATGCAGGAGTGATGTTTTTGTTAAGATGGGCTCTAGATGACACTGTTGAAATGGTTGTGTCAGCTGCTGTGTCTGCTTTATGTAACCTGCTGGTTTGTGATGCTGATGAGGTGAGTTTACAAAGAGTATTATTGAAATTGAGGTTGACGTTTAGGTAGACAGTACTGTAAAAATGGTGGAATAAATGTTTATAGATACTTGAAGAGTTACAATATTAACTTTCTCATGCTTTAATGACGCATCAGTCATGCAAACAAGATTAATTTTAAGTTTTTTTTGGTATATAATGCTTGATTAACTCTTTTTTTCTTAAAAATCAAAACAAAATCACAAAGATTAAATATACGATATGTGTATACAAGAAACATCTAAATAAGACTACACAAGTCAACTATTATTCTTTTCAGGCCTCTCTGGACAGAGTATTCTCATGGAATCAAGGTCATTGTGTTCCAACACATCTACCAAAGTCTGATGAAGATGAACAAAATGGAAAAGTAAAAAATGAAGAAGAAGAGACACCAGAAGATCCTGATGCAGATCTGCTTAAAAGAGATATTATTTTGGTAATTTAGAAGTCTGCAGATGGAGGGAGGGTAATTGGGATATAATTGTCAGCATTTGCAAAAATAATATGGTTTAACATGTTAAATGACTGAATTTAAGCACACTTATAATTGCATGTTGTAAAATAGACAACAATAACAAGATTTATGAGATGTTTTTTCATGTTGCACTGAAAATACTGTTGTGAAATTAAAAATGCTAATCCTTTCATTATCATTAGCAGAAACGTTTCATTACCTTTAAGATCTGATTTTACATCAGACAGATTAAAGTTGGGAAATCTTTTACTTCAAATTGCCTGATTGCTTTAATTGTACAGAATTGATACCTTTAGAAAATAAAGTAAAAACTTATCTTTTGAAATGTGTAAGGATTAAACAATTATTCAATATCAAACATGACACAAATATGAAAGTAATGTTTTGCACAAACACATACACTTTGTCCTTTTTAAATAAATTTTGAAAATATGTGAAATGTTTTCAGTGTCTGGTGACCAGGATGAACTTCTTGCCGAGACTAAGATATATTTTGACGAAGACAAAGCCACAAGCACCTGTAGTAATCAACATACTGAGTATACTGTGTAGATTAGCTCATCACTCATCAAAGATAGCTTATGATGTAAGTTAAACCTGTTATTACATAATCTGCTTTTTTTTGGACAGAGACAGCATATCCTTTCAGTTTCTTATAAACATTAAATATAAAGCAATTCAACAACAGGGAAAACATTTATTGTATTATAAGATTGTATCCACATATTTTATTTTATGGATGTTGCATTGAAGTATATATATTATTTAATTCAGATAAAAATATCCCAATGTCAGATTTGCATATTGACTCCATGCTACTTCATCTGATTACATATTATAAGTTAGTTAGCTGCACATGTGAATAGTTGATAATTGCAATCTCAATCATTTCTTACTCAACATTAGTTGAAAGTAGAATTGACATGTCAATTTTAAAATCTTTTCTCGTATGATTATTAATGGTAAGAGGTCATAGACTGTTGAAGAACTAATGATTTCCTATTATAATTGATCACTATTTTATTTCAGATTTTTCAGTGTCCAGGTCTATTAGATGTCATATTACAAGATTTTTTACCTACAAGTTGGAGTTTTGATGGTATGTCCAATAGGTTTTTTGAAAAATATCTTCTTTCTATTCTCAATAGTTAATTTTTATACGACCGCAAATTTTGAAAAAATTTTCGTCGTATATTGCTATCACGTTGGCGTCGGCGTCGTCGTCGTCGTCGTCCGGCGTCCGAATACTTTTAGTTTTCGCACTCTAACTTTAGTAAAAGTGAATGGAAATCTATGAAATTTTAACACAAGGTTTATGACCACAAAAGGAAGGTTGGTATTGATTTTGGGAGTTTTGGTCCCAACATTTTAGGAATTAGGGGCCAAAAAGGGCCCAAATAAGCATTTTCTTGGTTTTCGCACTATAATTTTAGTTTAAGTTAATAGAAATCTATGAAATTTTGACACAAGGTTTATGACCACAAAAGAACGGTTGGGATTGATTTTGGGAGTTTTGGTCTCAACAGTTTAGGAATTAGGGGCCAAAAAAGGGCCCAAATAAGCATTATTCTTGGTTTTCGCACAATAACATTAGTTTAAGTAAATAGAAATCAATGAAATTTAAACACAATGTTAATGACTACAAAAGGAAGGTTGGTATTGATTTTGGGAGTTTAGGTCCCAACAGTTTAGGAATTAGGGGCCAAAAAGGGACCCAAATAAGCATTTTCCTTGGTTTTTCGCACCATAACGTTAGTATAAGTAAATAGAAATCTATGAAATTTAAACACAAGGTTTATGACCATAAAAGAAAGGTTGGGTTTGATTTTGGGAGTTTTGGTCCCAACATAATAAGGGGCCCAAAGGGTCCAAAATTAAACTTTTGTTTGATTTCATCAAAATTGAATAATTAGGGTTCTTTGATATGCTGAATCTAACTGTCATGACTGTGTATGTAGATTCTTAACTTTTGGTCCCGTTTTCAAATTGGTCTACATTAAGGTCCAAAGGGTCCAAAATTAAACTTAGTTTGATTTTGACAAAAAATGAATCAGTTAGGTTCTTTGATATGCTGAATCTAAAAATGTACTTAGATTCTTGATTATTGGCCCAGTTTTCAAGTTGGTCCAAATCGGGGTCCAAAATTAAACTTTGTTTGATTTCATCAAAAATTGAATAAATGGGGTTCTTTGATATACCAAATCTAACTGTGTATGTAGATTCTTCATTTTTGGTCCTGTTTTCAAATTGGTCTACACTAAAGTCCAAAGGGTCCAAAATTAAACTTAGTCTGATTTTAACAAAAATTGAAAACTTGAAGTTCTTTGATATGCTGAATTCAAAAATGTACTTAGATTTTTTATTATGGGCCCAGTTTTCAAGTTGGTCCAAATCAGGATCTAAAATTATTATATTAAGTATTGTGCAATAGCAAGTCTTTTCAATTGCACAGTATTGCGCAATGGCAAGAAATATCTAATTGCACAATATTGTGAAATATCAAAAAAAAAATTAATTAGAGTTATCTTTCTTTGTCCAGAATAGTAAGCAAGAAATATCTAATTGCAAAATATTGTGCAATAGCAAGATTTTTTTTTAATTGGAGTTATCTTTCTTTGTCCAGAATCAACTTAAATCTTTGTTATATACAATATACAATGTATATTCACTTTTTACTACCAACTGATAAATTAAAATAATCTTTACCATTCAGTGATAACAAGCAGTTTTTTTACATCTTAATATTTTATGATGTATTTAAATGAGTAGTTATTGTTGCAAACTCCATTAGAAATTTTAATTGAGATTAGTTTTGGAATAAGGGAAAGGGGGATGTGATTAAAAAAATTGGGTTCAATTTTTCTCATTTGAAATTTCATAAATAAAAAAGAAAATTTCTTCAAACATTTTTTTGAGAGGATTAATATTCAACAGCATAGTGAATTGCTCTAAGAGAAACAAAAATTTTAAGTTCATTAGAACACATTCATTCTGTGTCAGAAACCTATGCTGTGTCAACTATTTAATCACAATCCAAATTTAGAGCTGAATCCAGCTTGAATGTTGTGTCCATACTTGCCCTAACCGTTCAGGGTTCAACCTCTGCGGTCGTATAAAGCTACGCCCTGCGGAGCATCTGGTTTTTTTTATATTACATAGAGGCAATTTAAAAAAAAATTAAATGGGTCTTTAGAAACAAAAGCTGTTTAAGTTACTGTAGAAATATTGTTGACTTTTAATATAGTTTAAACATATTTATTTATAGTGGATTGGGAAACAAGTTTTGCAACTTATATTAATCCCTTTCCACTTTGCAGGTGCGAGTGCTGCCTTGTAGCGGCATTAGCCTGCTCTTTTTCGAAATCTACAAGGGTGTCTTTAACGTGCAAGAGATATTGCTCTCTCTTAACACGGGTCAGCCATTTATCGTCTCCGTCCGACAGACTATCATTGTTTCCTCAAGACCATACTCGCAAATGGTGTCAAGGGAGAGCCGAAAATTCAGTCAATGAAATTTTCATCCCAGACGGGAATCGAACCAGGAACCTTTGTGTTAGTAGTCCGATGCACTAACCACTACACCACGACTTTTAATATGCCTTATGAGGTTCACAAATATTCATTTTGCCCTGCATAGAGAAGCCAATCATGATTTGTAATGTCCACAACTTTATTATGTGCAACACCAAAGAGAAATGAGTATTTTTTATATGTAATTTGATTCCTTTTAATTATTCTGGAATAAGAATCTGCATTCTATTGGATATGTTTTGTTACCACTCTTTTAATTTATAAAACTACCTCTAAGTGTTGTATTCTTTTTTTGATGGTGTTGTAGAATAAAAAAATAACATTGTTGTTGCTTTTTAGATACAGGGCAGCCACTATCGAATGTTTATGGAATTCCAGTTACCATGGCAATGAGACTTATGAGATGTTTAGCACAAGCAGGACAAAACATGGCTTCCATATTGGTTTGTATTTTTATTTTGGTCAATTTTAGAATTCTTTTATACTAAAAGCATTATGCATATTACTGCATTATTCTATAATTTCTATAAATAATGTTTTCAACAAATTGTTTTAGAATGGGTTAAAAAAAAAAAAAATCTTAATAGTCATTTCTGCAGTTGTCTGCTCCATGGTCGAGTTGTTGTCTCTTTGACACATTCCCCATTTCCATTCTTAATTTTATTTTTTGCACCATATTGCATGCATAATTTTGATAAGAAGTAAGTGTTTAACAATAGAGGCAATAATGGTTTGATGAAGCTTAACCATAATGAAAAATATCATTATGTAGATCAAGATCAAAAGGAGAAGGATTTGAGTGCTAACAATATTATATTACCTGATTAGATTTAATAATGTGATGTTTTACAGTTGACTGATAACCAGCTTCAAGCCAGACTTTTGAGATATATGGTGGAAGTAAATCCAATGTAAGTTCAATATTGTACATCATTCTTTGATTAAAAAAAAATGGTTTAAATTGTTCTGATAAATTGTGATTTTTTGTCGAGCCTGCAACTTTTGTTGCAGAAAGCTCGACATAGGGATAGTGATCCGGCGGCGGCGGCGGTGTTAGCTAACTTCTTAAAAGCTTTATATTTTAGAAGGTGGAAGACCTGGATGCTTCATACTTTGTATATAGATGCCTCATGTTACGAACTTTCCGTCAGTCACATGTCCAATGTCCTTGACCTCATTTTCATGGTTCAGTGACCACTTGAAAAAAAAGTTCAAATTTTTTGTAATGTTGAATTCTCTCTTATTATAAGTAATAGGATAACTATATTTGATATGTGCGTACCTTGCAAGGTTCTCATGTCTGTCAGACAGTTTTCACTTGACCTCGACCTCATTTCATGGATCAGTGAACAAGGTTAAGTTTTGGTGGTCACATCCATATCTCAGATACTATAAGCAATAGGGCTAGTATATTCGGTGTATGGAAGGACTGTAAGGTGTACATGTCCAACTGGCAGGTGTCATCTGACCTTGACCTCATTTTCATGGTTCAGTGGTTATAGTTAAATTTTTGTGTTTTGGTAAGTTTTTTTCGTACTATATGCAATAGGCCTACTATATTTGTTATATGGAATGATTGTAAGGTGTACTTGTCTAGTGGGCAGATGTCATGGGACCTTGACCTCATTTTCATGGTTCAGTGGTTTTAGTTAAATTTTTGTGTTTTGGTCTGTTTTTTTTCATACTATATGCAATAGGTCTATTATATTTGTTGTATGGAATGATTGTAAGGTGTACATGTCTAGCGGGCAGATGTCATGTGACCTTGACCTCATTTTCATGGTTCAGTGGTCAAAGTTAAGTTTTTGAGTTTTGGTCTGTTTATCTAATACTATATGCCATAGGTCAACTATATTTGGTGTATGGAAATATTTTATGATCTTTATGTCAGTAGCGCAGGTTTCTTTTGACCCTAACCTCATTTTCACGGTTCATTTCACAGTGTTAAGTTTTTGTGTTTTGGTCTATTTTTCTTAAACTATAAGTAATAGGTCAACTATATATGTTGTATAGAAGCATTGTTAGCTGTACATGTCTGCCTGGCATGGTTCATCTGACCTTGACCTCATTTTCATGGTTCATTGGTCTTTGTTTAGTTATCTTGGTTAATGTTAAGTTTATGAGACAGTTGTAATAAAGCTTTATACTAAGGACTATCTACATAATATCAATGATTAGTATAGAAGGCGAGACATTTCAGCGTGTGCACTCTCGTTTTAAAAATGCAACTCAAAAACTTGTTTTGCATAATTAGCTTCATCAATGTGTAATGGAAAATTGGATTTTTCGATAGGTATTTTATTGATGAATATCAAAGCATACTCAGTAAATACTTCTGAAAAATTCATTTTGATGAGATACGAACCCAAACACTAGTAAGAGAATAAGACAGTAAATTAAAGATATCCTTTGTGTTTATTTATTTGCCTTTGAGTCCTAAAATCTTGCCTAGAGACGACACAAATAAATCAATATACCTTATCGCTATCTGAACTTTTGATGTCAAACAACAATCGCTCTTTCTTTGTTTTCAGGCAATTTCTTTTGTCATTTCAAAATTTAACTGATACTTCTGTTATGTGGAGTAATGGCAGACAAATAGGGATAAAGTGTATTGATTTCTAGGATTTCTTTGCATAGCACTATCACAGATTTTATGTTTATATTTCTTATGCATTTCTGGATCTTAATAATTATTTTTCATTCTAGGTCTCTACAACTACCCAAATTGGAAGCTTACAACCTACAAACTGAGAGCTACAGGACTTGGAAAGTCTGTCTTATGTATGGTCTCTCAACAGAAACTTATATGTAGGTAATATGTAAGGTTTAACATTAATTTAGGATAGTTGATGGTATGCATCTAGTTAACCAATAAAAAAGCTATATCATGTAGCATGTAACTTGCATAAAAATTATGTTTCAGTTTCAACTTAGATTGCATTTTATATACATGTATTTGAGAAAATGAATCTGTGCTTTTCTAATTTTAATATTTTGTAGGTCTGATGTCAAACAAATGTATATTGTTCTATCTATGACAGACATATATTTTCTTTCCTTTCGATTGCAAACATTATGTTTTCTGTTTTATTTACAAAATCTTATCTTTCTTTTCTGTCGAAAAGGGTAACTACCAAATCACAGGACTTAAAAAAAAAAAACCCTGAAACAATTTTCTGAGGGGTCTGTAGATCGCCTGTTACAAGGCAAAATTTTTGCTCCTTATCAATCATACCCCTACTCTCATTTTCCTATGGTATTAAATATAAATATGTTCTCGTCTTGAATACAGGCGTGGATCCATGAAAGTGTGGTTAAAAAAAAGTAGAAAAGGGATAAGCCAATGGAATATAGAATATTTGTCACTTAAGAATTGGATGTTTTTTTTGTTTGAAGCGCAGAAGCACTTCTTTCTAAAAATGTATGCATGGTCAACGCCTTTACACCCCTATAGAATTACTAAAAGGAGTATTCAATACTTATAATTACATTTTTTTGATAGAATCATGTAAAGACAATTTCTGTTTTTTGTTTTGTTTTTTTTTACCTGTGCACTTTATTGTGGAAGCACATGTCATTATGAATGTTACATTTAATTTGGAAATGAAGGTTGATTTTATAATGATGCGAGATTGATGTTAGCCAATCAAAATAACATATTATAATGAAACATACATCTTATGTAATAGTTAGACAATAAACAAGTAACAATCTATCAGTATTATCTATTGACAATATTTTATCTTTCTTTATAGAGATATGTTTCCAGTTATAATAGAAAAGTTAAAGATTATAGAAGAGAATGTTTGTAATGAGTCTGTGAAAGATTATCAGATGAATAACTTCATAGAGTTGATTGGAGCCCTGGAGGCTGTGGTTCATGTTGCTGGTTCTAATAAAAGTCAACAAGCAAAGTTTAATAGAAGGTACCTGACAACATTTGTTAAAACTATTGTATAGTGAATAATATATTAATACAAATTGTACAAGAGTGATTTAAAAATTGTAAAGCCCAAAGTGAAATAAGCATAAAAAAGAAACATAATTTAAAAGGTATTCAATATTGTAATCTAATAGGCAGGCATTACCTGTAAATGGGGACGAAGTCTGTATGAATTATTTTTTTGTAACTTAAATATTTGTTAAAAAAAAGAAACGGAAATACCGTTTATTGATTTTTCTACTGTTATAGGGGACCTCGTCCTCATATAACTCCTTCATATATTTTCCTTTCCATAACTGTTGAAAAAGATTTATTTGTTTATTCTTCAAACTTTTCGTTTTGTGTAGTACAACAGAAATAAAATCTCAAGATTTTCAAGAAGTTTTTGTGTAGAGTGGCTCAAAGTACTTGTAATTAAATTTTATGGATTTTTATTTTTTAAGGAAAGAACATTTATTTGAATCATTTATAATTTAAAATGTGGCTTGAAAATTCTCATACTTTTATCTCTAAAAAGACCTCATTTTCTTTTTTTCAGTCACGAAGGCCAATCAATGGAAGTTGAAAGTTCTGAGATTGTTGCCATGCCAACAATCAACTGGGGTCATATTGCTGATCTTCTTCATCCTATGTCAAGGTCACTTACTAAAATTTTAAACTACATCAAAGATAATTATCAATTTAAGGTAAGTTAAAGTAACTTGTTTACCTTTGAAAATGTGGAATTATGTTAAAGGTTTTTTATAGTTTGAACTCATGAATATATTTTCATATAGTTTCTACATATATGGTTAAACTATGGTGATGTTGCTTGATTGCCAATGAGACAAGTATCCTTTTCATATCAGAGGATATATATGTAAATAAATATAGTTCACTGTATTTCCTACAATAATAATCAAAATCAGTAATGTAAATAAAGCTTTAAAAGGCCATGGCTGCAAAATGTGATACTATGAAAAAGGGAAAACCAAAAGCCGGATTTATGAGAAAATAGTAAACAAAATATAAATATGACATTTATTTAATTATTAAAAAAAAGAAAACAAACAAAAGTCAAAAGAACATATAAATCTAAGAATTCATATAGTTACTGAAAACCAAGTCAAATCCCAATTTTGAATTTGCATCCATCTGTTTGCCAGTCTAGTACTGTATTAGGTTAAAGTTTGGGTTAGTACACATGTTCACTATGATGTAAATTTTCAAACCTATATGCCAAATTATGGATTTGGACCCGATTCAGAAATTTGCTGAACATTGAAATGTGAAAGTGTGAGTAAAGATTAGATTCTTAATAGATAAATATTCATGAACTACTATTGAGAACTAAATGGTGTTTATCAATAGCCGCTTTTGTAACACTAGTTTATATTCTCTTGTTGCTAAAGAAAAACTTACATAAAAAGTGAATTTTCTTTTTCAGAAACTGGATCTTCAGTGTGCATCTGTGTGCCTAAATTTTATCACATCATACTATACAAGGTTGTCAAATCAGGTAAAAATTCTGTATGAGTATTATTTATGTTTAAATCTTTGGTCATATGGCAGATTAATTATGAATGACAGTAGGGGTAGGATTAATTTCAATGAATTAGCACCACAATGACAAAATAAATCAACACACATTATTTACTATAGACAGGTGTCTTTACATTATATCAAGCTCGAAATCATCTAGTCTGTAAAAGTTTTAAATAGATATAAAGTCTGTTTAAACCAACATGTTAATACTGTGCTGTATAATAAATGTCTTTTTTCCTTTTAAACTAGGGGTGGTTTTAAAGTTTATTACCAAGCTATTTAATTGATTGTAACTCACATTTAGTTAATTTAACGTGTGCATTTAAAAAAAAATCACAATTAAACCCTTGGTGGGCATTCCATAGTAAGATAAGATAAGATAAGATTTATTTTATATTTTTATTAAAGTATCTATATATATATATACACAAAGTCATAAGAACCTAACATTTAGTAAAAGGATGCCAGCCGAAAACGACTTATGAGACACTATCATTAAAACAAACATCTAATACATACATAAAAGATCAACTTTGTTACATTTAAAAAGTATTTCGTAACTAATAATAAAAAAACCAAATCATATATGATTTCTAGATGACATGTTTTCGTCGGTAAAACATATAATAAAGGGAACTAGCTAAAAGAGGAACCATATTCTCATTACACATAATATAACGAAGTTTTTCAATATCACATAAATACTCAAAATCAACATTTAAAAGACAGGCTTTGGCATATAATTCATGTCTAATATCAGAGTAAAAACAACAATTAAAAAGACAGTGTTTTTCATCTTCAATTTGGCCACTATCATTAAAAATACATAAACGGTCTTGTAGAGGTTCTGGTGGTCTAGCATATCGACCTGTTTCAACTTTAAGTTGTAACGAACCAGCTCTGAAAAGTGACAAAATACATCGGTGGCATCTATTATTAACTTCCTTAACATAAGGCTCCATACCAATACAAGTTTTAAACAATCTATAAAATCTTAATTTATTACCATTGACATTATTTTTAGTGGAAGAAGACGTCAAGTCTTCTGAAGACTTAAGGGGCCGACCATTGGCTTTGAGTCTCCGTATGCCGCATTCATTTCGTATATTACAATTTCAAAACAACTTAGATTCCTGACACCGATTTTTACACATGATTGGGCATCTGAATCATTTAATTTGTAAATAATGATTGTAAAACAATCACTATCGTAAATATGACCCTTTTATTTATGTAAAATATTAGATTTCATCTCATCCACATGAACGTAATTTGTTTACTTGTAACAGGATGTTTTAACTGTAGATATTTGTATTACGCATGCGTGAATTTGGTATCGGTACAACTCGCCCTGTTTACAAGTTCGCCCTTGAAGTTACGAATTTGCAATCCTGCAGACAAGAAGATTTTATTTTTATATAAATAAAAAGGATATATAAAGTGTTATCTTTATTCATGGGTTTCCTTTGTCATGTGAATTAGATGCCCTTCGTAACATACATGTGAACCTCCCGTTTAGGAGAAAAAACTCCCGTGTATGAAATTTTTCAGACGCCACATTTGATCATTTCTTACTACTGTACGGGTGTAATTGACACCTGTGTTAAATTTTACCTGAACATCAAAGAAGATGTATTATTATATGGCTTCACTTGACAGCTTGGGTGTCAAACAAACTGGTAATCAACGATGTTTACCTCCGGCTAACTGCCGTTGTGTTATCAAAACGATGTGTATTGGGAATATTGAAATACTTTTTTGTTACTTCCCTTTGTTTTATCCTGTTTTCAGTTATTTTGCTTTTAAAAATGTAAATGGTAAAAAGACTATAAATGATTAATATTTTAATCAAATAATCATAAAAGGATGTTGATTAAATGAATTTAAATGATTTTGGACAAATAAAAAAATTAAAATTTATAAATTATTTTATTAATTTAGACCTCCTTTCAAGGATTAAATTGAAGTTTATATATTAAATTTGTTTACAACTGGTTAGAAGTCAACATACAATATGTGCAACTAGGCTAAAAAGGCTAATAGTCTAGCTTCTGCTAGCTTCATGTATAATTTTTCTACCGATTTAATGTATAACTAGAATTATGCAAACAGACTTAAGGAAAAGGCATGTAAGTCATGTAAGTTCATACAAATATGACACTTTTTCTAGACAATCCAGATCTTGCAAAATACATCGCTAAAAATTGTAACCTTTAATTTTGTTGTTGTGCAGTAAAAACCCATATGGGAACTTTCAAAAGTTGGCAGGTATGTAACAAGTCTTACTATTTTTATGCTCCATTTATGGGCAATATGTTTTCTAGTCTGTCCGTCCCTCCTGCTTCTGGTTATAAAGTTTATGGTCGAGGTAGTTTTTGATGAAGTTGAAATCGAATCAACTTGAAACTTAGTACACATGTGTTCCTCTTGATATGATCTTCTTAATTACTGTCAAATTAAAGATTTTACCTAATTTTCATAGTCAACTGAACATAGAAAATGATTGTACGGATGGGAAATCCATGTACTTATTACCTTTTCTTGTTTGAAGAAAAAAAATACATTTTAACGATAATGGAACAAAGCAGCCTGGGTAAGTGGGGCTGCTTTTATGGTAATTCAAGTTACCTTTTATTCACCTTCTTCCACTTCAGAGCTATCAGCTCTTTGATTATCATTCCATACTTCATGATGCTAAGATTCTTTTTCAAAAGTTTGAATAGAATCCCATACATTACTCATATTAATTTCATCTTCTACATTTTGAATCAAACTATATTTACAAGCTAACTGTAAAACTCTATAATCCCATGCTGATTTTCTTATAATCGCCCAGGTATGAACCTTTTTACATATATTACTGGTATTGTCAAATTTAAGACGATTCGATAGTTTAAAAACTTCAATTTTATGTAGTGCATCACCTGATAAAAAAAAAATATCACCTCTAGCAGCTAAATTGCTCTCTTGCTTAAGCCTAAGAAAAATTTATAAGCATTGTTTTGTAAACTATTTATACACTTATGTATATTAATGCCCCATACACTGGAAACATATGTAAAAATGGGTTTGACTAAAGTGTCATATAGTATAGTAAATACATCAAAATCATAGTTATCAGGTGGTCTTTGCATCTGTACATCTCTAATCTCATCAGTCTGTGACAAATCTGAACCTTTGCAGGAAACACATCATGTCAGCAACAGAGGCGTAGGACTCAAATTTATATTGGTACGGCAGGAAATTATATGAGTCACGAATCGACTCATCCCGCCTCAATGAGGCGGATATTCGGCAGGGGTTCAGGGAAATTTTGGGATAAATGGTGCAAAATCCTGCATTCTGACCCTCTCCTGACACTTAAATTTCACTTGTGAAAACATCCTATTTTTAGCAACAATTTGACTTATGACACTTTTTTTTTAACATATTTTAAAATATAGAAGAAAAAAGAATTTGAAACCTGAAATGGTCAAAAAGTCAAAAATCCAAATGGATAAAAAAAAAGTGGAATATGTTGGCTAAAATTAATACTTTCAGTTTGTGTCGCCCCCATGCTCGGGTCTTTGCATACAGGGGTGGTTCCAGGATTTTTCAAAGTTGGGGCATCGAATAAATTTTTTGGCCGAGCGTAGCGAGGCCATTTTTTTGGGGACATTTTTATGCTCAAAAACATAAAATAAGTGTAAAATGCACTAATTAAACATTAATTTTCCTGACGTGGGCATGTATAAATTGTAAGGGTTAAATATTTGTGATGCCGTATTCTCCCCCAGTAAATTTCTATTATGAATTGATTGGATTGACCCAAAGCTATATGTACCAATATGTTATGTGGGATTTGTAAGTAACAAATAGACATAAAAAAAATTCTCCCAAGCTAAGTCAGTCACTGAAATAGAGGTCATAACTAGTAACCGAAGAATGCATTGCGAATTTCTTATTAACATTTATTGAGGGTTTTCTAATGATGGCTTCTGTTCAAATCTTTCGTCAAAGACATAGGGTTAAACTTCACCAGAAGCATATTCCTCTGATTTCGCCGAGAAAATCCTTATTGGTTCTGTCAGTCAAGTTCAATGTTTTTATGGACATACAAAAGTAAAAGTATATTTAAGCGTTAAAAATGACGCCTGTTTTAAATACATTTGTTGCTAAATAATTTTGTTGAAAGATTTTGTATTCTATTCGCAAAAGAATGGGCAAGATTATTATTTCAACCCATGTACAACGGTAAAATCATGCAGGGCTAGATTTTTTCTTCTAAATATCAGTGACCCCCCTGCCCCCGAAAATCAAATGGTCTGTACCTTCAATTTTTTTTCTCTAGCTAGAGTTTACTGACTGTGGATCATTATTCAGCAGTGTTATTAATGGGCTGGGGCGTGTGGGGTTACACATGTTTTTGTCGCTTTGAAGGCACCATCATGCGGCTTGTCATCCTCAGTTGTACCAAACTGTAATTTGAATTTTAAAATGATCGAATGACGTTTTTTCGACGTACTGGTCAACTCCACCAATCACGTCGACTTTGACATAGTTAATAATACATTGTATATTACAATCAATACGAGAGAATAATATCTTTACGAATTGTCGCAAACTTGATATACGGGATATGGAAAAGGTTCGATAATATATTTTTTTGAATTTTTGAAAAAGCAAAACAAAAAATAAAAAAATAAATTAAAATGAGTCACATAGGCCAGAGTTTGTCTAGCTTTAATTATGTACCATTCTAAGGATCATGGTAAGGGTGCAATTTGACTATGTCATTACTGAACTTATGGTGACATGCACGGCGTACATTCATAATTATCGCATGGTTTCATATTTTAGCGTTATATATTATATTTAGAATGTTTACTTTCAACCTTTTATTCGACATTGCACAGTAGATTGTAAATTTGTAGAGGTTGAAATTCTGATATTACGGAAAATGATATACACTGAACGAAGTGCCTCACGGCAAATTTATTCAGTAAAATAAGTTCTTCAAATAAGTCAACATTTTTAATTGACCATCTATAAAAGAAAGACAACTTTTGTAGTAAAATGCTCTTTGCCTATTATGTCAAAACCATAATAGATAGTTAGGATCTGAAAATAGCTAAAAAGATCAGCTGTAGAAGATCTTCAAAAATACAATAATAAGAAACTCATTTTATGAATCCTTTTAAAAGAAGTTATTAGCTATAAAGAACTACTTTCTTTGCTCATTTCAAGTTTTATCTGTTACTAGAACACACCCACGAAATCGCAGGCATATACAGCTTGTGAACTGTTGTAGGATGAATTTTTGTAAAAGATATTATGTATGGAGAATTTCATAAAAGGTATCAACAGCCCTCTCCCTTTTTCCAAAGTCCGATATTTGTTTCTTTTCTGTTAAATTCAATTATTTTCGTGTTTCTGGCTTAAGACCACAATTATTCATCTCCTTTGCTACAATGCATCTTTTGGTAAAAGTCAAATTAAATTAAAAATTTGCACCGCTTCAAACATAAAATAAATGTAACTGCTTATATATAGACCATTATTAGTCTAATAAAATATGCTTCTAGGACAATCCATCAGTGCTTTTTCTTTTAAGAGCCATATTAACATGCCAATGGTAGGATATGAATCTTGTATAAATGACTTAGACTGACTAAGGCTAGTTTAAGGGGTTGTCGGAGGGGTCATGATGCCGAAATCCTGGGCTTAAAAACATGAAATCCCGAGATGCAGAATTTAAAGAAAATCATATCCCGAAATCCTGAAATCGAAAAATATATTCCCGGATCCCGTAAGGACCAATCTCCAAATCCCGAGCTTAAAAACACCCGATCCTGACGGCCCGAAAAAAAGGTCCTGCCTCCCTCTAATCTCTACCCTACTTTCATTTTTGCCAAATCACAACTTTCACTTTCATCAATATTTTTTTTGACCCATTTATGGGCATTATGTTTTTGGTTTGTGCATCCATGCGTTCGTTCGTTCGTCCGTCTGTCCTGCTTCAGGTTAAAGTTTTTGGTCGAGGTAGTTTTTGATGAAGTTGAAGTCCAATCAAGTCGAAACTTAGTAAATATAGTGCCGATGTGGCATCTGTGTACCATAGACACATTCTTGTTTCCACATGTTTTACTCAAGTTATTTTAATATATATGCAACTGGTATGACCCCTTTAGTAGTAAATATTTCAAAGAAAACAGTAGACAGAATACTGAGAGTCTCTATATATTAAAAGTAGTATAATCGTAGTTTACATGTAGATAAACGCAAAAAATAATATTGTCCTCTCTAAGGAGCTATTAGTTGTGGTTCTTGCGATCTAAACAACATGATATGGAGAACGCTCTGATTGGCTTATTTATTTTCTTTTTTGTTATCTATCATACAATTGGTTGTACTTGTGCATGTTTCAAACCAGAAGTATTTATGACTAAAAGTCAGTCTGATGACGGAATCAATATCCGGACTCCTTTTTTGGCGTTTTTCTCCAAAAATAACTCAATCTGAATAATCATAAGAATGGATGACAAATGAGACTATGCATGTTACCTATAGAACACAGAGGCATGATGATTTATTTATCCTGGAAGGAAGAGAAGCGACACACAAAATGAGGTCTTCTCGTTCAATAGTATAGATATTGATAACTATAACTGATAGATAGAATTGTAAGTTGAGAGAAAGAAACTGTAAATATTTGACAGATGAGCATATTTAGAAGCCTCTTGTAAGTAAAGTCTTTGTGAATTGTCTATATTTTTATGCCCAATTTATCATCATTATGTTTTCTGGTCTGTGGGTCCGTTCGTTCATTCATTGTCCGTTCGTCTGTTTGTCTTGCTTCAGGTAAAGTTTTTTGGATAAAGATTTTGGTCGAGGTAGTTTTTGATGAAGTTGAAGTCCAATCTACTTGAAACTTAGTGTGCATGTTCCTTATGATATTATCTTTCTAATTTTAATGCCAAATTAGAGTTCTTACCCCATTTTCACGGTCCACTGAACATAGAAAAAGATAATGCGGATGGGGCAACCGTATACACTGTACTTGGGACACATTCTTGTTATTCTTGCAGTCTGGACCAAACACAGTGGACTATTTACAGCAGATTGAAGCCTACTGTGAAGAGGTATTATTACCATGTTGGCAGTCACTTGGGTTTCGAGTCATTTTTGAAAGACTAGGGTAAGATTGTAGAATTATCTTGTATTGTTTTTATATAAATTGCAGTGTTCTTAAAAAGCAGTTGAGAAAATTATAGGGAATAATCAATCACTTTTCTTCCTATTTGTCGAGCCTTCGACTTTAGTCGAAAAAGCGAGACTAAGCGATCCTACATTCCGTCGTCGTCGGCGTCGTCGTCGGCGGCGTCCACAAATATTCACTCTGTGGTTAAAGTTTTTGAAATTTTAATAACTTTCTTAAACTATACTGAATTTCTACCAAACTTGGACAGAAGCTTTTTATGATCATAAGAAAGTATGCAGAAGTAAATTTTGTAAAAATAAAATTCCATTTTTTCCGTATTTTACTTATAAATGGACTTAGTTTTTCTGCGAGGAAACATTACATTCACTCTGTGGTTAAAGTTTTTAAAATTTTAATAACTTTCATAAACTATCCTTGATTTGTACCAAACTTGGACAGAAGCTTGTTTATGATCATAAGATAGTATCAAGAAGAAAATTTTGTAAAAATAAATTTCCACTTTTCCGTATTTTACTTATAAATGGACTTAGTTTTTTTGCCAGAAACAAAACATTCACTCTGTGGTTTAAGTTTTTAAAATTTTTATAATGTTCTTAAACTATCCTGGATTTCTACCAAACTTAGACAAAAGCTTGTTTCTGATCATAAGATATTATTCAGAAGTAAATTTTGTAAAAAAAAATTCACTTTTTCCGTATTTTACTTATAAATGGACTTCTTCTTCCAGTTAACATTACATACAGTCTGCAGTTAATGTTTATAAAACATTTATTAGATTCATAAACTATCCTGGATTTTTTACCAAACTTGGAAGCTTCTTTCAATCAAAAGACAGTATAATAATCGAGAGGAAAATTTTTATTGATGTTTTTCCTCATTTTTGTTGAGTCTGCGATTAACAGCAAAAGTAGGCGAGACACTGGGTTCCGTGGAACCCTTATGAATTTTATTTGTTATTAAGGCTGGTTGTTAAATATCATTTACTTGTGGGTTAAATTGTCTCATAAAAATGATGATTTAAGGTGTTATGATTGATAGTACTCGATTTCACACTTTGTATTTTTTTGGAAAAAGCACCATTAAATTTCCTTTAACACTATTCATACCTTATTCAGCCGTGTATAGTAATACACATCCCCTTAAAATCGTGATTTTTTTTTATAAAAAAATTAGAAACAAATGAAAAAAATATGATAAACGTCTCCAATCTACATTGATAAAGAAAAAAACCCCAATCTTTAGAAAATATATAAAATCGAAAGCCATCTTCAGTTGTGTAAAATCTGCAGCCCTTGTACCAACTACATATTTTGGGTTAAAAAGTGTGGACTATTATACAAGACCAAAAAAAAGGTAACTTTAAATTATTTTTAATGACGTATATAGCTTTAATTTTCTTACTTACAGTCAGTTTTCCAACATATTAAATCCTCCAGCTGAAAAAAGACGAGAATGTATACAGAGTTTACCATCCCTGGGGTGCTCCTCACTGAAGGAGGAATCAATACTACCAGTCCTCCACAAAGGAAGTCCATGTGGATTCGTAACAGCTTTATTAAATCAGATTCATACATTGGGCCATATTCATAAAGGACTTCAGGATAAAGTTAGTTAATAATATAATATAAACAGTATTATATAAGATACCTTCTAATATCTAACAAGAATTTGATTGCTATTTTAACAGTAGATGTTTATGACAGTAAATCCTTTGGTTTGACAAAACTAGATAAGTGGTACAATTAATTACCATTGCTAGATATATTTTTGCGGTATTGTTGTCTTTGATTCAAAAGGTTATGATTGATTACTAGACCTATGTCCTATATAAGTTTGCGGGTTAGCTATTGTGATCAATGTTTAGAAAACAATGAGTAACATTAGAATTTTATTGCTCTGATTTTAAATCATTCAACTAATTTTTTGTTTAGATTTTGCCATTGGTGCTGAAAGATGCTGACATTGCAAGCTACATGAAAAAGGTTGCTGGGATTAAACAAGGTCATCTCCATAGCAACTGCTTTACCAGATTTGAAAATCTTTTACAGTATTATTATCTTAAACTTGCAGTAATGTGGGTATGTAAATTTCTTCTGTTATATAAAAATAGATTTTTGAATTTGTTCTTTGCAAAGATTGGTTCAAATTCAGGCTAAAGTATCTAGGTAGTTAGTTTATGTCAAGGTAAATAAATGACTTGAAAAAACATATTTGCTACTCGCCAGCAATCAAACTGAAATAGATGAACCAATATTCAAATGCAGAAAATGGAAAAATCACAAAAATGTAAAGATCTGATTAATTATTGAGTAAATAGTTTGAAAAGAAATTTGCAATAATCTTTGCAGGATAAAGATATACTCTTTGATGCCAGTATTCTGCAATGCCTAACCTTGAAATTACTGACAAGGTTACATCATGGGGATGAATTTATTGCACATGATTTGTTTTCAACAGTACTATTCAGACCAACATTATGGAGGTAAATATCAGTAAAAGATAAGTTAGGCGTAAAAATGCTTCAAAAGTGGGAGAAAACATTCTTTCATGGTAGAGACAAAATCTAAACATTAGAAATTAACAAATAAAAGAATTCAGGCAAGAATTTTTGTTATAACACTTTCCATGAAGTAAATGTAAGAATTGCAGTTTAGAGAAATATTTAAGCCATTGTGATTTTGTTAAATGTTTAGAAATATAACATAATGTGGTTAAAATTTGAAAAAAACACAATTAAAGATTTGAAAAAACACAAATAAAGATTTGAAATAACATATTATGATTGAAAGAAAACTTGAAATGCAACATATCATACTTAGAAGATTTATTGTATTTATACATTTGATGGACATGTTCTAGGATAATTAAAAAAAATGCATGCAATTTGCAGCAATAGAAAATGCATGTTTTGGGCATCATATGAAAATTTGTACATGTTTTAGCATAACTGAAAAATTAGACATGTTTTAACATCAGTTATTTAATTGGATATGTTATGTTTTAAAAGTACAGTTGATGAACTGGACATGTTTTAAAAGTACAGTTGATGAACTGGACATGTTTTAAAAGTACAGTTGATGAACTGGACATGTTTCATCATCTTGTGCTGACTTGAAATTGGCACTCGATGGATTAGTGTATATATATTTTATATTATCTTGAACTATGTTGGTTGTTTCATATTTGCTCCAATACAGAATATTTTTTTCAACATTTTTGCCATTGTTAAATTTGTTAATGACTTTGAATTTGAAAATAGTATTTTATGATGTTTGAATGTATCAAAGTTCACCTGATTAAACAGTTATTTGTTTTATTAATATTCAGTAACCAATCAGAAACAGAGACCCTATCATCACTAGAAAGCTTGAAGCTCTCTGACATCACACATCTACGCAGTGCTACTCAACAAGAGTTTACATTTACCTGTTCCCAACTAACATCAGCAGCCAGATCACAGCTACCCAGTATTAGAGCTACATACATTAAAGCTTTCAGTTATTTTGAAAAAGAGGCTTTTGTGTCAAGGTACATATTTTTTTTCATGTTCCAAAAACAAAGGTTTTATACACCAAAACATTTTAATTCATTGAAGAATGTTTTTGTTGTGGTTCATATAATTGATAATTGTTATTGACAATTTCTGCTGGGATTACAGATTTATTTTTTGCACATATTCATTAATTGATTTTCATTTTTGTAAAAATTATTATAATACATTTTGTAAACATCCCTTCAAGGGTAGTTGATGTAAAAGTTTCATGGTCAATCTTAAGTGCATTGATAAAAATTACCAAAAAATCTTACTTAAAACTGCATTGAAGCTTCAAAATGAAAAATAAAGGACTGGTTTTATAATGATCAATAGAAAAGTTGTGTAAGTACAATATAACCATATTTTGCAGACATTTGTTTCATATGAATCCACTTGAAATACAGAAATTACTAACCTCCAGCACAGAAGAGTTCCTGTTGCCTACTGACTGGATGTATATGCCACTCATTTATTTATACAATCATTTTAGCTCTGTGTAAGTTGGAAAGAATATACTGTGTGTGACCTTAAGTATTCAAAATTTTGTCATCGGTATATATTTGAACCAAATTAAATTGTTCAAAAATAGTGTACATGTTCACATCAGAAGGAAAAAAAACAAAACTATGACCAAATAAAGAAATATAATTACACAGTTCTGCTTCAACAATAGTTTGAAAATTTCCAACCAGGAATGACCACAGGAATTCCTGGGGATGATTACAGACCTGTCAAACCTAAGACATAGAAAGTTTTATTTGTTTCTTCTCTGCTTATATTGAACTATAGTTGCTTAAATCAACTGCATTTGGACTCTGTTGGATATTTGTTGAATTGTCAAACATGTCACATTCCCTTATTTTATATTGTGGCATTTAGAAGTAAGAAATTAGACTACAAATATACAACTGCACAATTTGACATTTACTTTTGAGAATAGAATAGTGAATGGACAAAAGATTTGATGAGGCATCCATTTCATTTAAGCTTACATTGATACATTTTATATTACAGTGGAACAGAGGTACAGAATGCCTTATCAGTGGGTGAAACTGATACCATATCCAATGTTCTGAAATGGATCTTCCTGTTAGAGAGAGATCAGTCTGAAGTCATGTCAACCATCTCTATAACACTGAAAATAGCCAGATTGATGTGCACATTTTTAACAGGTAATAAGAATTGAAAAAAAGCATGGAACTATTTTGAAATGGTGTTTAGTCCCATATATAAACTACATGTAATTGCTTGCAATATTTTGTTCCCTTCAGTAAGAGAAAGTTGGAACACTTGCATGCATACTCTCCTTGTCTCCTTATATTACTGTGGGCGTGTGCTCATCATCCAGAACTGTAGGACAGCCTGTGAGAATTTTAAATGGTTGAACAGGACTAGATTGGAAACGTTGAACTTCCTTCTCCCACCTTAAACTTGACGGGTTCTTCTACAGCAGTTTGGTAAAATTTCTTACCAGTTTATCAGTTTGAATTGATGAAGCTAATTGCTATTGGTCAGAATTTTGAATGAATTTGCAAGAGGTTGAGAGAAACACTAACAATCAAGCGTTACTAAATCAAAATAAATTATAACGTTTAAAAATAGAATTTACATGTAGTTTTTAAAAATAGAATTATTTTAAAGGTTAAGGCAAAATAGATATTATCTTGTAGGAAATGATTTGTTCCTTGACAAGACAGTCCATTGTTACCTGGCAGCTTTCCTCAGAGAGTATACCAAACCAGTGAATCTAAATATGATGAACTTTGAAGAAAATATACCTGGGTTGTTGTCATTTTATGATTTGTAAGTTCTTGTTATTATGCATTAAACAACTTGACTAAAAATAATTTGGCTCATTTCATTTTCATAAAATGTTAACAAAATATCTATTTATCGGAAAAATTTCATTGGATATTTTCAGTTTGATAAAATTATATTTTGATCATTGAGAAGCTTAATATTTCATTACAATTAGAAATTGATTAAAACCTCCATCCGAGTTATCTCTTGTAATATGATAGTATTTTTTTGTTAAATGAATATAACTTAGTGCTTTATCAGAAATAATTTGGTTTGTCATCTAAAGTATTTACATCTGAAATTAAACAAATTGACTCCAAAAGCTATACTAACTGTCAATTAGTTATTGACAATAGTTAATTCTGCTTACCATAAAAGCATGTATTTTGTTATTCTCTTATATCTCTACCAGATGATGAACTTAAGGCAGTGTTTTATTCTGCTTGTAAGGTATACATGTTATAACCTATAGTTATCAATTACTGTGTTATTTGGTCTCTTGTGGAGAGTTCTCTCATTGGCAATCATACCACATCTTCTTTTTTATATGATAAAGTTGTTTGGCTACAAATCACATGACTACATAGACTGTTAATTAAAAAGTAGGAGCACAAGGTTCATCAAAATTATGTTTTATACTTGAACATCTTAAATCAAACTACAAATGTATTGAATTTCAATTGTGTGTGTTTAATGTTTGTAATCATATTGAAACATATTATTTCAGTTACATCACAGTTCTTCACCAGTTTGAGGCTGTGTCATTTGGAGATTCTTTGTTTGGTTGTTATGTACTGATTCCATTACAACAACAACACGGTCTGGAATTAAGGAGGTCCATCTGGACAGAACACAGAGGAATACTTAGAACTCTATACTTGCCTATCACAGAGGTAGTAGTTTAATGTTATTTAACAAATGTTATAGCCAAACTTTTTTCAACTGAGTAGGATATTTGAAGTATTAAATATTGGCTGTCATTTCTGACATAATAACATGATTTAAGAAATCATTGATGCAAGCTATATTTTATTGTAGTTTTAACATGGGTAGGCATTTTATTCATGATTATTTTTGCCAGAGTGACATTTCATCAATTATTTCGATGTCTGATGTGTATAAGTGTAGATCGTTTGTGTAGGCTCTTCCATGAACCTCCCTTTTTGTTTGTTAACAAGCACACTACTGACAATGGGATTTTTCTGAGGGAGGAGTTTTGAACAGCCAGCATGAACGGTTGTCATATCAAGGTCAAATATGTCAATTTTGAATAGCAACAAATTTCAGTCATAACAATATGAAATAGTAACAACATGTGCTTCATTTAAGAGTTTGAAAGTGTTTTAAGTTAATGTAATATATTAAATGCATGCCAATTTGATAAAATTCATTATCAATGTATGCATGTGCAAACAAATTTTATTGGATTTAGAGCATGGGTTTATTCATAAAGCGAAAGAAGCACATCATATTAGAATATGATTTTTGACTGTAAATTTTTTATAGAAATGAAGAGATCTACACAGTGGGGTATATATATGATCTTCACAAAGACCCTTGTGGTTTCAATAAATTTCAAATATCATCAAGGGAATGAGATTAATATGCAAAAAAAGTAATAATGTAGACTCCCTTCTTCTTGTAATGATATATCTGATACTATATTTAATTTTATATTACTTTAGACCAACTGATTTTTTTTTTTACTTTATATAATTGAATTATTTCTAGCCAACTTAGCGACAAATTATTTTCGAGTTCCAATTTTTTTTATATATATATTTATATATGTATAAGGAAAGATTCAAGTTTAATAAGGTCTTGAGGATTTAAATTCAGGTTAATTTTCTTATCGCAAAGTCACGAAAATAAGTTGGTTTGCAGTATATAATCTAGAAAAAAATATTTCACTACATACTTTCAGGCACTTCAGTATTCAACAACAGTTAAAAATATATAAGAAAAATATGATGGAATTAAAATGCAAAAGGAAAACATAAAGTCAAACAAAATGAGAATATTATGTTTTTTTCCAGATGTTGATTCCAATAGAGAGATATTTACAGCCGGAGGAGACAAACACAGAAATGATGAGACTTTATTATGAGTGTTTGTTGTCATTAACAGTACGACCCAGATGGGCCCCTGTGTTATACTTGGTTGCTGTTCATCATGTTAATAGATTTATTTACACACAAGATAATAAGCATACAAAGTTAAAACATGCTATGCTGAAAGAGGCACTTCGAGGGGAATACAAGGTAGTTCTGTTAAACTTACATGTACTTCTGCTAATTTCAAATAATGTCATGTTGGATACAAAACATTTAAATACTGGAGATTTTTGGCATCTATATGTGAGATTTTACATAATATTAAACATTGATGTAAATGGGAACATTTATTATAGTACATATATTTGACCCCTACCAGACAGCCTTCAAGTTATAGACATTTTTTTATGCCCCACCTACGATAGTAGAGGGGCATTATGTTTTCTGGTCTGTGGCTTCGTTCGTTCGTTCGTCCGTCCGTCTGTCCGTCCGTCCGTCCGTCCGTTCGTTCGTCCGAAAATGGGAGTTTCAGGTTAAAGTTTTTGGTCAAGGTAGTTTTTGATGAAGCTGAAGTCCAATCAACTAGAAACTTAGTACACTTGTTGCTTATGATATGATTTTTCTAATTTTAAAGCCAAATTAGACTCTTGACCCCAATTTCATGGTCAACTGAACATAGAAAATGAAAATGGGAGTTTCAGGTTAAAGTTTTTGGTCAAGGTAGATTTTGATGAAGCTGAAGTCCAATCAACTTGAAACTTAGTACACTTGCTGCTTATGATATGATCTTTCTAATTTTAAAGCCAAATTAGACTTTTGACCCAATTTCATGGTCCATGGAACATGGAAAATGATAGTGCCAGTGGGGCATCCGTGTACTTTGGACACATTCTTGTTTTATCCTATCCAACAACAGCTTTTTGAATTGACATATACCTGTACATGATATCAGATTTTAATTTTAAAAAGAAAACTATTTTTATAAGAACTTGAAAAAATAATTTTCACAATAATCATATACTGACCCTATTATCTTATTGACTCTCTGCTTAACAGTTGACCTCACCAAAAGATGATTTAATGGTTAAGGTAGGAATCAAAATATACTTTATTTACACTCAAATCTAATAGATGTTACATGTTTTTAACTACATTAGCAATCTAATTGTAACAGTGTTCTATATTTTTCAGGATCTTTGTCATCATCTTCTGTACTACAAACAACCTGATGTTACTAGTGATTTTGGAATGGAATTCTATCAAACATTACCAGATATCAGACAACAGTTGCTTGACACTGTACAGAGTAACTAATATTTGACAACAGCTTCTGACATTTTTCCAAAGGAATTTATATCATTTCATCTCTGTGAAGAGTGATTTCTTCAAAATAATTTACAGTGTTTAAAGAATAACTCATTATTATCATAAAAGTTGGCAAACTAACTGATATTGAAATTGAATAACATTATCTTGTCAGCAAAGCATAATGTTGTATGTGCCTATATAAGACTGAAATCTTTTTTAGTGAAATGTGTTTCATGCAAAATTTTATCAGGCAACCCCTTTTATATCATGCTTGAACACTCTGCTGAATTTTTATGTCATTAATAAAACATGAAAAAACTGGTACCTTGTTTATGGCTATCAAGCGATCTCCCTATGAATGGGATCTGACACTTGTAAAAAGCATTGAATATAAGATATCAAAAGATCTCCCTATGAATTGGATCTGACACTTGTAAAAAGCATTAAATATAAGATATCAAAAGATCTCACTATGAATTGGATCTGACACTTGTAAAAAGCATTGAATATAAGATATCAAAAGATCTCCCTATGTCAATTAGCCCTTTCACTTCGAGAGTTGTAAGGAATTAAAGAAATGATATTTGTATTTTACATGATAGATGTTGCACGATCAATGTCAATGAGGTAGCAACCCAACAAAAACAACAAACCCTCAACAGTATTAAGCTGCTCAAAAGTAATGGAGGTGAACAGAAAGATGGTCAATATTGGTCTTGTTTGATCCAATTTAACCATTGCAAATGTGGGGAGTCTGTTGATTGTGCAGGATGTACAAACACATAGTCCACTCTGGTCAGATTAGGGAATTTAATCATATGCATCTTGTTGAGAGAATGCCACACTGTCTGCACATAAATTATGCATGAAATATTTGCGACTAGACGTTAAGCAATCAATCATTAATCAATCGACAGTAGAGTAGCTTGAAATTTATTTCTGGCTAGGCAAAGGATCTGAAATTTGGCAGTCAAATCATTGTGTGGTTAAAAGACATCAATGTCAACATGGAGTTGATGGTTAATTCAAAATATGAATTGGAAAATAGGTGTTGTTGATCTTACTCTTGAAAGGTAACACATTGGCAAAATGATCCTGACTATAAAAAATCCAAATGTGTGCAACATTATCCTGAAATTACATTTCTAGTTGGCATTAAATCAATATATTTCAATGAAACTGTTGGTTAAAGGTTTAATTCTCAGTACTCAATTCCCGATCAAAACAAAAATAATTGACAGAATTATATGTATGACCTCCTCTATGATGCTTTTGTACTTACTTGGTGAAATTAAGTTTAAGATCCAATATGTCTTTTAACTTTAAACATTTATATTTTGTCTAATGATAATTACTGGGTGAACTATGAAGTCTTTGCTGATATATCCCAAGGTAGAAGAGTACTACATAAAATATAGGGATGTCAAGTGTCTGTTGAAAACTTTGTCCACCAAAAGTAACAAGTTCATTTTTCAAAAAAATATCAGTTTACAGTTATAACCTCTTGTTTTTGAATCATTTTTTTTTATGTAAACTTTTTCTTTTACCTAGATAAAGATATTGCATTTTAAAAAAAATCAAAATACAAACAAACCACAAAAGACATCTAGTATTTTTTCATTTTTCCTCCAAAAAATAATTAATGAATGCTATTACAAGTTAGTTGTCCTTTATTGAATACCTATGTCACAGAGGATCATGTTTATGTTCCAATTGTAGTGGTTACAATACAGTTTCCTTTTCATCATTTTGCCATCACCAAATTTGTAATAAGAGTAACATGATGGGTGCCACTAGTGGCGTAGGATCTGCATACCCTTCTCGAGTATATTTGGTAAACATATAAGCTTTACGAAATTTTTATAAAGGAGCTTAAAAGTAGCATATCATTCTTTCAACTTTGACTTCATTTCAGTCCGTAAAATAACTTATCAAGTTCAGACTATGCTAAGTTCACCTGCAGATGAACAATGTCACAGTTAAAAAGATTGCTCCAGTTTTGAATTCTGTAAATTGTACTTTGGTAACATCTAGTTTGTCACTTAAAAATACATTTATTCCAATAACCATGAAGTTGCTTTTGACCTCTTGTTTTAACTTGTTACAATTCAAGTATCCTATGTGTCTACAAAACAGTCTCTGCTTGTTACCATCCATTCTTTTAACTTCAAAATTCAATATTAAGTTTTTATTGGCTGATATGAAAACTGCTCTTTGAATATTGTTTGAATATTCACATCAATATTTACCTGTGTAATTAAAGTCTAATTGATTCTGCCACGTGTACCTGTTTTGACCTCGATCCAGATATGTTAGACAAGGACCGTTCATAATTCGAAGTATGTGTATGACTTGTACTTGTAGAATCACCTCTACTGTGTCTATTTCTTCCGAAACATGTTTTAATACTTTTTCGAAACTGAATTGAATTTACAAAGTAAACGAAGGGGTTTACAGTAAAATTTAGAAATAACAATATTTTGGCTACTTGCGATGTAATTGAAAACAATTGTGTTTTAGTGTAATTGTATCCTAATATGATCATTATGTCAATTGTGCTAGATGGTGTGGTCGTTATAATGAAACTAGTTAGAACAATCGTAACAACACGTGACATATTCCGTACAGCTTGTGAACAGTTTGAAATAGACTTGGTGAGAACTTTTGCTTTTAAGGCATGCAAAATTGTGATAAAGAGAACAGGTAGTATGGAAAACAAAATAGTTAAAACGAGGTTTGTTGTTTCTCTAAGTCTAGAGTCTTTGGATCCGTTTATGAGTACAGCAAAGGTGTATAAAACAGCGATTCCAGCACTTAATGTCCATATCACAATTGTCATCAAAATGACACGTAGATTCGTAAGAAGAACATAACTTCTAAACGGATAAACTATTATGAAATATCTTACAACTGATATGAAAACAATATGAACAATCGATGCTATTCCAGCAAGAAAGCCACTAAAATCTAGAACCATCTTAATGGCTCTTAAAAGTTCTACTGAAAATTTTGCAGTAAAAAAGCATTGTATAATGTATCTAGGATATCGTGTAAACAAAAACATAAAATCTGCCACCGCAAGGGAACAAATGACAACAAAGGTAGGTTGATGAATTTTTCTGTCACTGGCAATCGTCACAATAACCATCAAATTCGTCACTAGTCCAACTATTGAAATCGCACTTAAAGTAGTGGCTATTGGCACACAGTAAGAGTCGAAACGGAAGACATTATACAGTGTCTTTTCATCGCTCACGTTTCCATAGGTTTCATTTTCAGTGATGTTATCTCTAAAATCTAATGCAATCTGCATCACGGCCGTCAATACCTGAAAAGAGAGGTAAAGTTTGTATTACAAATTTCAAAAGCACTCTCATGCTTGAACAGCAATGGAAAAAAACATAGCTTTATAAGTAATCTTTTCACTGTAAAAAAAAAGCTTTTAAAAGCGTTCATAGTCTTAGAAATCAGCGAGCTACGTATACACAGCTTTCTATGGATAATGTTTTAGTTTATTTTTTTCAGGTTTATGCAGATATCAAGCTATAGTAGCAATGCCACTAAAAGAAAAAATAATAATAATGTAACTTTTTTGGCCTATTGAATTCAATCATCAAAATGTATTAAAACAAATCTATGAAAAAATATCAAAAATACTGATCTCCGAGTAACATTCCAAACGGAAAGTCCATAATCAAATGGCAAAATCAAAAACTTAATCACATCAAATGAATGGAGAACAACTGTCATATTCCTGACTTAGTAATTAAAACTTGAAATTACATCCTGCAGTTAATGTTTACAAGAAATAAGTTCGTCAGATATTAGTATGTGTTTTTAATTGTATCTTATGTTTTTGTTTTAGAGCTGCACACTTCTTGCATATTGTGATCTATATCATTATTCACAATCAAATGTAAGATTTAACATAAATAAGATGTTCTTATTCTTGGTATTCATATATTTACCAAGGCATCACCCGAATATACATATTGTTACATGATGCCATACACGAACGTAATTTTTTTAGCGTACCTGATGAAGGTAAATAAAGGCAACAGTAGAACACCGATGTTCAATAGTCGTAAATCGACTTAGTCAAAACAAAGTTGAAAGTATCGCATCGAACGCACCAAACTTATGAAGTGTTTATTCTCATTTCTAAAGCTGAGTCGATACCGCTGCTGGCTGACTGATAGTCTTGAAGGGAATAACCAAAAGATGACATAATTTTTTTTAAAAACTATTAAAATATACCAGGCTTATAATTTAGTGAGCCAGACGCGCGTTTTTGCTTGTTAAGAAAGTCATTAGTGACAAATAGCCAAATTAATAGTACCCCTCCATTGTTCACGCATAGTTGTCAATATAATGGTATTTGATGCGACTGTCACACAAGTGAGACGTTTTGCTAGCTATAAAACCAGGTTCAATCCACCATTTTGTACGTGAGAAAATGCCTGTACCAATCAGGAATATGCCAGTTGTTATCTATTCGTTTGATGGGTTTGAGCTTTGATTTTGCCATTTGATTAGGGAGTTTCCGTTTTGAATTTTCCTCGGAGTTCAGTATTTTTGAAATTTTACTTTTTAATAAATTTCAAGATTATTCAAAGGTTTAACTCATTTAGTCAAAGTTGGCGATACATTGGTTTGGTTATTATTTTAGGTTATTTCTGCTTATATAACTCTTAAATTATTAAAGTATTTATTAACCACCAATCGCTTCCTTGTAGAGTTTGCGCGTAAAAAACTAATGGATGAAAGTTGATCAAGAAAAGGGCCTCTGATTCATCGAACTGATAAAGAATAATTTTCATTATTTAAAAATCCATTCGGGACAACATATGGTAATAACATTTGAAAAATGAAAACAAGACTTTTTAAATTCCATGCGTCACGAGCGCTTTTCTGGGTTTACCATCATCAGGGACGCTAAAAGCCGGATATTTGAAAACCAAGGATATATACGCACAAAGGGTGTTTAAAAAGAACTATTTTTACACGTGTTAATAGTATTGAAATGCAATAGTTGTGGTTAGCAATTGGCATTATGATGGTCATAATTTGAATGAGTAAAGTGAGAGATTTCATTCTCGCAAATTATTTAAATAAAAGCAACAGTATTATACCGCTGTTCGATTGTCAGAAATCGAGAAAGCAAAAACAAATCTGGGTCATACATCGAGGGAAACACATCAGCTTCGTTTATTAATACAATAATCTGTATATGTAGAAATCTTATTACAAAAGGCAAATCACATCTTAATATTTTAAAGCTCGTAAATTAAGATACGATCCATATACACTTATTGGTACTTTGAATAATCTTATTCTTAAACAAAATATATTTAACATTATCGAAAGTACTCAATAGACCAAAGACTTGAGTTATGAATATGGTGCAAAATTGAAACAGCTTTAAATTTCACAAATGTTGGAAAAAGTTACTAGTAATCTTAACGATAAAAATACCAGAACTTACATATGACCTAACATAAACAACAAATCAGTACTATACCTTAAAGTGGAAACGGTCCAAACCCGTGACTGTTGCACAGAATTATTGATATGGCTTTAATGGTTAATAAATGCATCCCATTACCGAAGGTATCTGCAAGCTGTGATCCATTTTGTTTTCCACAAGGGACAATTCATATTGAAGCTATTAATCATTATTACTTAGACAGTTTTAGTATAATGAAACTGTTCGTCACTTGGAAAACACTGAACGTATATATAATATCAGAAAATGTTGATTGGCAGCAAGTACATAATAATTGATGAGACTGTCATTAAAGTGAGAGGGTTAGCGCTATAGAACCAGGTTTAATCCACCATTTTCTACATTTGAAAATGCCTGTACCAAGTCAGGAATATGACAGTTTTTGTCCATTCGTTTTTGATGCGTTTTGTTATTTGATTTTGCCATGTGATTATGGACTTTCCAAATTGATCTTCCTCTAAGTTCAATATTTTTGTGATTTTACTTTTTACATGGAATGTACATTCTCTCAAAATATGGCATTGTATTTCAAATTTCCATTTTGATCTAGTTGATCGCAGTTCCACACTAGCCAAGTCACTATTTAGATCTTTGACAGTAAAAATATAGGCGAAAAATCGTATTAGGTTAAACAAAATAAAAAGTAGTTTCTTTGTACTTTTAACTGCAATCTATGAATCAGATTACTTATTTAACGGTGGCAGCTTATTGCAGATAAACTGTTACCGTCATTTAAAACTTCAACACTGAAACATCTGAATCGGAAAAGGGACTGGCAATAGTTTGATGTTCGCGACTATCGTTGCAGGCGAGAAAATAAGGTATCAAAGCGGTTTGCAAAGATGTAATCCCTTCCTTGTTCCTTAGGAAATAAAATAAATACAACAGATTACCGGAAATCTGAACATAAAACTACCAAGACATGTAAATACCTTATTCTCTATTTTTTGTGCTATTTTCACATTTCCTGACCGGTGTGAGAAACATATTTCTCCTCACTAGTGAAAAATCTGTTCTCGGCATTCATTTTATGCAATATACATCTCCAATATACAGACTCTTCAGAATAATTTAGGTGTGATGTAACTTTTTTTCCGTTTATTCAAACGAGTAAAGATCGGAACCTTTACATGAATAAAAGAGAAAAATCCTGCCAGTTGCCTTATACTTAGAGTCCCTATGGCCATGTTACAGGGGATCTGTACATAATTCAACATGGACATCTACGAAAGGTGATAACTTATGGTCCTAAGTTTAAAGAACCCAATTACATCAAGTGCAACCATAACTTTTAAATAATTATGGATTCCATTGAGGATTACGCCAGAACATGGGCTAAATGAGTAGAAGTTGAACTGTACACTTTTTCAGAATGGGCTAAACAATCAGTTTCCTGAAAAAACTCCGAATTCATAAGTTGAACAACTGTGTGAATGATCGGCCAAGGTTCTTTTTGAGAGACAAAGATGGTGTGAAAAGTCTTTAAGTTCTATTACTATGAGTGTTTTGTAAAAGATTAAGAAAAAAAATTGCAATCAGGTAATCTTATATACAAAAACTTATCATTTGACAAAAATGCTCCAATGAAATGAACATCACAGTGAATAGCAATTCGGGGGACTTACCTTGTGTTTATTGGATTCCTCAGCTTCACAAAATTTCGTACAATAAACGTTACATTGCCGGGTCATCTGCATATTCCATGACGGAATTATCCTGAAGGTTGATAAAAGTTCTGTCTATTAGAGGGTCTTCTGAAATACTGCTAAACTTACTCGCGAAGTGGTATTAACCATATGTAGATTCTAAAAAAAAACGCTTAGAACTTTTAGACAATTAGAAATCTCGATCTTTCTCTGACATAAGATCTAAGATTTTTCAACCCTTTAGATGTCAGACCACCAATTAAAAATCCCTATCTGTTCAACCAAATTTTGCAATTTTCACAGCTTTCTAAATATTTTACCTTAAGTTTAACTTGAAGGAAACCAGGTATATCCTGAATTGTACATGTATCACCTTCCTACATGCCAATTTTCAACCAATGTTTAAAGTCTTGTAACAAATTTCTGATTTTGAAAAGACAGGTACTACCAAAATAACTCCCGGTTTTCTGGAAATCTTAAATTAGTGTACTATGTAGCGCATTAATCCTGAATTTTTAATGCAAACTCATAGACAAGTGAATTTTGGCTCAAAATGGTCTAAATATATTTCCCTTTCACCAAAAGTTTCATTTCTGCAAATTGGTTAGTTAGTTTAAGTAAACAATGACATCAAAAGCACTATTTTGTGTCAAAGTAGGACTACTTTTACATACGTTCTAAATTGGAGGGAGTAATTGGTGGTCTGACACCTTTACAACACCATTACTCATGTGAAATTGAACAATCGTCTAAATGAAATACTTCACACCGCCTTTCAACATTAAAATGGTAGCATGCGCCATACATTTATTTCTTTTGAATTGTTAATGACAAAATGTTTGTTGAATTCTGAGGTAGGCTTTTTCAACAAATTGTCGGCATTGTGGCAACGAACTGCATGTGTGCCTCTCCTTGACTACCTTGTTTTATTTTCGTAAGAGTCGGGAGTTTCTTCAGACACTATGTCAAAATCAAGAAGATCAAAGAAGCCAGATCATTCAATTTCACATTCAGATATATTGATGATGTTCTTTCCATTATCGATTGAAAAAATTCTGATTTGGTTCTATTGATATATTCTCCAGAACTTGAAATTCAAGAAACAACTGACACGGTATTCTCTGCCTCATTTTTCAACTTATAATACTTTGAATGTGATATACCAGTAAGCGGTCATCTAAGTAAAAGAATCTATGATAAACGAAACGATTTTAATTTTGAAATCATTATCCCCCAACGATTAGTAACAATATACCAACTCCACCTGCATTTGGGATAGACATTTCCCAAATCATTCGGTATTCAAGGGCTTACAGCAGCTACTCAGACTTTATAAAATGTCAGCAGTGTCTGAGCAAAAAGTTAATGAACGAGGATTGTGTAAAAAAACATCTCGTCCTTTTTCTAAATAAGTTCATCGGAGGATCTTGTTGATAAATATTCCGTATCAACTTCACAAAAAATACACGACGATCTTGTTGTATAGATTACAGGTATTGACATTGTTTAGTGTTATATGTTCTTTTATTTATCTTTGTAAATTTTTACTTTTACTGTTTAGTGTATTTCTGGTATTATTCATTTGAAACGATCGGTACTAATACATCCCGTCATTGTGTAATTGTACTATTGTAAATTTAGTATTCTTATCTTTCGTTATCATAACATAATGTTGACAGTTGTATCCCTATTTTTGACATTTCCACCTATAATGTCTGTTTGTTTTGTTCACATATTGCTGTCAATATAACGGAATTGTATGCGTCTGTAATACAAGTGAAAGGTTTAGCTTGCTATAAAACCAGGTTGAATCCACCATTTTCAACGCCAGAAAATTCATATTCCAAGTCAGTAATATGACAGTTGTTATCGATTCGTTTGATGTGTTTCAGCTCTTGATTTTGTCATTTGTGAATATGGATTTACCGTTGGGAATTTTTATCGGAAATTAATTTTAGTTATTTAACTTTTGAAACTAAGTTTTTTATGATTCAAAATGGATTCAAAATTAAATTGGTAAAACTCTGTATTAAATATAATATGTTTACAAAATATTCACAGAATGGAAACTTTAATCTGGATTATAAATAAACATAGGTTAAAAAGCTGTTAACATAGGTGCAATTTGGGTACTCTCACGTTAAATACTTGTTATGGTGTATAACACTTCTTCGTGCCAGGATACAATAAGATTACGAAATCGTTAGTTATTCTTGTTTTTATAAAAATCCAAAGCAAGATGACCACAATAACAAGTTACCGACTTCAATCATTATGATTAAAAAAACTTAACACAGAAAGCATCTATACATCTATTGGAAGAAGAAAATATATATCAAGGAGCATATGCGTATAACTTATAGGGCATTTTTTTTTATCATTAGGCGTAGTATTAGCACATGCGCTATTGAACAAATAAATCAAAATAACTATTATGTATGTATATAGATAAAAAAAACCAATGTGTACCTCATATGCATCATCAGTTGATTCATATATATGAAGATTGATTCTTCACTTAAGATTACATAAAAAAAAATACCACTCTGTAAATATCTGTTAAATCAATTTATGATTTAATTAGTATAAGTTAACTTTATCATAAAAAATCTCCTTGTCAAGTTCAAAATTAGAAATGATAAATTCTACCTTTTTGCACATTTGTTGAGCCAGTGAAACCCAAAAGGTAAAATAATAATAATAAATATAAATATGATTTTTGCAATTTAACGTTTCCGTTTCATTGATGGTCAAGTTCTGTTGAAGTGTGCAAAGTTTTGATTGCATTGTAATCTTGAACTGAAGAACCGGTTTCAGTGAGCTCTGTGGAATATGAGTGGATTGTAGTGGACATTGTTTGAGATTGCTGTGAACGTGAAAATTTCATTCGGGTCTTAGAACACTTTTCTTTGAAGAAACGTTTAAACTGTGGTGAAAATATGAAATATATAAAGGGATTGATCGCATAAGTCAAGAAGAAAAATATTCTTGCAGCTTGTTCCAATCTGAATAACACTTTAGACGTGAAATGTTTCGGATGGAAATGTCTTATAATATCCATAACATTAGTTGGCGTAGTTGTTATAAGATAACAGCAAATAACGAATGTAACCACTCTGGACATTTTTCGAACTACCATCTCAGTAGAGGAAAGAGAATTTAACAACGCTTTTGCTTTGAACGTGTGAAGAATACTTATAGTGACGATTGGAAACGCCGTCATAAATATTGTCACCACCAAGTTCGTGTAAAATCTTAACTTCCTATCATCTAGGTTAAAAACCACTGCATACATATAGAATGAACCATTTCCGGCAGCAACAATCCACAACGGAAGTGAAATCAGCATCACCTTTTTACATGTCAATATACTTCGTGATTTTAAAGGATGCACAATTATAAAATAACGCAAAACGGACATAAAAACAACGTGGAAAACGGACGATCCTGCTGCTACTAATCCTATAAAATCTAAAGTGGCTCTTATTTTCCTGTAGTCCGATTTTGAAATGTTCATCCATATATATCCATCTATGATGTAACGAATATATCGGAAAAAAAGGTAGGTGAAATCGGGTAGTGCAAGGCATGCTATTGCAACGAAGGTCGGTTGGTGTAATCTTTTGTCAACTTTTACAATAACAATTACGACTAAGTTCATGATAATGCCGCTGATTGATATGAGACTGATTATTATAGCATTTGGTATACAGTACTGCGTAGTGCAAAAATCTTTTCTATCAAACATATTTGTATTGTTTCCTGTATCTGTAGTACCAACAACGGAGGTCCCGTTTGATGTCTCTGAGGTTTCTATTTTGTAAGGAACACCACTGCTGTTTATGTGCGACATGTTGAAAAAACTGGAATGTGATGTAAGTGAATCCATCTCAGCAAGATTGATTGAAACCTAGAAAACATAACAAGTTCTCATGATTAACAAATTAACTAAATAAAAGAAATAATGTAACTTCGTTATGATCTCGTTATTTCCAAATGTAAATAGAAGTATTGTCTGTCCACGTAATATCCGTCTTTTGAAATTATTTATGCATTAATTTGCAGCCATCTTGATAAAGATTACCAATAATAATAGACAATTCAACAGGCCACATCAACTACCAACACCCGACCCCTGTAAAAAAAAAAGAGATGTTCAAATACTAAATAAACAACAAATAACAAATGATTCAGGTCGATTTACTTGGTACAAACACAACATGTATTGTGGTAAAACCATGTTTACGTGCACACACGTCACCCCTTTTTATATCTAGACTACTTATCGTAATAGAAAGAGGCGTTATCAACTTTGTGATCGCTAAATTTTCTTTATTGACGTGAGTATTCGGAATCCTCTTGTCGCATCATATGGGGAGAACGTTAGAAATTTCCCTGCTGAAGTCAATGTTTATTATTTTGGTATCTGCATTGGGATTTTTTTAATTGTTTCTTTAAGCTTTAAAATTCGGCAAACATTGTTATGAGGGAGTGTTTTTCGCCCGTTAATTGGACTCCACCCACACTATTTTGTGCATGTACCGTGTACGACTAACTAAACCGTGTGTAGCTCGTTGTTGTTAGATTTTGTATGTCTTTTTTAACGATGAAGTCGGGTTATGGTGATTGATGTGGTCTGTTGTAGTGCCCAGTATGTTTGGTTATTTCTTTTATCTCTTTTGTGTATTACACAATAACATAACTGCACATTATCGCTAGCAACTGAATGACTATTTACTTAAGCAAAAATTTTGCGTCATAGTTTTGACGTTTATTAGGCTTACTAGGTTGTAACTGGTGGATCAAAATACATTTAAACTGTGCAAACAATCTTCTTGTATGACTTTAATATAATATATCATTTGGACATATAGCTGTGTACAAGCACCGGTAAGCAGAAATCACATTCCTATAACATAAAGAAACTTTGCTAATGTCAACGATTTTGATCTTTTATTTGAAAACAAATATCATCGAAACATAAGTATCTACACAAAAAAATGATAGCTAGCTACTAAAATTATTTCAATGTATCTTTTTACGTACATTTTTATTAATGTCGCTATTTTCACTTAATTAGTTTAATTTTTAAGATCTAAAATTTATGCAAAAAATCAGTTAAGTTTTTTGGCAAAACAATAAAAGATGGACGAAAGATACCAGAAGGACAGTCAAACTCATAGATTGAAAATAAACTGACAACGCAATGGCTAACAAAGAAAAAGACAAACAGACAAATAATAGTACACACCACACAACAAAGAAAACTAAAGACTAAGCAATAATCTTCTCGATGTATAATGAAATATTAAAATACCTGTAGTTACAGTGACGTTTTTGGTAATATATATATATATATATATATATACATAGCAAATATTTATAAAAAAGAAGCGTCAATAATAATAATAAAAAGTAAACACCGATAAAATTATGACAAAAGCGTTTCGGACGATGCAATTAATATCTTGTTGTTTTCGTTTATTTTTAGACAAACGGAGAAAAAAAATTAAATAAACAAGTACTTCAACTTACAATAAGAATAAACAACGTAGTTACCACTAGCATGACTAGGCTACAATTGGTCATAACATTTAATGTATAATATCACCGATTTCTCATCATTTTTTTAATTAGTAATATGTTGCCTCAAAGCGTCCATGTTAAACAGTTTTAATTATTTGATACGGCGCGTGTCACACATGTTTGTATGTTGATAGTTTTTAGAACTTATAAATATTTTCAGCATTTGTACCCTTCAGCTAAATATGACATTTAAGTATATAATTTGAAAGGCAGATGGTACAATTTTTACCTATCGGGTGTTTTGATGTAAATTTACTGAACGTTAACAGTTCATACATCAGTGTAGTTGTCAATTTTACGAATAAACAAATTTAAAGTGCAAGATAGTTTCATTAGTACACAGGCACTTCTCTATGAAAAAAAGAAATAACATATTATATACTTTGACCATTTTATGACAGAAACAATTTCCTGCGCACAGTACCCTAAATTTTTTACTATAAGAGATATATCCCCTTAAATGACAAAACTAAAATTTGAATCTAACAAATTCTATGAACAAAAACACATATTAAAACAGTCAAAAAATGCAATGCATTGCTGTTCTTTTTTTTATTCAAATGAATCAAGGAATTTTAAATATACAATTCCTTGGTATATTACATTAATTGCCAAATGGTCACAAAATATGCAGATTATAGGCAAAGAACTATACCAATTGTATACGTTATTTTGCAACACAAGACAAAACAAATCTGCCTGAAACATTGTGTACTCTGTTTCATTTGGCTCCAACAAGGAAATAGTATACAAGTAAATATAATATTGATTATTTGTAATAATAAAAACAATAATCAATAATAATTTATTAAAATCAGTTGATTAACAGCAAAATATGTTGTTTAGTCCCCCACAAATCATGGAAATCAAATTAATTCAAATGTCTGTACCAAGTCAGGAATATGACAATTGTTATCCAGTCGTTAGATGTGTCTGAGCTTTTGATTTTGCCTTTTGCTTAGGGACTTTCCATTTAGAATTTTTCTCGGAGTTAGACATTTTAAAATTTTCAATAAAATTCTATACTTTAACAAATTTTATTATATTAATAATATTAATAATAATAAATTCTTTATCTAAAGAGGGTCAATTATTAAGTAATCTTCACTGAGGCCATCACATACAAATTACAATACAATCAAGATATTTACACATAGTTAATTTACAGTCATGTAGTTCAATGTATTGTTATTAACATAAGATAAAATGCTGTTTAAGATGTATACATGAAACCAAAAAATCAAATGAAAATAAAAAATATACAAATACATTGTAGTAAACATTTCTTATGAGGGTTGTATTAAGTACTTCTTGATACTTTGCTTAAAAGTAAAAGTGTTTTGAGCTTGACGCATTTTGTGTGGTAGTCCATTTTAATAATACTGATCCAGAATATGCAAAGGATTTCTTAAATAATTCAGCTTTTAGCTTAGGAACTATCAGATTACCTTGAGTGACACCTCTTAAGGAGTAAGGATTATTATCTGATGTCAGTTTAAACTTTTGCACTAGGTACATTGGTGCTTCCATATGCATACATTTATATAGAAGTAAATATGTGTAGTATTTTATTCTATTGTCAACTGTCATCAACCCAAGTTTTTTTAAATAAGGGGGCTGAGGGGGATAAAAGATCTGCATCTAGAATTAATCTTGCTGTCCTTTTTTGGAGTTTTAAAATTCTTGTTATCCCTTCATTTTTACATTCACCCCAAATAATACAGCAGTAGTCAATTAAGGGAAGAATATACCCATTGTAATATATTTTCCTTGCATTTATATCTAAACATTTCTTTATTTTAGAAAGAAGGTATATTCTGGATGATATATTTAAACAAACTTGATCAATTTGATTTCTCCAATTAAGTGTGCTGTCAATTTTAACACCTAATAATATTTCACATGAAGAATTTTGTAATATGAATTTATTATCAAGTTTGGTTGATAAGTCTAAATTGATAGTTTCTGTTTTGTTCCAGTAACCAAACATTTTGTTTTTTTTTGCATTAATGGACATGTTGTTCATTTTACACCACTCTTCAACCCTGTATAAATCTTCTTGAACATCAATTTAGTGTATACTAATGTAAAAATGATATTAAAAAGCGGAAAACTCCTGCTCACTGTTAAATTTGAACTTTAAATCAGAGTTATTAAATGATACCTTTGTGCTTTGGTAAACAATATGAAGTTCATAACAGAAACATGTATGCGGAAAATTTTTACCCCCTCAAGAAATATGAACAAAATAGAAATATTCTAAATACTCTAACTTACAATGAGAATAGAAAATGTAGCTACTACAGAACAACAAATTACGACATTCTACTAAATATCAACACACATTTATCAAGCAGACGATTTCTTATTCTATCAAGTTGTCCTCGAAAATCTTATTTGACATTAATTTGATGCAGTTTATGTAAAGCCTTCATGTATAATGAACAATGTAAAAATGTTGGGTATACTAACTAGATCTGTGATTAGATCGAAATATAATGATTTTCTTTGAGATAACATCAAAGTACGTTTCGCTAATAAAGTTTATGAACAGATTGTATGTATTCCTAAGGGTACACATTTTACCTTTCGGATTTTTAAACAAACCTGTTTATTACATGTATTGCAGCTGTGAATCACAATTGATCATCAAACTCTATAAAGATATGTTAACATTCCATTTAATTTTAAAGTTAAATTACTTTGATGAAAATTTTGCTTTTATGCAATGCATTACTGATTTTTCTTTAATTAAATGAACAGTTTAATACATTAACTGACAAGATCATAAAATATGCAAATCTTAAGCAAAGAACTATACCAATTGTATACGTTTTTTGCAATCCAAGATAAAGTAAATCTGCCTGAAATATTGTTTACTCTGTTTCCTTTGGCTTCAACCAGGAAATAGTATATAAGTCAATATATTTTTGATTTTTTGTACTAAATAATAAATAATCGATGATAATTGATTAAAACCACTTGATAAACAGCTAAATATGCTAATTCCACACACTCGCAATTCATGAACATCAAATTAATATAAATGCGTGTACCAAGGCAGAAATATGACAGCAGTTATCCATTCGTTTAATGCATCTGATATTTTGATTTTGCCTTTTGCTTAGGGACTTTCCGTTTAGTTTTTTTCTCAGCGTTACGCATTTCACTTTTTTTCAATAAAATTCTAAACTTTTACAAATTTAATGTATATTAATATAAAAAAATATATTAAAAATCGCATACACCACATCATTACGAAGAAGATTATCTCCCTTGTTCTGACAAACAGATATGAACCAGAATAATATCCAGAAAAATGATAAGGTGCATGAAAAACAATAATCAAAGACAAAACGGATGTGTTTCCATATTGAATAATTTTAAATATATAGTTGAAAATTTTAGGCTAAGTTATATATATCCTAACAATATCCTATCCATGTAATCGACTGATGAAATATGTAAATCATCATGTTATATGTTATTCGTGTTGGCTTGTTGCGGTGTCATTATCAAAACTCCTGCTCACTGCAAAATTTGAACTTTATAAAATGATACCTTTGTCCATTGGTAAGAAATATGAGGTTCATAACATTAAATATAAACAAATAGAAATATCTAAATAATTCAACTTACAGTGAGAATAGAAAATGTAGCTACCACAGCATTAGAAATTTAGACATTCTACTTCAATTCCACACACATTTTCAAACAGACGATTTCTTATTCTATCAAGTTCTCCTCGAAAATCTTATTTGGCATTAATGTGATGCAATTCATGTAAAGCCTTCATCTATAATGAGAAAGGGTAAATATGTCGGATATACCTACTGAAATTGTGATGAGATGATCGAAATATAATGATTTTCTATTAGATAACATCTATGTACGTTTCGTCCATAAAGTTTATGAACAGATTGTATATATTCCTTAAGGGTACACATTGTACCTTTGGATTTTTAAACCAACCTGTTTATTATATGAATTGCTGTGATTCACAATTTATTATCAAACTCATTAAACATATGTTAACATTCAAATTAATATTTCTATTAAATAATCTTGATGAAAATTTAGCTTTATGCAATGTATTACTGATTTTTCTTTACTCAAATGAATATTATAATACATTAACTGCCAAGATCTCAAAATATGAAGATTTTAAGCAAAGAACCATACCAATTGTAAACGTTTTTTTTACAATCCAAGATTAAGTAAATCTGCCTGAAATACTGCGTACTCTTTTTTTTCTGTGGCTGCAACCAGGAAATAGTACACAAGTCAATATACTATTAATTATTTGTACAAATTAATAAATATTCGATGGTTATTGATTAAAGCATTTGATTAACAGCAAAATATGCGAATCCCCCCCCCCCCCGCAAATCATGAAAATAAATCAAATGAATATAAATGCCTGTACCAAGGCAGAAAAACGACAGTAGTTATCCGTTCGTTTAATGTGTCTGAGATTTTGATTTTGCCTTTTGCTTAGGAACTTTCCATGTAGAATTTTTCTCGGACTTACGCATTTTACTTTTTTTCAATAAAATTCTATACTTTAACAATGGGTAAATATGTTACAAAATTGGGATACAACAGTATAGTCACCTGGTTTACAATTTGTACGCAGATCCGCTTTCCGTCGACATAAGATTCACCAGGGACCCTCAAATCATATTAGTTGGATGTACTTGAAATATATCTATCATAGAAAATTCTAAAATTTTATGCAAAATAAGACACCGGGAGTAAATATTTGTTGAATTTAATTCCCTACACTAATGTCATCCATCTTTCTGGAACATGCATACTACATGCTCAGTAACAATCGCATCAAAGACTACATAAACCAACTAGTTTCCAGTTGAACGGGAATTGTGATTGTTTGTGGAAAGTAAGTTCTTGATATATAGGTTGCATTTCTGTAAAACCTGACAATGTCATTTCCCATATGGAACTCCTTTTATGGCTAACACTGAACCCTTTTACTATGAAGTTTTGAAAAAAATCATATGCTAGAAATGAAAATGTATATTTACTGGTAACATTCCCAAGTTATGTCTCTGTGAGATGCAACAAAGAAAGCATAACTGGGAACTAGTATGTTAACAAAATTAATTTCCTATGAATAATCTAGATCTCCCCAAAGGAGGCGTGGTTTGAGAAACAGCTGTATTTACAAAGTGCAACCTGTAATCGAGTTCGTTATATTTTCGTCTAAACAAAAGCGCTGTAGTAACAAACATGCGGCGCTTAATTTTTCTGTATGAGGTGCGAGTTTTAATATCAATATCACACGAAAATATCTTAGAAATGTGATATAAAGCTCTTTATTTCTAGTTCGCGGTAATAAAAGTACAAACACCGTGTGAAATCCAATACAAAGAGAGCGTATCTAAAAGATAAATGCACCTGAATAGTTGTTTTAGAAAAATCACATTCAATTATACCATTAGCAGCTTTTACGCGTTATTTTTTTTTTTAAATGTTTTAAACCTGTCTGGCACATCAGATTTGTACCAAATAATGCAAATAATAAAAGAGACAACCCTATTGACCATTTCAGTGGCAGTAGGAAAAAATAAGTTTACCCACTCTTTAATTCATTAGATAAGAAATAAATTGACTTTTATTTTCATTTCATCAAGTTGTGCCAATAATTGACTTTATCTTTTCAGTATTTATACGTTTTCATATTAATAAGCTATTTATTTGGTTCGATTTGTTTCCTAACTTTTGACATTAAGCATTCCAGGCAATTTGATAGTTTACTACCTGCAAACGGAGTATATACCCAGTTAAAAATATGACAGTTGTTATCCATTCCATAGGATGTGTTTGAGCTTTTAATTTGCCAATTGCTTAGGAATTTTCGTTTTGAATTTTCCTCGGTGTTAGGTGTTTTTGTTATAATACTTTTATCTAAGTTGATTTGATATTTGACAGGATGCATTTATTATGATCGATTCCTTTCAAAAAATGTAACTGCTCACAAGAAAGCTACTAAACGAATAATCCCAAGTTGTCAAGTTGAAAGATTGATTTGTTTTCCTTATATTTTACATTGAGGCTTCCAAACTTACTTGATAAAGGAGAATAATATTCTATCTGCATATGGAGTTAATATCTCCGAGTTGATACCATATACTGGAGGTTGCTTATCATGATTTCCTTAAACAAAGGGTTACTCCTCTCAAGGAGGATATTAAATTAAGAGTTCCTAGTAGTGAAGTTGAAATCATCTCTTCGAAACTGACGACAAAACGAGTTGGTTAACCGTTATGGGACATTTGTTTCACATATGGCGACGGTTATGTTCCAATAGTTGTTCCCACAATTACTTCCTCTTTTGCTTGATTTGACCTATAGAATTAGACTTATCACAGGGTTTTCTACATCTATGAGCAATACGATTGGTACCACATTCGGAGCAGGATTTGTTAACCTTTCCGGGAGCACCTGCGATCGCCTCAATGTTTGTGTCGCTCAGTGTTTAGTTGTTTTTTTTTACTGTAGACTGCAGTTTATTTTATGTTTTGCCATTGCCTTGTAAGTTTTATGTCCTTTTCCTTAAACATTTCATTAAGATAATAAAACCTTGCTGGTAGATACATGTATTATCGGAATATATTACTTCAAATATTCATAAACTTGGGCGATATTAAGATTTTACTACACTTTTTTTCAAAAATGCTATTGAACTTATTGGTTTTCATGTTACATAATGTATTTTCGAAGCTTCAAGTTATGCATAATTGGGTAATGACTTGCTTATGTGTAAAAGGAAATCTATAAATAAAGTATGAGAAGATAGGAGTATCTAATTTGCTTTTAGTAAATAAAAGTAAAAATGGTGTCACCGAATATATTTTTTTTTTTGCTTCAAATAAAAAAAAAAAATGAAAATGTTATCGTCATCCCTTCATAGTTTTAATTGAAGAACTAGACCAATTGTGTACGGCTTTTTTACAATCCAAGATACAATAAATCTGCCTTATTGCAAAATAATAATCTCGATGTACGTTGATTAAAAGGTGAATTAATTACATGTTTATTTCATATATTTAAAACTACCGTCATAGGCGAGTGATATGAGAGCCAAATTTACATTTTTAATGCACCTACCTAACACACGGCTAAATTATATATCATTAGAAAGCTAAGAATGTGTACTTTCTAAATATCCCGGTCGTCAAAAGATATTATGGTGCATTTTTTTTTAAATCGAGGTCAAAGGTCATGGGTGCAATTTCAATTCACGGATACTTCCAGTTGTAAAATCGAGTCAAAACAAATGCAAAAACGAAACAATTTTATAGGAATGCTGTATTACTGTTGGGAAAATATATTTCTATAATAATATTAATTAATTTTGGTTGATTTTAACGGTAACACATGTTACATAACGTTTTCTCTCGGAGTCTTTGAAAATCAACCATTTAAGTCACACAAATGTATCTGTAGTCGCCATTGCATTATCTAAATCTTATAATACCTCCATATCATTTGATTGCACGTATTTACAAACATATATCTGCAAATTTGATATAAATAATCCGAAACAAAATATTTGAAGCAAGAGGAAAATGTAACATATGACGTATTTTTAATTGTTTAGAAAAGTCCCATGATGAGCTGTTCATTAAAATCGAGGAAGCGTATGGTCTCCTGTTAGTTTGAAAGCCTGCCAACCGCTTCAAGATCAGACAACCATAGAGCAGATTTTCTTTTATTATTGTAGTGCAATATGTTGATATATAAAAAAGAAGATGTGGTATGATTGCCAATGAGACAACTATCCTCAAAAGACCAAAATGACACAGACATTAACAACTCATACATCACTAAATCAGATATGATAAGAGTACTAACAAACATAACTAAAATGAGTTAAGTGCTACTAGTATATTTATATCAACAAATTGATAGTTTTAATATAAAACATCACAAGGAAAATATGATCATTCATTGTACGTCAAACTGTGTTTGATTTTACTTCAGTCGGCCGCCGTGTATCTTGAGATATATAATTAATCAAACAACACTAAAGTCTTGACAAAGTAGTTTGTACTCTTTTTAAATTACGCTAGTGATGACGTTCGGCTACTTTGGCACTAAGTATTACTTTTTTTTTTATCTTGTTTCACCGCTTCGAACGGAGGACAAGGCTATCCTAATATTGAATCTTTTATTTGGCTTTCTCCCGTTAACGTATAACCTAAATGATCGAAACGTCGGACTAATGGGATGTTGAACCATTTAGGTGTCGGAATATTGCGATATCGGAATATTATAGCTTCATTTAAACTTGTAATCTCATCATTCTTATCGGTCAACATATCCATACAAAGACAACATCCTTGGCATGGGCATATATCAGTACAGTAGAGGTTTTGCTCAAAGCGGACACAAGATCTTCTATATACAGATTGAATTAAAAATCTAGAATGGACATGAGGGATTTGTCAAAGAGACACCAACGCGCTTAAAAGCAGGCAAGGGCCAAAAACCACCAATGGGTCGTCAATGCAGCAGGAAACTCCCAAATCTGGAGGCGTTCTTTAGCTGGCCCCTACACAAAAATGTACTAGTTTGAAATGATGATGGACGTCATACTAATCTTCGAAATATACTCAAGAAGTTAAAATAAAGGTTATACAAAACTAAGAAAGGCCAGAAGCTCCTGACTTGGGACAGGAGCAAAATTGCGGCGGGGTTAAATATATTTTTGGAAATCTCAACCCTCCCCCTATACCTATACCAATGCGTGAACAGATCAAATCTTGTAGAAAGTTGAATGACATCATACCAGACCGATGTTGCCTTTTAGCCAACCAAAGTCATACGGAGATCTGTTATTGTTTCTGTAGTTAGGTCGATATTGTCTTGGATAAAATTTAACCCCCAGAAGAAAAATAATGCCATGTAGAATGGATGCCCCATTTTTATTGTTTCTAATCTCCTGATCAGTCAAACTTGTTGATAGTTATCAAAGGTGTGTCCATAAATACGGTGCATTTGTAGTGATAAACCTAAATGAAAAAGAGTAAAAAAAATATTTATAGATAATATACATTCTACTAAAGCCATACGTCTAAGAACTTTGTCAATAGGAATATCGTACGCTTTATTAACTGCCGCAGATTTGTCATCATCTAAAAGCTTGAGACAATACAGAAATGTTTTTAAAGCAGATGGCATAATTTCAATTGAATAATCCAGTGAAATGTTTTAGATAATGGAATGGATAAGGTGATTGGATTACAACTCTACCCTATATATTTGCTTCCGTAAAATACTAGTAGCTGCATAAAGTGCTTGCAACCAGTTTCGCAGTCACTGCTCAGATCTTTAATTTTGACAGACCGTATATCACAGTCATTTTAAACGGGTAATTTTCCGTCATTACGGCATAAGACAAAATTATAGAGCTACTGTATACAATATTGGATGCACCTTGGCCTTGTTGAAGCTGTATACATGTAACTATCAATTGACCATGGTTTTTTTAGTTTTTGTTGAAGCTGATCATACGTTGTGTAGTTTCTCGGCGGCGATCCTCGGGCAGAAATTAAGCCCGGTTCACTGATCAAGTGATTAAAGTTGTTAACCAGAATACTTCCTTGTGTACAGGCACGTCATGTTTAATCGTCGAAATGTTAGTAAAAGCTGTTTTATGTTCAGAACTAAATAGCTCTTTAATTTCTGATTTCAAATTTTGTAGCAAATATTTAGCGATGCAAGCTCGATGGTATAAAGATTTAATAGTAAAATTATCATGAGTTATTTTGTAAATCAGATCATTGTAGGAGATATATGTAGTAACACTCAAAACAGCTTGAGTTTGCTCCTCAGAGGATACCTTATGAAGTTGTGTAACTTGCTTATAGGCTTTAAACATTTGCAAAATATACAAACAGACAAATCAGAATGATTTGTAGATCTACTGCCCTCGTTGATATATGAGAAGAGACTGGTCGGTAGAATTGGTACATGTAGTACAAAGTCTTTGTACAGACAAAACAGAAGATGATAGGTTGTGCTTACTTTGGAAATATTAATAGCAACTCTTATGATATTTTGTATTTTCAAATGGGATGTTTTCATTATTTTCATATTCATCGACCAGTCTTCTGTAAACTTTATCTTTTCGTTTTCCCACTGCGGCAATACAACTGTATCTTCATTTAAGTGTTTAACTACATAGTTGCTATGTAGTAAATACATGACAGACTATGCCATCTGTGTCAATAAATGGATATTTTTTTTGCTTTTTAGCAAAGGAAGGGTTTCATTGTGAACTGGACTGTGAAAATTTGACACGACCCGGAAGATTTTTCTACAATTTTCCGATACGATTCCTTATTTAGAAAGGGGTGAATTCTACAGAACTCAAAAACTATGTTTTACTTTGATTTGATCTTTATTTCGGACGATTTTATATCTATTTAAGCTACACTGAAGTTAAAGATAGAAATAGAGCCGTTTAAATATGATTTATCGTACTCTAAAAGCACTATTAAGTACACGGAAATCGACTAATATATTCAGTAAAAAACGATAACGAAATAGATAAGGGATTCCGGAAATTATAGTGATTTTACCCAACATCATAAAATTACAGAAATTCGTGATCTTAAGAAATGTTGAGATAAAGTCTTGATCTTGAATGAAAAAACGATAACTGACGAGTAATTTGGTGTGTTCTAAAACGGATAGAGAGCTAAAACATTTAATAAAAATTTAATTGTAGATCCGAAAAGGTCGGGATTATGAAAATTTTGGTACAAAATGTCAAATATTTAGAAGGAATGCAAAAGCATGCGGAGTTACAGTTATAAATATTGTTTTTCATTATTTTAAGAATCTAATTCACTTAATTATTCTGTCTAAAAGAAGAGATACGACTTATTTCCTTTGCTTGAAAAACATGTCGTAATTTTATAATTTTCAACTAATTTCTGAAATAAACGTCAATTTTACAAAAACTGCACCGTACGATTTTGTGACGACCGGGCAAAAATCAAAGTTTAATCATTATTCTTTCATTTAAAAAAAAAATTAGCCGTGTGTTAGGTGGGTGCATTAAAGTCCTTAACTAGACGTCTTTTTCAAATATTACACTCGCCTATCAGTTACTGTTTTAACCATGGTGTTGTCAGTTTATTTTCGGCTTATGAGTATGAAGATTCCTTCAATTATTATTCGCCTCTTTCTTCAAGTTACAATTGCATTTTAAGAAACAGCAATTCATTGTAAAAATAGTAAATATATGATCGATAACAAAGAAAAAGAAGAAAAAACAATATACAGAAAACATATCTTAAACTTATAGTGATAATAAAGCGACTACAGAACTATAAATTACGACATCCAATTTCATTTCCACAAGTCTTATCAAACAAACGATTATTTATTCAATCAAATTGTCATAGGAAAATGTAATGTGCCATTAATTTGCTGCAATTCATCTAAATAAAATTGAGAATTAAATGTGGAATATGTCAAAGCGACAACAACTATAATGAAAAAGGTAAATAGGATGGATATACCTACTGGAATTGTGATGAAATGATCGAAATATAATGATGATTTTATATTAGATAACATCTAATTACGTTTCAGCAATCAAGTTTATAGACAGATTGTATGTATTCCTAAGGGTACAAATTGTACCTTCCGATAACAAACTTGTTTATTATCTGTATTGCTGTGAATCACAATTTATTATCAAACACAGTAATGATATGTTAATATTCCATTTGATATTAAAAAATAATAACCTTGATGAAAGTTTTGTTTAAAACAATAAAGAATTATGCGGAAATTTACTATAGGGAACTGACTGAAAATACAACTAATTTATATCCCAATGATTATCTTATTTCGAATTTGGAATTTTCAGTTCGGGGAACTCTTTACAAAAATATAATAAACATAATATTTGATTTTTCCTCCATATTCTTCTTATCCTCAACATTATGAATATTGACTGAAACTAAAATTTTATTCATTGATTTTGCTACCACAAATACCACAAAGCCTCCATCAAATTCTGTAATAATTACACAGACTTGTTTTGAACATCAGACGATACCTGCAGCAACATTATTTTTAACGAAAAATATCATCTTAATTTCTACCGTGATGTTGTTAAAAGAGCCTATAAATCTATATGTGTAATGTTATGCAACAATGAACACTTATGGATTATACGTGCAGACAGTTCTTATATTTTGGCTAAGTACAAGGTTAAGTTTTTGTCGGACAGTATTTTATGTTTTTATACTATATCCGTTGGACAGTACTGATCTACAAATTTTCATGTTACTGTTGGAAAAAATACCAAACTCAAAGAAATATTCAAATTGGCAAGTCCGTTATCAAATGGCAAAATACTGAGCTCAAACACATCAACTGCCATATTCCTGACTTTATACTTGTTTTTAATTATGTAGAAACTGGTGGATTAAACTTGATTTTATAGCACGCTATACCTAATACTTGAATGACAGTCAAAATTCCATTATAATGACAACATTTTTTTAGCATATCAAATAAAGGCAACAGTAGTATACCGCTGTTCAAACTCATAAATCCATGGACAAAAAACAAAATCGGGGTAACAAACTAAAACTGAGGGAAACGCATAAATATAAGAGGAGAACAACGACACAACACTTCAATGTAACTAACACACAGAGAAACGGACCAAGCATCAGACAAAATCCCACGAGAATAACAAATATAACATCAAAACCAAATACATGAATTAGGGATAGACAAGTACCGTGACACGTCTTATCGCAATGTTAATTTACACTCAAAAATAAGAGCAAACAAACGACGCAACATTAAATTGTAACACACACAGAAACGAACTATAATATAACAATGGCCATATTCCTGACTTGGTACAGGACATTGTTAAAGGAAAAAATGGTGGGTTGAACATGGTTTTGTGGCATGCCAAACCTCGCACTTTAATGGCAATTTTAAATATAACATAGAAATGACAACATAATATTACAGGACTACAATACAAATAAATAGGAAAACGTATTAGACAAAGAAACACATGATTAATGAATAACAAAAAGCATCAGGTTTAAAATTTAATACGCCAAAAACGCGCAGACATATAGATTAAAATCAAAATCAAAATTGGGATATAACAGTCAACATAGACCTTATTGCCACTTGGAAATCTGCTCAGCTTGACCCGAGAATATGCGCCTCTTGAACTAATACGTCAAACAACAATCACTTTTACATTGTGGCGTCTGTTATTTTCTATTGTGACGTCAAAATTTTACGTGAACCTTTTTTTGACAAATAACGATAAAGTGTATTGTGTATCACTATAAAACTACTACGACAAGAAAGAAAAAAAAATTGCATGAACACATTTGATCTTTTATACACTTACAAACTCACTAACTGAAGTGTGCAATTTGAGTCTTTGTCAGCTATGAATAAAATCACCAACTTAATGGTTTTTACCTTAAATTGTCTTTTGCTCTTTGATTTAAGATATTTGGACATCGGTAAACTACGGTCACCTTAATAGCGTTATTTTTAAATCGACATTTTCTTTTTTTTTCTTTTAAATAATCTATACACACAGTATAACGTGATATAGATAGAAACAAAACTCAATGTTTTACTGTTACACCACTGTCCAAGGTTAGAGGAGGGTTGGTAGCCCGCTAACATGTTTAAACCCGCCACATTCGGTATGTATGTACCTATCACAAGTCAGGAGCCTGAAATTCAGTGGTTGCGTTTGTTTGTGCGTTACACAATTTTTTTTCGGTCATTTTTTGTACATAAAAGAGGGACGAAAGATACCAAAGGGACAATCAAACTCATAAATCTAAAACAACAATCTGACAACGCCATGGTTAAAAATGAAAAAGACAAACAAACAACAGCACACATGACACAACATAGAAAACTTAAGAACTAACAACACGAACCCCGACAAAAAACTAGGGGTGATCTCAGGTGCTCCAAGAAGGGTAAACAGATCCTGCTCCACATGTTGCACCCGTCGTGTTGCTTATGTGATAACAAAATTAGGCCGTTAGTTTTCTCGTTTGAATTGTTTTACATTGTCATGTCGTTTTTTTATATAACTTATACTGTGGATTCATTATTATTCGTTAGATTCCAATTTTCGTGGCTACAGGTAAACTACGAAATTAAATGTTCAACGAACAACAAATTTTCTATAGGCTAGTATGTATACTTCTGCAAAACCTCGAAATTAGATATCAACGAACATTGTCAATCCACGAAAATTGATACCCACGAAAATAAATGAATCCACAGTATTCGGTATGGGCTTTGCTCATTGTTGAAGGCCGTACCGTGACATATAATTGTTTATATCTGCTTCATTTTGGTTTCTTGTGGAATATTGTCTCATTGACAATCATACCACATCTTGTTTTTTATATTAAGAAAGCTACCGGGCTTATATTTCCCTCTGCATGCGCGATTTGTCTACACCAGACTCATCACTGACCCTTGTTTCAAAATAATTGGATGGACAAATCAAATACGTAATTGAAGATCACGAAAAGCCGAAAACTCTATAAGTTTTTTCTAAATAAAACTGAGGCCGTAAATATTTATAGTTGTTTTCTTTATCTCTACACTGCTGACCCACAACTTTGCAGATCATAAATATCTTATTCTTCAGTAGCAATCGCATCAAAGACTACATACACAAAGCAGTTTCCAGTTGAACGGGGATTCTTATTATTTGAGGAAAGGAAATTCTTGATATATTATGTAATCAAATTCGTTATATTACCGTCTAAACAAAAGTGCTATAGTAACAAACATGCGGCGCTTAATTTGTCTATATAAGGTGCGAGTTTTAATATCAGTATAACACAAAATATCTTAGAAATGTGATATAAAGCTCTTTATTCTTAATTCGCTTGCATAAGAGTACAAGATTGCAAGATTATTTAAGTCTACTATTAGCAGGATTTACATGTGAATTTTGAATGTTTCAACACTTTTTGCACAGCAGATTTGTATCAAATTATGCATTCAAGGAAACTATTTCAGTGGTGGTTTCAACTTCACGTCATGTATTTGACTATACAATTAAACCCATTTTATTCTATTGCTCTAAAATATTATGAAGTTATATTAATTCAAAGGTTAAATTTTGTATGCAACTTTTTTAAAATTGGCAAGTGTTTGTTTATTACACCAAATTTTAGCTGTTTTTGAACCCCTAGAATATATTTTGAAAACTGTTGGTTCATCTTGTCCGCTAAAAAAAACCAAACACTTGCCAATTTAAAAAAAGCTTTTATTCATAACAGTAATGAAGATAGTTGATATACGTATTCAACATTTTAAAGAACATTTTACTATAAACAATAACCATAATAAACCACCTATTTCTCGTATCAAACATAAACTAAAAGAACTAGCCAAGGAATTTGTTTTTGTCCCGGCCGATAAAGCTGCTAATAATATTATTATTGTTTGACATAAATTCTGAAAAAGGAAATCACTAATTCACCAACATTCCAACTGACTCCATTTTCAGAAAACGAAATCTGTAACAAACATAAACTTTTAGCCACCGCTTTACAAGCAGAGCCAAATACAATGAAAGTCCCTACTATGTATTGGCTTCCGAAGCTACACAAAACCCCTTACAAATATAGATTTATTTCGTCTTCAAGCCATTGTTCAACTACTAAATTGTCTATTCTTCTTACCAGCACACTTGGTACAATAAAAACCTGATAATAAATTGTTCAAATAAGGCCTTCGAAAATAGTGGAATAAATTACTTTTGAAGTGTCAAGAACTCGTTGGAAGTACTTGATAAATTGCATGCTTATATTGGTAATTTTGAATGTGTTCAAAGTTTTGATTTTTCTACCCTGTATACCACATTGCCTCACATTCTCATTAAGAAAAAATTCACACACCTAATTAAATGGGCATTCAAAAAATCAGAATGTGAATATATATTTTCAAACTCTTTTAGGTCATTTTTTAGTAGCAATAAACAAAAAAACTATGTTAATTGGACATGCTTTGATACTATATATGCCCTTGCATTTTTACTAGATAACATTTTTGTTCGCTTTGGGGATTCCATATATCGTCAGATTATCGGAATTCCAATGGGGACTAACTGTGCACCACTTATTGCGGACCTGTTTTTGTATTGTTATGAGTTACAATTGATGACAAAAATAAGCAAAGACCCATCGAAACAACATCTGATAAACAAATTTAATAATACTTTTAGATATTTGGATGATATTTTGGCTCTCAATAATGACGACTTCAGTATGTATATTAATGAAATTTATCCTGTTGAACTTACTTTAAATAAAGCTAATACTAGCAATGACCACTGCCCTTTTCTCGATCTTGATATCTATATCACTAATGGAAAGCTGAATGCTAAAATTTATGATAAAAGGGATGATTTTTCATTTATTCTAAAAACAGTTGTTGGCATGACACGGGTTATGTTCTTCTCATATATGTTATGATGGTATGCTACTAAACCCCTAACGGGAAGGATTGTGCCTTATGTTCATATGATGAAATCATAATCTTTCAGTCAGTTTAATTAAAGTCTGGAGCTGGCATGTCAGTTAACTGCTAGTAGTCTGTTGTTATTTATGTATTATTGTCATTTTGTTTATTTTCTTTGGTTACATCTTCTGACATCAGACTCGGACTTCTCTTGGACTGAATTTTAATGTGCGTATTGTTATGCGTTTACTTTTCTACATTGGTTAGAGGTATAGGGGGGGGGGGGGGTTGAGATCTCACAAACATGTTTAACCCCGCCGCATTATTACGCCTGTCCCAAGTCAGGAGCCTCTGGCCTTTGTTAGTCTTGTATTATTTTAATTTTAGTTTCTTGTGTACAATTTGGAAATTAGTATGGCGTTCATTATCACTGGACTAGTATATATTTGTTTAGGGGCCAGCTGAAGGACGCCTCCGAGTGCGGGAATTTCTCGCTGCATTGAAGACCTGTTGGTGACCCTCTGCTGTTGTTTTTTATTTGGTCGGTTTGTTGTCTCTTTGACACATTCCCCATTTCCATTCTCAATTTTATGATAGATTCATATGATATATAATATATATGTATAACGTGACGGTACCCAAATTGCACCGAGTACCCAAATTGCATCTATTTAGCAAAAATAGCTTAACCCAATCTCGAGGAAACGCAAGTTAATTGTACGTTGAGTTCATAAACGAAAAACATTCTTATTAAAAAGCTATTTTTGGTGTACGATTTGTTCCCTTACCTTTGAAATTGAGTCTGCCAGGCTTAGTTGATAAAGGGGGAAAAGTTGATGAACCAGGGGTATGTCAAAGAATGGCTCGTCCTTTTTCTAAAAAACTTCATCGGAAGGTACCAAAACCTTGATGATAAATATTTCTTATCAACTTCACATATACTACATGTTGGTCTTGATGTATAGATTCTGCGTATTGACATTGTTTTCATCTTAACTGCATGTTCTATTGTTCTTTTATTTTTGTCTTTGTTCAATTATTAATATTACTTTTACTGTTTGGTCTGTTTTATGCGAAATCCATTTGACGTGGCTCGGTACTTATACTTCCCGTCAAAGGGTTTGTAGTATCTTTCATTTTTGCTGGTATGTTTTGTATATGCGACATTTTGTGTTTCTTTGGTTATTATAACGTGATCCCGTCATTATGTTATTGTTCTATTATAAGTCTTATGTTATTATTCTATTATAAATTTGATAACACTTTGAAAGACAACAACAAAATTACTCGTGTAAAATTCTAAAGATCATTTGGATAATTTTAAATCTCGGTCTGTTTCTGAAGTTAATTCTAACATAACTTTTGATTTATTAACCTTGCACACCACCATTCCCCATGTGAAATAAAAATTGTTCTGAATATACATTGAACGACAGTACATAAAGGCAACAGCAGTATACCGCTGTTCAAAACTCATAAATCCATGGACAAAAAACCAAATCGGGGTAACACCATTTCTCACTATGTAACTTTTACATTTTCTGACGCCAAACACTCGAAACAATGAATGTGTTTTTTTTAATTTGAGAGATGCTTTTAGTGCTTTTTTGTAAATCTTTTTTTTTAGATTGTAACACAGTGATGACTGCTGTAACCATATTCAAATTATTTTACCGATTGTGTCTGTTTTGTTCAAACATCGTTGTAAAATAACGTAATGTGATGCGACTGTCATACAAGTGAGAGGTTTAGTGCTATAAAACTAGGTTCAATCCACCATTTCCTACATTTTTTAGCTTTTGTTTTTCTTAATTTAAATACCGATCTGAAAACTTTAAAGAAATGAGCCACAAATATTTGCAGTTTCATTATACGGATTTTGTATTATTAAAATTTGCTGTTACAAAATGTTTGAAATTTATTAAAATTAAGGAATGTATCTCCCTCGTACAAAGGTCTGATTCCTTGCCCGGCTTTGGCTCTACTTTTTTCTATTTTTTTTTTATCCTTTTTGGTTTATAGCTCTGTATCCTTTTGATAAGCTTTGGATTTTCAAATGTTTTGGTTCGATCATCACTGAAGAGACATTGATTGTCGAAATGCAAATCTTGTGCAGACAAGTTGGTAGGTTAATATTATTCATAAAATAGATCAGTTAATGAAATGCCTATTTTCTGTGTTTTCTACATTGATTCGTGTTGCACAGTCTTCAGTTTTTATTGAAGTGATCAGTGAACATGTCTTTTTCGTCGTTGTTTCTTTTTTACCATGATATTGTGATTTTTTCACGCCTGGTGAGTTTTCAATGGGATATTGGAAACTGCTGCATTTTTCTAAAAATCTGTTAACAAACCTCATTTTACACACGAATAAAAAAGATGTTCTAGGATAAATTGCTCACGTATTGTATTTGCTTGCTTAATTCGTCTCTGTCTTTAAATTTAATGAAAGCATTTTATCTATAATACATCAACAAACACTTTAAGATACCGAGCTTTCAGTTAAAGCTCAAAGTAAAACAGAAATGTATTTTGTAGGGAATAGTAAAAATATTCACCAAACTGGCTATATTTTTTGCTTGTCTAAAATGACGAATTGCTCAAATCGTTTATTTGTTTTTCAATACATTGTACCTCCCATCTGAAGCTTTGAAATTGCAGTCCCCTTTCCACTCTTACAAAATTATCAAGGCAACCTTTAAAATTCATCCCAGACCCTCTTTCATGTCATATTTGGTAGTGCTTGTTGTGTAGTTTTCGTTGACTGTTCATGATTTTGAAATACGTCAATAAATAAAAAAGGCAACAGTAGTATACCGCCGTTCAAAATCATAAAACGATTGAGAAAAAAATCCAGGTTAAAACTAAAACCGATGGAAACACATCAACTATAAGACTAAGAGGAAACAACGCAAACAAAAAGGAAAGCCAATGCAATATACATAGAAATAAACTATTAAATAATAACTGACATAGACCTTACTTAGTAAAGGACATTTTAAGAAAGAAAAAAATGGTGGGTTGAACCTCGTTTTATGGCTAGCTAAATCTCCCGCTTGTATGGCAGTATTAAACATACAGTTAAAATGACAACGTGACGCGACAGGAACACATTTCTCTTCAACCACTGTTAGTTTTCTATCAGTGTTTTCTCGTTATTATATGCAATTATCGTTTTCGAAAAAACATAAATAGCCCGTCTTAATTTAATATTTCAGACTAAGAAGAAAGTCATTGTTTTTTTTTTTATTAATAACTACATTAGTGTCACCTCATTTCGGAGAATATAAATGTATCCAGGTGCATACATTTCATATAATATTTAACAGAAGCCGTTTTCACATGAACGGAAATTTTGTCTATTTGTTGAGAGTTATCTGATTTGTAACAAACGCAATATATTATGTAATCCGATTCATTATATTCTTAGAAGCAATGCACTTGTAACAAACATTTAATTTGTCTGCATTAGGTGCGAGTTTTAATATCAATCTCACACTAATATATCTAAGAAATGTGAGGTATACTAGTAGTTTCTTGTTTTAAATCAATTGGAAAATAGCATAATAAACGTGTGAAATTCCATTTAGAAAAGAACATTTCTAAATGAAAAGTGCATCTGTATAGTTGTAAATCAAACACATTTGTAAGGTTGAATTATATTTTCCCATTGGCAATTTTTCAGTGTGATTCTTCAGTTTTGCACATCACATGTTTACTTGTTATCTTCATTGAAGGCGAGATAACTCTATTGACTACTTCATTGGTATTAAGTAAAAACATCAGGTGTTGCTATCTTTGTTTTCAAACCTTTTAACCATCTTTAATTTCATTTTCATTAAGCAGTGCTCTTAGGGACTTGTTAAAGCCTTTGTGTTACTTAGCTTGTCTCATGTTAAAGTACTAATACATCGAGTATTGGTGCGAGAGTTCTCTATAAGTACTTTGGAAGCCAAAATTTGTTGTAATATGTATTTATTGTTAAAATGTAACATTAGTTGAAATCTGTTATTCAGGTTAATAATACTACGTTCAATTTGGGGGGGGGGGGGGTAACTTTTTAATTTCCCAACTCTTGTGATGAAGACCAAAACTTCTACAATGATGATATCCTGCTAACATTCACTAACTACGTCTTTATGAAAAACCAATTTTCCTAAAAAAAGACGATCAATTACTGTAAACATAACCTCCTGCATAGTAAATCAACAATGAAATGGTAATTACATACTACGACAGGTAAGTATATTGTTTTATTGAAATCCACTTATTTGTAGTAACGTTTTGTCTTCTCTCAACTTATTGTTATAACCCTCGTATAGCAAAGAGAATATATTCGTTCTTTTTTTATAAATGAATTAATGTCCTTTCGTCCTTTTATGTCGATTAGTTCGTTAGCATCATCTGACATGTAGACTTGTATGCCAGTTAAATTATAGATGTATATTTTCTAGGTAGTTCCTAAACAGACTCTTGCTTATTAATTATATAACTTGAGGTGAAATAGACAAAAGATCAATCTGTATCTTCATATGGCAACACATAACCTTCCACAGTCTAAACAAACCGATAATGAATTATTTGTAGACTATCAAGAAACTATCATCAATACCGAATTATCTAATACACAAAGACATTATGCAATACCAACCTCAGCATACAATAAAGCTTCTAACTTAGGATTGATACTTACATATACATCAACTCAGTTTTACTCCGCCACATTCTGTATGAGCTTGTCCTAAGCTAGGACCCTGTAATTGAGTGATTTTCGTTTGTTGCTGTATATCATATTTGTTTTTCGTGTATTGGTTTGTATATATGACATAGGTGCATTTTCCCTTTCAGGGTTTTAAAACTATTTTTAGTATTTTTCTAAGTTTTCTAATTTCATATTTTAGTTTTTAATCTTGAATAAGTTTGTAATCAAAAGATTGTTTTCCATTAGGATTATATTTATTTACAGTTTTCTTATTTAATTCTTATTGAACTTATCTTAATTTAATTACCTTCAAACTAATAAGAAATATTTGAATATGTCACATATGATTTTGAGAAAAACAGTAATTGTTCAATTTGTTAATTAGGCAGACAGGTGTCATTTGATAACTCATTTTAATCCTTAAATTGTAATCTTTAGTATATGTAAGAGAATGATAATCCCTTTCTTCATGGTTAAGTATGAGCGATATTTTGCTATATTCTAAATTAATTTACTATTCATATTTTAACTTCATCATTTCATGTTATTACTCGAATCAATTGGAAATTTACTTGTCACATTGAGCTCTTTTCAGTTTTGGTATAAATAGTTCGTAGAAATTATAATACGGCACTAAGTCACAGTCACCGTTACAACAGTTAGACGCGTGAACGATTTGGAGTGATCCTGCAGAGTACCGTTTTGTTCCAGTCTTGGTTATTCAACGATCAGTAACAAAAGATTGACTATCGATCACCCGAAACATTGGAACGCCATCAACCCGACAACAAACAGTGACATTAAAATTCTTTAGTGCATCTGTTTTAATTATTTGGATTTATCTTTGGCATATATTGTTATTTATTAAATATTAAATTGTTAAACGTTTTAGAGTATTAACTTTGCCACTTGTCTGTCGTAAGTCTATTTATAGACTGACCCCTTGTCCCTTGGGTCAAGCATGCATAATTGGTCCGTCCTAGCAAAAAGCATGCCACTCTGGCTCTCGATGACATATAAATAAGGCCGTTAGTTTCCTCTTTTAAACTATTTTGACATATGTCAATTCGGGGTCATTTACTGCTGACTATGCGGTATGGTTGTGATCATTGTTGAAGGCCGTAAGATTACCTATGACTGTTAACTTTTATGCCATTTGGTCCCTTGTGGAGAGTTGTCTTATTAGCAAAAAAAACCCAACACTTTCTTATTTCTTTATTAGATTGAGTATTTTTGGTAAAAATGCTTACTAATGCAAGGTGAGGCAAATAACCAGCGCTCTTTGGAAAACTTATGTTAACTAAACTGTAGAACCTTTCCATAGTTTGTATTCACAAAGTTTGCCACTAATTCGTCATTACTTTTTTGTACATCAACGAGAAAAAAAATGGATGTTATAAAATTAATCACACTATAGTTAGAAAGAATGTAACAACCTTATATAGGCATTGTTTTTTTTGTTATTTTTTGTACTCCCCTCGTGTGGTTGTATTAAACCACATTTAGCCTGCAGTGGCATATCAAGGACTTGCAAAAGGATGGAGTGGAAGCGCCAATTGAAAAATAAGGGGCGACTGTAAATTTTAAACAAAGAAAAATATACTAAAATAAATTTATCGGCCATAAGGAGGAAACCGGCCCCTGAATTCGCCCCTTCAATGCAATTACGAATGTGCACATTGTTTTATTTTCATGTTGTCATGTTCCCCTCGTGTGGAAAAATCAAGCTTGCTTAGATCATATGATATATTCTTTGTAATAGTGTGCTAAAATAGCCCTGATAATTGTGATAACTATCTACCATAGTTATTTACACATGGGATGTACTGTCAAATTAGATAAAATCAGATTAGAATTAAAAAAAATTACTAATTAGATCAATTGTTTTAATTAAAGTATAAGCTTCTTTGTTATTTTAAATAGCACTTAAAACAATATGACCAATCTACACAAGCAAAATCTTTTATGAATTAAGATAAAACTATGTTTAAACTGTCAAATATGTTTTACATCTGATCATCTTAAAGATAAGATTCCAAGATAAGATATAATAACAATTGACATCTTTAAAAGATAATGAATTAAACCCTATATATGACGAGTCAGTCTATGGTACAAGTAAAGTTGTCCTGTCATTTTGGATGATCGTGTGCCCTTCCTCCCTTACACAAACTCAAATTATAGCTTAGAAATGCTACTTTCTCCACAATGTATCATGACAGTTTTGCATATATTTTATAGATTGTTTGCAGAAAAAATATGCCTAATATTTTTGTCAACATACTTTGTATGAAAAAGATGTCATTCCAATGAGCTGAACCTTATAGCTGCAAAGAATGTCAATCTATACCGAACGCATAGGGATGCAATCTTCTTTTGCTGTGTGTTATGGGTTAGCGAAAGCAAAGATTCTGGCTTTAAATGTGAACAACCAGATCAATACTGGTATGACACTATGAATTCAAAGATTCGTGATTAAAAACGAATTCTGTAATAAATGGTTTACTTATCTGTGACAACTCTATGACAGTTCTTATGAATACAATCGGTTATTTATGAATGTGAATATCTGAGAATATAAGAAACAACGGAGTCAGACGAATTAATAATCTACTAAAAACACAAAATAAAAAACAAAATCAACAGTTATGACTTCTTTGTGTTGACATTATAATTATCTAGCTTTTTCAAGAACAAGAACTCCAACAAACACAAAAAAGGGCAGAGACTTTCATAAAAATAAAATGGGTAATTACACTTGTAAATATCACCATAGAAAAACATTGATATGTGTTCCTTCATGAGTGTAAAATTTAAAAAAAAAAAGAACAAATTTATTTAACGGACTTTACATATTTAAATAAGTTTATTTGTTGATATCTAAATCAGATTTCGTACCAATCCACTCATTTCATAATAATACCAAATCGCTGTATTTAAGAAAACTACCCCTAAATGATGTACATAAATTTTATATTTCATAGATTTTACCTCGGATTTGATCAGACTTAAATTTTGTATAGGTTAATTATTTTACAGATGTATTTACAGCTACAACAGTTAAAACAGTTGAGAAAGGCTTTGTGTATAAGTTGTTATTAAATAGTTCGTTTCTATGTATGTTGGCGTTTGTTTTTATTGCAGTTCAATGTTTCTGGTGTTCCTTTTTTCCTCTTAAAGTTGATGTGTCTCCCTTGGTTTTTATTGGTAACCTCTTAATCGAGTTATGCCTTTTAATAGCGGTATACTACTGTTGCCTTTATTTATATATATGCATTGTTAAAACCCACAACCTATTAACCTTGGCTCCTTTGAACGATAGTTGACATAATTGCCAGCACCATATAAAGTTAGAAGATATAAAGGGCAGTCACGGCTCTTACGTAGACGAAAGACCTCAAAGAAAAATAGACGGATAGAAGCCTGGGTAGGAAATCAGGTGTTCTTGGAGAGAAAGGAGTTAGTCTTCCACAGTGACACATTCCGTGTTCTTGATGATAAGTAAGAGTCCGGCATGGGCATGGTTGCTTACTAATTAAGGCATATAAAACATTTTTCGCGAATATTCCGTAACTGTCAACCAAATGATGTTACTTTAGTTTAACATTGAAATACATAACTTCAACAACTTTATCATTGAAAACCCTTGGTATGTAGCATCTTTTTTTAAGAAGTTACGCTATGTTAAAGGAAAACAAAACTTTTGAAGTTTTTAATGACTTGAAAACAAAAACAAGACGAACGCACATAGTACATAGTGCTATATAGTTGCTAATTATACCTGGACAGTTCCCACTTGCTTAATGTGATAACCGTTGTTTTGAAAATAATTTATCACTAATGATAATATAATTTTATATGTAAACCAATGTACATATGAAGTAAATCTATTTTTATTATCCTTTATTTCAAGCTCAGTGTGATATACGATTTACCTTGGTAAAAATGTCCTTAAATTATGTGGAGGGATTTCAACTATTTAAAACAAGAACGTACATTTTACAGGAAGACGTACTAACTCCATTTTGTTTTTCTTACGAACCCATATCTAAGTCTACAGACGAAAAAGCAACCGGTCTGATAAAAGACGAGCATTATATAACGACACGCGAGTCTGGCGTAAAAACAAAACTTAATCCTGGTATCTATCATAAGTTTGTATTTGTTTCTTAACTGAGTAGTATAGCTATTTTTTAAGCGGATCATAGCTGTCTTTAACAAGTGTAGAGACTGTTTGTTGAAAAACATGCTTATGGAACAACACAAAAATGTCAAATATTCAATAACGCATCTTGGTGATGTCATTATACTAATGAGGACTTCAAGTCTAAACATATGCAAGTTACCAAATCATATATAATTCAGCTGGCCATGTTATAGCTAGTAACATTAATATTGTCAGCTGCACTTCTTTTCAAAAAGTGCTTGCATATGGACAATTGTTTTTTTTTAACCAAAACCTATAAACTGGTAACAATTCTGAAACGCATAGATCCACTAAATAAAGGCAACGGTAGTATACCGCTGATTGGGAGTCATAAATCGATTCAGGTTTACAAACTAAAACCAAGAGAAACACATCAACATATAAGAGGAAAACAACGATACAACAGAAACACTGAAGTGCAACAAAAAACAAACGGCAATACAAAACCCACACAGAAACGAACTATAAGATAACAACTACCATTTCCTGACTTGGTCCAACCGAGTATTATGCAAGTCAATGGAAACAAATGCAAAAAGAATACGTAGATAGCCTTTCCGATCATTTTAAGTATATATGAGGTTGATGACAATATTTGCCATATCTCCAAACCATCAACATCTCTGTTATCAGCATTTAGAATCGGTCTTTGTAGTTTATGGTAAAAAGTTAACTACTTTGTATGGGAGATGGGAATCAGGTGTGGACACTAAAATATCACAAGTATATATAATCAAATCTCCCTACCTTGTGCAAAAGTATATCAAAAATGAATTATCTACTCTTTAAACTAGTTTTTTTTTCTCGTCGTAGACTTACAGAAATATAAAAAGAATTAATCCGACTTTATTTTACAACACAGAATGGTCAACACAGATACAAATATCTTATTTTAGGAAGTGAAAATCAAATTTGTTATAGAAAAAAAATATTCTTATATTAAAACAAAAAGTTTATTGAAAACGACATCATCAACATGCTGAATTTATTTCTTGGCAACAAATTGTTCTGTTTTAAGGATATGGTTTTCGACAGACAATCGGCTTTCCTATGGAAACCAATTGTGTCTCTCTGCATGTCGACTTGTACCTTTATTCATAAGAGGCATAGTGCAATCCAGATTCTACAGAAAACAGAAAAGAAGATGGCAGTATCCCTTAACTTCCCGTCTAGCTTTTCAAAAGACGATTTGCTTTCACACAAGAATTCTTTTGGATAGATGCAGTCAACACTGGTGAGTATGTTGACTGCATCTATCCAAATGAAAATGAAATAAAGGATACCACAAATACAGCTTAGTCTAGACCTGCTTCACATCTTGATTCACATTTGGAGGAAATTGACAAAGAGACCAAAACTTTGCGACAAAAGAGATTTTTTTACCATGATGTTGTCGGTTTTTATGAACTTTTCGTTATTTTCATGCAACGTTTAATCACAATCAAAGTAGACAATGAATAACTTGCCCTTCTTTAAACATCCTTAAAAGTAAATGTTATGCGCGGAACCTATGTTTGTTTTAGGAAAGTGTAACATCATCTCTTCAGTTGACTAGAATTATTAACAGAGGGAAGTTAAATATCATTTCATAATTGGTCAAATTATAATTTAGTTAGAATCTAATTACAAATAAACTCATCATATATACCAGGACAAAATTTAGTATATACGCCAGACGCGCGTTTCGTCTACAAAAGACTCATCAGTGACGCTCGAATCCAAAAAAGTTAAAAAGGCCAAATAAAGTACGAAGTTGAAGAGCATTTAGGACCAATATTCCTTAAAGTTTAGCCAAATACAGCTAAGGTAATCTATGCCTGAGGTAGAAAAGCCTTAGTATTTCAAAAAATTCCAAAAATAACCGTACGCTTTACTCTTTGCACTGGTTTTGGTCGCTGATATAATAGATGTTAATAATCTGCGATCTAAAAGTTTAGTTAAGCATTTTGTAGATCAAGTAACATAACATAAAAGTCATTGTATGAAAGGTCACACAAGGTAATTTGGTTATCCAGTGTAGTGAAGGAAGATGTTTATTACAGACCAAAATAGACCTATGATTATCCAATGTTCCTCTTAAGTAGGTGTCGTTTAAGTATACTAATAATGTGTACCAAGTGAATTGTCAACACTTCATTTCTTTATTCTGTAGATTCATATAATTTGTTTACACTTAAAACTTATAATTGTTTGAGACGTCTTGAAATTTCACCGGTACAAAATGAAATCATCAATGTTTAGATCCTGAACTACGAGTTTATAGGTGGAAAAAATGTTCTCATTAGAGTTCCCGCTGGTAATTTCATTTTCGTCCAGAAATATATCAAATGAAGTGTATGGAAGGAAGAGAGAAAACACTCATTTCTATCATGGTAAAAAGGTTCTAACTTTAAGGTAAACAATAAGTGTAGCATCCGCCCAGTATAGGTAGTGGTTGACAATTGGCATGATTTGTTACAAACATTTCTGTAAGTTTCCTTTAATAAATTATTAGAGAATTAGGTTCTTCTTCCCTCAGGCAAAGTTGACCATACATGGTTATGTTATTCCTTTAAGGTAACTTTTGGTCATATAGCTCGTCAAGTATTTATGTATTTCTGGCATTCAGTCTTTTTTTTTTAATCTTATCATTCCTGACGAATGCGCATAATTCTGTATTTTTTAGTTATATTTACGGATTTTTCCGACGAGCTTAAAACATAGATCTCCTTCCTCATTTGGTATATTATAGAAGTTCACAAGTCCGATTGGTCTTTCTAGTGTCTATCATTTTATCCGTGAGGGGTAAAAATTATGTAAATAAAGATCATTGTAAAATAATATCCTCTGAAATAGTCAATTTAATATTCATAAAATTTGATATGCATCGTTTGCAATAATTATGAAATTGAATCAGAATAGTGTACTGAAGAACTGACTGCAAAATATAAACATGTTGCTATTTAATCATTATCATCTTAATAACATGTTATTACTTATTGCTTTATTTGTCTTCATGAATATTACTTTTACTGTTTAGTTGGATTTTACTGGTATTCATTTGACGTGACTTTGTACTTATACATCCCGTCATTGTATTCTTGTTCTATGACATTTTTCGTGTTCCTATCTTTCATTTAAGCTTTGTCTATATGCCTTTTTGTGTTTCTTTGCTACATATGACGTGGCTCTATACTTATACATCCCGTTATTGTGTTATTGTAAAACTTTTTTGTAATCTTGTCTTTCATTTTAGCTAAAGTGCTTTGTATACATGCCTTTTTAAGTTTCTTAGATATATTTAAGACGTGGCTCTGTACTTATACATTCCATCATTGTGCTTTGATAAATTTCTGTATTCTTGTTTTTAATTTTTGCTATTATACTTTGTCTATGTGCTTCTTTGCTACATATGACGTGGCTCTGTACTTTAACATCTCGTTATTGTGCTATTGTAAAACACTTTTGTAATCTTGTCTTTCATTTTTGCTAACGTGCTTTGTATATATGCCTTTTTTAAGTTTCTTCATTTATATTTATGACGTGGCTCTGTACTTATACATCCCGTCAATGTGTTATTGTGCTATGGTAAATTTCTGTATTCTTGTCTTTAATTTTCATAATATACTTTGTCTATATGCCTTTTTGTGCTTCTTTGTTGCATATTTGATTGTTTTTATTATTTTTTAGTGATTAAGATTATAACACAATGTTTACTGCTGTATCCCTATGTTTGACATTATGTACTTATTATGTCTTTATTTTGATCACACATCGTTATCAATATATTGAAATTTGATAAGACTGACATACAAGTGAGAGGTTTATAGCTAGCTTCAAAACCAGTTTCAATCCACCATTTTCTAAATAAGAAAATGCCTGTACCAAGTCAGCAATATGACAGTTGTAATACATTCGTTTGGTGTGTTTGAGCATTTGATTTTGCCATTTGATTAGGAACTTTCTTTTTTCAATTTTCATTGAAGTTCAGTTTTTTATTGTTTTATTTTACTTTTTGGTAGTTAGGCCTGTCAATTTGAGCAATTATTAAATCATATTTATAAAACACTTTAACAACATAATATTGAGGGCCCTCATGGGGTTTTTGATTATGTGATTACTTGGCCGTTTTTTTAATGATTATTTGATTATTAAGCCAAATATTTCATGATTATTTGATTACCTAGGACTGTATTTTTAGTTTATGATTATTTGATTACTAAAGATAAGCAAATATTTAATGATTATGTGATTATATTGGCAAAAAAATGGTGATTATGTGATTACTAGGACCCCCCCATGAGGGGCCTCAATATTACCTGGGACACATAAGGTAAAATTAGTACACTATTACCCGATATATCTAAGCACTAAAGCAAGGAGTCCAGAGAAATATGTTTAAACGTTTAATAGAAATTACAAAAAATTAAAAGCCAAATCTTAATGAAAAATCTTCAGACTGAATTTTAAAAGACAATCACTGATGTTGTTCCTGTCTTTACTCAAATACATAGATACGTGACAGTGTTAAACTATATCGATGTTCAGATCTCAATCCTCTCTGTTTTTAATCTGGTTCACTGAACAAACAAGAAGTACATAATAGAAAACACAATAGAAACCAGTACAGGCAAATCACTTTACTATATAATTGCTAACTACCTACACGAGTACAAAAAGAATGATGCAGCAAGTTACAAAAACACTGAGCTCAAAGGACTTAACCTGCTGATATGAAACCATGTCTACGTTCACTGGCAATTATTATAGATAAACTCATCATAGATTCCAGGATTCTAATTTTGTACGCCAGACGAGCGTTTCGCTACACAAGACTCACCAGTGACGCTCGAAAAAAAGAAGTTTTAAGGCAATAAAGTACGAAGTTGAAGAGCATTGACGACCAAAAGTTCCGACATGTTAAGCCAGATACAGCTGAGGTACATGTAATCTATTCATGGGGTAGAAATTCCTTACTTTTTTTTTTTTAAGGTGGATGTACTTCATATGAGATTCCCGGTCTCAGTTCCAGATAGAGATGATTTGTGTGATGCACTGAAAAAACTGTACATATTTCAATCGCAGAGGATGAGAGTCTTTTCGACAAAAACAGTTTCGAATACGTAATTAGTTCGCAAGCATGGCAGTGAAAAGAAGGATTATATAATGAAATGTGATATTTAAATATATATAAATTTCTCCATCTGGATATGTCAAAAGTTCAGAAATAGTTTGTTTTTGATGCAATTTCACAAATTTAATCAGAGCAGTTACAGTTATTTCAACCAGCGACAGAGAAATGTCAAAAGTTGTTTGAAATTATACGATATCTACACGGTAAACTCTTTTAAAACATGATAAAATCCATACCTCACATATGTTATTTATTATCAAACGAAACAATCAAAATTATAACATTTCACCTGAAAATATATTGACAATGTTCGCCAGTTAGATCTTATTTCAGTAAAAATATCTACAATCAGGAAAAATCAAGATACAGTTATATTTGCCGTTAGCCATACCAATCTAACATATTAACGCCTAATTTCACGACACCCCAGTCTCTAATAACCCGTAGCGATTAATGTACAGGAAGGAATATCGTAAAATCGACATTATGTTAAACGTTGTGATAAATGCAACTGCTAATTATATACTGTATAGAAATTAGGAAAATGGAATGCTATATACGGCGCCCACCCATCAGTTAAATTGACAAAAGTATAATATATACGGTTCACGTTTGAAGTGGATAGCTCATATTCCAAGTTGACATTTTCTTTATTGTTTAATTTAATTAGTGTACATATATAATTGGTGTATTGGAATACAAAAATTAAATTTCGGACATGTAAGGTAAGAAGAATTTTAATACTTAATTGATTTTAATGATTCTAATGATTCTAATATAACAGGAATTAAACAATTTGGAGTAAGTGTATAGAAAAGTATTTCATTCAAGAGCTAAAAGCTAAATAAAAACATGCATGTATACAACAAGTATTCTTTTTACATTGTGTCACGAAATGGGAATGGCTGGTAACTTTTCTCAGGCAACGCTGTTACAATTTACGTACATAAATTGCATACTAGGTCTTCTTTAAGGAGGAACACATCAAGGGTTTATATTTATGATACATTGATGTTTCCGATATCTTCAAAATAATTTTAGATTTCATGATCTTTATTTAAGTTTTCTTGAAAAAAATATATATGATTACTTCCTTCTGTGAAACAAAACGACATGTAGTTTAGGCCGCCAAGGGCATGTTACGATCGTACCAGAACGTGCCATTTGCATACTTCAATCATATTAAAATAAGTGTTTTACATTAAAAGTAGATTAAACTGATCAACCAGACGTATAAATGATAAATAATTAGTTCTGGTCAAATGAGAAACATTATGACCAAAGCATTAAAAGTTTGAAGGACCTGTTCAAAATTGTGAAATTGTTCGGTTATGCAGCCTCAGTAGAATAAATTATTTTGGCTGGCAGGAAATTTAAAAAGTACATATGTTTTCCTATAATGAACGTTTTGCCAAAGAAAACTTAGAAATATAACAGAAAATATTTTGTTATTTGAAATTAAAGATTAACTAAACAGTGTCTGTTTCCATAAATAATTGTGCAATATTATAACATCTTTTTATATAATCCGCTATAAATTGATACACTTTTGACATAATCTGATCTTCTGAAGTTTGAATCCTTTTGGCAGCGGAGATTACAAAAATAATTATAAAGCTTATATATAAAATGCATTTAAAACAACCATTTCTTACTTATTATAACGTCAGATTTTTTTTTATAAGAATAAAAGTCAAATATACTCCCTTTGATATAATCTTTAATCGAGAAAAGCTGTTTTATTGCGCATATATAAACTCTAACATAATTAAATTAAAAAAAAAAGTTGGAGACGACATTCTTGACTGTTTAAAATTATAGAAAACACACAGCCAGTGCATAAAACAAAACAAAATAATGAAAAAAATGTCAAACAATATTAAACAAAACACATCATAACCAACGAAAGACTGAGCAACACGAACCCAACATAAAACCGGTAGTGATCTCAGGTGCCCCAGAAGGTTAAGTAGATCCCGCTCCACATGTGGCACCGTCATTTCGCCAGTACAAGTCCGAAACTGATATAAGCCTAATTTGGTAGGTCACATTCTCGGTAAAGAGGATTGTGGTAACGACGACTGGAACATATTAATCGTCGTGTATGTAAAATATATTCCATATATGTAACGCTCAACCAGGGACAACTCGGGATAACATAAAAATAAAAGGGATGATTCAACTTCACCAACTTGTATGAATTGTGGTGAGACGATGTGGATAAATGCTTTACACATCTGGTGGCACTCATTTCAAAATATTTGATTGTAAATTTCCTTTTAAAGTGAAACACAAGAATCGTTGTTAATGCAGTTTTAGCTAAGATATTGTTCATAAGACTTGGGACACACTGGTATATGTGTTTTTCTTTAAAAAGGGATATCTACAGCCAACAATGACTGAATCAATCATTTTTTTTAACAAAATTTCTGCTGTTTTTGTACAAAAAAAAAACCAGACATTCCGTTGGTGTGAAAACTAATTTTTTTGTTACCACAAGGATGTCCTAGGCTGTCATAAACCACGAAGTCAGACAAATAAGTTCATACTAACGCGGCTAGAATTATTTTGTCGACCTATGAGACTTTCGATAAGGTTAAGAGTGGTCAGCCTAAGACTGAAGTTGCTTTGTGACATAAGCTTATATAAGATTGATGGAAGTTCGCTATGTAAACTTGGGAGGATACTAAGAGAATCCTAATTGACCAAATTCTATATTTTCGTCATTGATTTGCCATAAACGATCCGATCCAAGTCAAACTGGGTCTTTAATCACCTGAGAATATTACTTTCGATTCAAGCACTTGACAAACCATTAGTGTTTTGTTTGTCAACAGGTTAAGAAAGATCAGCAAATAAAGATACGAAATCTCTTTTTCTTTTTCTGAATAGATCCCTTGTTCATTATTATTTTGTAAGTCAAATACAAAAGAATTTATTTTTTTATATCTTTTAATGTTAAAAACTCATGCTTACATAAGTTTTGTTTATACTACACAAGTTCAATTTGTCACGTATTAAGCAATTCGTGACGAAAAATTGAGAGTATAAGTATCACACATGGCTGTAATTCAGATCCATACCTAAAATTAGGAATTTCCGGCTTTCACAATTTATAAGTACAGTACTATACTGAGAATATTTATAGTTAAGGATCCGTGTTAAAGATGTACTTCGCCCTTACATATGGTAAGCTATATGTATAAGATTAAGAAAATATTATCTTGTAAATTCAATTCGTGTCTACATGTATAGTTTATTCCAGTAGCATTTAATTAAGCCATATGCTTATATCTCCAACTGCTTCGTAAATATTTAAAGATAATAAAGTGAGTGTTGGGAATTGGAGCTTATTTGTAATTTAAGGACAGACGCAAAAATCAATCAAATATATAGTGATTACCGAGACATACACGCTCCTAAAAATTAGAGTAAAATCTGAAAGACCCAAATTCCATGACAGTAAACCAAATATTGGTAAAAATGAAAAATCCAAAAACATACGAATTTCTTTTTTAAAGTCTCCCTTGAAGTGGCATTTAAAGTGTACAAATAAACTCATCATAGTTACCAGGATTAAATTTTTATATATTTACCCCAGACGCGCGTTTCGTCTACAAAAGACTCATCAGTGACGCTCGAATAAAAAAATGTTAAAAAGGCCAAATAAAGAAATAAAGTACGAAGTTAGAATATATCTTGTTATAGATGATGTTGATATTTGGAAGGAGTTTTTTTTAACATAACAAGTATATTTGATTTATTTAACAAAACTCATGCAAGGCCATAAAACTAAATCATTTTTTTTTAAAGAACTTCGAATATATCCCAGAATCCAAATATTTTTTTTTTCCAAATATGTATTGCGGGTTTGACTTAATTGTAGTACATTGTTTGTTTATAATTTTTTGTTTTTGTTTCAATGCTATAGTCAATAATGGAGAATTTTAAATCAAATTTATTTGTCATACCATGCGTATGTTCTCGTCGCGTTATAGTCTTTATTTGTCATACCATGCGTATGTTCTCGTCGCGTTATAGTCTTTATTTGTCATACCATGCGTATGTTCTCGTCGCGTTATAGTCTTTATTTGTCATACCATGCGTATGTTCTCGTCGCGTTATAGTCATTTCGACTACGACTATTGTTCAAGAGAACTTTTCATTGGTTGTCTAATGTGATACCTTCACGTATTTTGTTATTTTTATAGCTTTGAGCATAGATAGTAAGGCATATAATTAACATTATGATGATGAAATAACATTGAACAGCAACTATTTTTAACGATTTTTTCTTGTTCAAATTGTAAAAACCTCTATAGCGTCAGGGGGAGCTGACCCCCTGCCTCGGTATAAACAGAAGGCAAGCTACGCCACTGTATGTTCTCATCGCGTTATAGTCTTTTCGACTTAGAATATTGTTCAAGAGCAATTGTTTGTATGACTTGGGGACAATAAAATAAATGGTTGATTTTGAGAGGATTCATAGGAGTACGAAAATAATTGACAATTTGATTTCATTGTTAAACTGTGCTTCTCCAAAACCCAGCTGCCGCTTGAATAAAACGGATTAAAAATATCCTAGGTGTGCTAGGTCTTCCACGGTCAACACCTCCCCACTATTCCATTGTGCTTTTTCTTAGAAATTTGTGTTTTTTGACACTTTAACATCATAGTCTTTTCAAGTGAGATAATCTTTCTCTTCTCTCAATTCTCCTCGAACAGCAAGATTTGACTAATTACTGAATTCGGTTTACCTGTATAATTAAGTATAGAACCTGCTTTATTTTTACAACCGACTGTATAAAAAAGAATCCTTATTTCTAAGATGTTGTTAAATCGGATTTCAACAGAGAACATTTTAAGTTTTAGTTATAAAGATTAACATAAACAATATATTAATATAACACAAAACAGTGTTATTCAATAATTAAAAGTTTTATTAACAAAACATTCCTTCAGGTGGATACATGTATATGCTGAAGTCTAACATTATTCAGAGTCGTACATAAAAAAATTCTAACGGACATATCTCTATTTCAACATTGAAATGTATAGATTATATATGTGTGTATGCAGAAAGTAACAATCTTCGTAAAAAACGATATAGGATGGAGTCGAATCGCAGGGGTTAAGTTTCCCCAAATATAAAAATCTACAGAAAATCATACTTTATACCTCTAAAAGATTTATCAAAAGTGACAATTATCGCGTTTTTAATATCACGCACGTAATTAATAAATAATAACATGTTTATTTCATTAACATTAATATCCACTCTGCTTTCAAGATCGTGTATCATCAATGTAAATTTCCGACATCTTGGTGTACGAAAAAAGATAAAATGAAAGTTCAGATAATTGGAAAAATCTTTTGATAATATATATTAGAGTATAATAGATTAGAAGTTTTTATTTTCATTTAGCCATATGTTTTATCTTTTATCCTGAATATCATAACGTGCCGATAGAAGACTTGGATATTATTTTTTTAACTTGTCATGCCGTTTCTTTATCCTTCCTTCTTTCTGTCCAATCGTGTGCGCCTAAGTATTCATTAATTCTCATTTGCTGTAGTTTACATCTAAGAGGAAAAATGAGTCTGTTTCACCGCTGTCTAATTATTCTTCTAGTTGCATCCTTATTTTAACGAGGCTCTAACAATTTGCTAACCATCCTTTGAAATAACTACAAAATATTATTGATACGCTTATTACATGATTTATTTCAAAATATTCTGATAACGACGGAAAACTATCGAAAAATGTGTTTCTTACACTAATTACTCGCATTAACGAAAATGATTACGGGCTAAATGAATTAAAGGTTACATATCTTTCAATTTTTAGCCTCCTCTTCATCAATCTTGTATCAATATACAGTATGGTTCTCGTTCGGTGATGAAATGGAATATAAACAATACTGGTCACTATGCACTTTCAGTATCTTTAGCAATGTATCATTGGTGTATGGTAGGCAACAATTTGCAGATGATAAGGGGTTTCAAAGAAATTGTAACAGAAATAACAATCAATGATCAAATGTTTTGTTTATTTCATTATACCTTTGGCCATACATAAACTTAAATACAGTTCTTTCTTTTGAACGAAATATTGAAAGATTGCCCAAGATCAGTGTTCTGTCCTCTGTGAGTTTTACCCCTCTGACTTTAGATGTTAACTTAAAATTTGACTGCTTTTTTAGAGACAGCTCAGTTAATTTTGGCCTAACATACTAAGCTAGAAAGCTATTGGACGTAAAACTGAAACTCTGTATAGTACATAATGTTATGTGTTTTAAGTAACATTATTTCATAAATCTAAGATTTTTGCATACACTTTCAAGTTGTAAATTTAAGCTTAAAATTACAAAGTATATTTACAATGTCATCAGTAACATTGATCTTACAATCAAAATTCTTTTTATTTAATGTCGAGACAAGGTATGTATTTCTCATCCATTCTCAATTTTATGTAAAGATGCAAGCTTGCAAATGATATGCCCAATAAATTCTTCTTAAAAAACGCCCGGAATACCGTATATATATATATAGGTTATAATAATAAATGGAGAAGCAGTTTAGAAAGAAAACATGCTATTTAGATAAATGAAACATTGGCACGCGAACAACTAAAAAGAAGTATCAACTTCCTATAGAAGAATTAAACTTGAGACTCACTTTTTTGTTACAGTGTTTTATCTGACAATTAAGATTAAATGCCAAAATATATTAAAATCAGTGCTGTGGTATATCAAACGAATATAAAATTGTTTGTTAGTGAATTGATTCCAAAAGAAGATTCTTCTGCCGTTTCTTATTTTAATAACTTAAAAGTACTTTAGTTGAGACATTTTCATCTTGTAAAATACATAACAATGTATGTTTAAAACCGCCTCGATGCTCGTCGTATAGAGTATTCGTCTCGAATGCAAGATGACGTGGGTTCAATCACTGTCGAGGTCAATATACCTATACTTGGACATTGATGATATTCACCGTTTTTCGCCATGCAATCATTGGGTGTGTAGATGTATATAAGAAAATATAGTGGCTTGAATAATTTGTCTGTGTAGGGTGATTTTGGCTTCCTGTGGACTGTTCCTTGTAAAATAGCACGATGTAAAAAATGTCCTTGAATTTTTATATACTAACGCAATAACGATATAATGTTAAACGATAAACATAAACAGAACTGTAAAAGTAACACCACCCAAATTCGAATTTGATATGTGTGTTATGGTAATAACCATTGCGTATATAAGTTTCTAAACATTTGGTTGAGGCAAAGTAAAGTTAGAGGAAACTAATTTTGGGACGTATATACGTACGGACAGAAAAGGGTAACACATACATTGTCCCTGTGTTCTATTATTACACAAGAGCAATACTGTCATACTCGTGTGGAAATACAAATACTTGACGAAGTGGTTGAACTATTATATACAAAAGTAATAAAAGTATTTACAAAGCAATTGAAATGCAATTGAAATATACTTCGTCAGGAAGCTCATCACAATTATGAATTTATATCTTAATATTCTGACATGAGAACTTTAGTGACTTTCAGTGCATGGAAAATCTAAAGGCACGTGAAATAAGGTACAATATACATTATAGAAAGAACTATATATATCCACTACATAATGAAACGGTGAAATAGCTTATAATAAACACAAGTGCAATCAAAATAATATTAAGCAATATAATGTTTAAAAAAAAAGATCACATACAGTTCTGAAATACGAACTGAAAAGGTTTGTATTAAATAATGTCCTCTTTAAGTTCCTGGACTCCTTAATCAGTGGTTGTACTACAGTATAGATTTCGTCCAATCTTTGCAATAGCATGGATAATTCCGTACGTACGTCCTATTCCCAGAGATAGTTTAAAAGAAAAGTGTTACTCATGCTTTAAATTGTAAATTAACGAACTAATGTTAAAACGTTAAACAAATTAATCAATTATAACTACAAGTATAAATGTCTCTGTATTGTACCATCTTATCTATTTACAATAAAAAGAGTGACAACATGGAATACTTGATTTGTCACTGTCTTGTCAGTCATTTACTCATTGTTGAAGGCCGTACGGTGACCTATAGTTGTTAATGTCTGTGTCATTTTGGTCTCTTGTGAACAGTTGTCTAATTGGCAATCATACCACATCTTCTTTTATATATTGTATGTGATGTTTTTGTATTTAAGATACACAAACTTTATATATAATTTCCCTATGTATCACCTTTCTTTTTCTTTCCCTTTGCATGAAATAATCGAAAGTAGCTGTCACTGAACGTATACATCTACATTGTAACGTTTGGTGTTTAATTCCCCCCCCCCCCCCCCCCCCCCCTCAATTTACATCTATCATGCGAACATTTGAAATGTGACTGACATATTTCTACACGACATGTTCAGAAATACAGTAAAGTATCGATGAGTAAATGTTAAAACTTATTACTATTCCTAAGTGTAACCAAGGAAGTGGATGTATGTCACTTAAGTATATTATGTTCTAGTTTAAGTACGGTCATACCCTCTGTCTGCTTCTTTTTTCAAACTTCCTTGTAAATATTAATATAAAGTATGCATATTGCTAAGACTAAAAAATCTTCTTGAGTTTTTCCAAGTTGGAATACTTCTAAGTTTATAACGATCATTAGATTTTTTGATGAAAATGATATACTTGTACCAAGAAATTCTACAGAAAATCTAGGGAAAAGGCGTGGTAAGATGATCCCAATATTTTATTTACATCATAACTGGGAGAATTCCCATACCCAATTATTTCCTAAATGTTGTTTAAATTGATGTGAATGACTTTTACATATTATGCGATACATGACGTTTAGTAAGCACTTTTATATACTGGATTAATGCTATGCTTGGTAGGGGGTCTCATTGGCGGTTTCTGATCCCGGATCCCTCTTACTGTTTTGTCAGATTTCCGTATCCCGCTTACACTATATATGTAAGCAATTCTCATTTTTTTGTAATTTCCCGTGTCCCGCTAGACTTCATTTCCCGTTTTCACGGCGCAATAATTTGACTTTCACGTGTCACGCTTATAAAAAATCGGCAATCCCGCATCACACTTTGACCCCAATGAGACCCACTTGGTATTCACGAATAATCTCTAAATGTTTTGTATATGGTTCTTGGGGCCTTATGGTGGTAACTGTATGGTGTAAAAATATAAGGAGATGGGGTATGATTGCCAATGGGACCATTATATCCAACGAAGTTCAAATGAAGCGGATTTAAGTAAGTATGGGCAACCTTTTCCTTCAATGATGAGAAAAACCATACCATATGATATTCGTTGGGTGTTTTCATACTCACAGTGTCATAAACATTCAACTACAAAACACCAGTATTATTTGAATACCAGTCAACAAAATATACATTGATGGGTTATAATTCTTTTATAGTCTTATTTTCTCGACATATGTTTAACACAGTTTCGTCAATTAATAATTTTAGTACAATCGTCCGAGGTGATGGAATTAAATTTGACAACAACAACTAGTAAAAGAAATAGTAAATCTCCTAGTAAAACAAAAAACATCAATGGAAGGAATGTTCTTCAAAATATTTTACGTAATATCATCTGAAGCTTCGGTGTATGTTTGTGTTTATATTTATCATAACAATTGCTGGTATAAACTGTTGCAAATGACAAAATAGGACTCGGGAATTCTTTCCAATTAGATAGAATGATTCTACGATTTCGTACAGACAGACTTATATTGACTACATAAATTGTGCAAATATTGTTATATCAAAAATCAATTTCCGAATCGACACCCATTAAGTTTATAGATATAATAACTCTCACAAGACATCGCATTGACAAAGTGCACTTGAAGGTGATTAAGAGCGGGGGATAGGGGTTGTTGTGTACACGGCAATATTTACAAAATGAAAACATGATCCAATAAGAACAGCACATCTTTGATCAATAGGCGAAGTTATCACAAAATTTCATTTGCTCTTCTTACATAAATAACCAAGAAAGACTCTTCAATAAAGAGAAAGTTATTGAATGTAAGCGTAGCTGAAATTAGTTACTATGACAGATGTGAAAGTTGCATTAGTTACAAGGTCTATGGCAAATGTTAAATAAATAATAACACCACTTTACTATGATTATTAATAGGAATAATGCATGGTATAGTTATATTTCAATGTAGTAAAAGTGAAGTGGTTTCAAGTAGTTATATGAAAATTACTCCTGAAGAACGACAGGAAAATAAGCAATGTATACAACAGATCATACATGTAGATAGGTTTTCAAAACGGATGAAGTGCTATAGAATTGATATAGATATATTTTACTGTCAAATGCAATATTAACACAGTCTGTACGGAATGCATTTTGTCATTTTGGTCATTGTGACCAGCAGGTGTGTTGGTGGAACCAGATACATTGTATACTTGTTTGAAATAGTCAACAGACACGTTTGTCTAATCTGCTTAGAATTATTATATCTCGGACTATAGTCATTAGAATAACGATTGTTCCCATAAGAAGCGTACCACGGCAGTTCACGTACATCTCTAAGTAAAAGTAACTCCATGCGGCGGTTCCCTCTTATCTGCTTTTGTTTTAAACTATACAGTAAAAAAAGACACCAAAGCTATAAAAATTACATGCGTCCAAAGCGCTTTTTCTGGATTAACCTTCACGAGGAACGCTCAAGGCCGATGATTTGAAAGCCAAGGATGCATACGAGCCGAAATATTTGAAGAGCCGTGTGAACGTAAAAGACCTAAAACAAAAATAGACAAATCCATGTAGGCAGCACTGTTTCGGCTTTCGTCACAATGAGTTCAGATCTTTCGAGTCAAGCAATTTGCTTTCAGGTTTCTGTTAATAAATGTGATGGGTCGCTGTCCATTTTTTTCTCTCTCTTATAAATCGAAAACACCGCTTGCTCTGAATATCCAAGTACAAAGCGGTATTGTAAATGGAAGGGCGTATTGTAAATCTAAATTCAAAGTCACTCAGGTCTTTAAGTATAAGACACTTCGATTAAACCACAACATGAAATGATGTTTACAGTCGTTTAATTATTTCAAATATTGCATATAATATATTTCCCTTACACGTTGTTTTTGTTATCATCCACTTAATAAATATAACATCAAAAACAAATCGTTCTCACGTTGCATTAATTAATTCAATACATCATTATAATACACTTTGCACATACAGTGATGTACTGTTATTCGAAAGTTTAAGTCTTATTATGTATAGTTAATGTAAAACAGATCAAATTTTTAATACTATATGTTTATAGCTCGAAAGTAAAATGTATGATATTTCATTCACTTTGTTCATGGTATATAGCATTTTATGTATCTCTATACCGTCCAGATGGCTATTTTGTTCTAACAACATGGGTTGATTTTAGCTGTTTGGAAAATGATTTTTTGCAAAGTTTGGGCCTGTTTCAACCCATCACTTGGACAATGTTTTTGCAAAGCCCATGTATACGATGTCCAGAAGTCATATGACACTCAACCACTTATGGTTTCATTTAGTGATTGTTTAAAGAATAGTTCGACCGAAATTGGACATAATTGCCCAAAATAGGATGATTTGTAATCTTTAAAAAAAAATGCTTCTAAGTCTTGTCACAGATGTTATTCTCTTTATCTCTTTACCAGGGACCAGAAGAAGTCTGGATAAGCACGGGTCAAACTTATCAAGCTTGGGTCAATAATTATCACGTAGGCGATTAGTTCGTTAATTTTACAAAGTCTGGGGCTAACTTTGACGTCAAAAAGCTGTGATTTTTAGTTTCACGAAGAATTCAGGGAAGAAGTAGATCTACAGACAAAAGGAAAACCCATATATACCTTTATTAAAAACATATCATGTTTGGAAGATTTTATTATAACAACAGTGTGAACTAAATTATTTCAGCAGGAAATTCTCTAAATATAAAATAAGTTTCTGCAATATTTTGTTGGGTGGTAAACTCAAAAGATCCAACAGAAAAATCTTTTTGGATGAAATCCTAGTGTTTGTTTAGGCAATGAAATTTTTTTTTTTTTTCAAACGTGGTGTTTTTTCAACTGATTTTTATAGTTCGTTCTTATGTTGTACTGTTATACCACTGTCCAAGGTTAGGGGGAGGGTTGGGATCCTGCTAACATGTTTAACCCCGCCACATTATTTATGAATGTGCCTGTACCAAGTCAGGAGCCTGTAATTCAGTGGTTGTCGTTTGTTTATGTGTTACATATTTGTTTTTCGTTCATTTTTTTTTTACATAAATAAGGCCGTTAGTTTTCTCGTTTGAATTGTTTTACATTGTCTTATCGGGGCCTTTTATAGCTGACTATGCGGTATGGGCTTTGCTCATTGTTGAAGGCCGTACGGTGACCTATAGGTGTTAATGTCTGTGTCATTTTGGTCTTTTGTGGATAGTTGTCTTATTGGCATTCATACCACATCTTCTTTTTTATAGGATGTGTTTTGTTCTCGTATTGTTTGATTATGTAATAATAAAAATAAAATATCAATTATGATAACATATATATAAGGTGTCTTAAAATCAAATAAGCCAGTATGTAATAACTTTTAAAACGCAGCATCATCCGACCAGAATGTTTAGCTGGTCAAGGTCGTTAAAAACACCCATCATCAGAACGGGACGTTGAAAAAAGCTTTTCAAACGTGGTGTTTATGAAGGCATCTCCTGGCACAACATTTAAAGACATTTTAGAGAATCCGACTTAAGTTTTGTCCATGTTTCTACAGTTTTTATTCTGTTATTCTCATTCCACATCCAAGTCGAACTTTCTGTAAACGAAGTAATCAAATATTCATTAATTGTTAATGACCGTTCAAACTAAAAAGGGCTCATGCAGCAAGCATAATAAATATCCAACGACTATGTTTAATTATACGTGTAATCGACTTCAATTAAGATATAAAAAAATCATGATATATTAGTGAGAACATTGCGAATTATAACTTCTATTCAAATATCCGAAAATTTCATTTTCGAAATCTACTCTTTTCATCTAATATATCGTGTTAAAAATCATTTCTAAATTATATATATAAGTACAGCCTAAAAGTTTAAAGGGGCATTGCATGTGATCAATTATAGTGTTTGTGGGTGAAAAATCGTTAAAGGTTTAAATGAGTGAGTTTATGCAATATTTTTTTTTGTTGCAATAAACTGTCACGACTTTGTCGAACGGTGGCGAGGGAACTTTCTGACAAAGGATTGTACTTCAAAATGTATATATGCCATGTCTCATAGGGTATAAGGTTTCTATTGTATAGGCATGAGGTCTCATTAAGATACTGTAGTTGATGAACACAAATTATATATCAATTGGAAGAAAAAGGTCAATTATTCAATCAGACATCAATTTGATATACCATGTGATGAGAGCCACAGAAAACATTAAAATCATATGATATATGCCATGAGCCATGGGGAATATTTTATCTGATCACTACCGTGTAACAAATGATTTGAAAAGAGATACGGAATTACAAGGTGAGTGGGCTGATTAAAGATAATGCAATTAGTCGGGAGTTTATCGCCGATATACATCAAAAACAAAGTAGAGCAGCAAGCCTGATAGGATGACTATCATACATACATATGTATATCTGTGGTTTATCTGCAAGGAAGAGCCGCTATTGTTTGTTGACCCCCTTCAGGGTATGTGTAAACATTGAGTTTTACTATGCAGCTTTGAAAAAAAAATATACATCGAATGACATATAGATCTTTCTTCGTTTCAACGAGTTGGTTATATATACCTATTTTTTTCAAAAATGAGCACAACTATACAAATTGTTAGCAAGCTGAATGAGTAATAATAGGCATTTATCTATGATGTAGACACCTTTAACCACAGGCATTTGGGGGCATGGATCCCCCTTTTTTGGACCTCACTAAAAAAAAAACTGATTGGTGTTTTTTTATACATTTACAATTTTCTACAATGTATAGAGATCTATAGACATATATCAAGTCTCAACAATCCATTACTAGTCGATTGCAATACCTTTTTTACTATCCATACTAGCCCCAAGTGAAAAAAGAAGCTTAGTAAAAAAAGGTATTGTAATCGACTAGTAATGGATTGTTGAGACTTGATATATGTCTATACATTGTAGAAAATTGTAAATATATAAAAAAAAACCACCAAACAATTTTTTTTAGTGAGGTCCAAAAAAGGGGGATCCATGCCTGTGCCTTTAACATCAATATAGAAATTTTCTTAAATATTTTCAAGAGTTTTATTTGTGTTCTGATGAAAGCTTTTCAGCTGCTACAATGTGGCAGGGGACGAAGAAAGACACCAGCAATTTTTGACGGGGAGGGAAATAGTACAGCCATACCTAAGACTCAAAATATTCTATTAGGTGGATCTCCTGTAGTAAAAAAAGCCTGCCTGGGAAGGTCAGCTAGGTCACCCCTTATTTATTTATTCATCGCTCTTAGTTATCAATGACCAAGCAACAATTTTATGTCCATTATCATCCAGTATCTACCGTTATTTTCTTGTCACAGTTAAAAACACCGTGATTAAATGACAGTTATTTTCTCTATATAAGTACCTCATTATTACAAATGGTGACCATTTGATATTTATTATGTGGGAAACAGCGACAGCTGGCTTTGTGGTTATATTTATCTAAGGGTATTGATGTTCCTACCAAATCAACCAAACAACTAAATTGGTGTCCTTTGGTTTTGTATAAGATACGTAAACGCAATAATATGGGGCACTAACTGACCAGTAGAAGTGAAGACCTTTCATATACGCGTTGCAATCCTATGAGTAGACGTTTGCTAGGAGTGAAAAGATGTATCTAATTGAACCAAAACTCTATATTTAATTTTTTTTTCTGATTAAACTTTGATGATTTGCAAGTAGTTGAAAGAGGAAGACGTTACTAAATTATTCGTGTTCATATTAAAGGTTACCCAGAAAACAGGGCGGACGTAACGAGAAATGTCACTGACTGTATCTCTTAATATATCCTTAAATATCTTTCTCCGTGATTGAGGATGAGTGTATTATTTAAGTTCATGTCAATTACTAAAACTAATGGTATAATATCTCAAGTAGATATGTACATATTTGTCAAACCCCTTCTTCCCGGTACATTTAGTAAGACATATGAATGTTAATGTACCAATTTCCCCTCCTATTAGATATGGTATACTTCTATATTATGTATAATTTAGATGCAAATTTGCTTTAATTTTTTATATCTATGAAAATTGTTAATTCTCTCACGCTTCTGGTAAGCTCCGATTTTAAACTATTTATGAATACAATTGTTTTCTAATACATGAAAGTTATATGCAAATTGAAAAACTGTCAACTGTCTATAGTGTTCAAAAAGTGATATCGATGCATATGAATGTTTTGTATGTAGTTGGGAGGTAACTCATATAAAGTTAGATTTTTCTTTTCCATTTAGATACCGTTTAGTCATATAGGTCCTTACATTTCTACGTAATGGGTATTCATAAATTTCTGGCTTTCAAATGTTAAGGTTTGATCATTCCCGATGAAAGAAAATAAAAAAAAGCGCTTTGAACGCACAAAACCGTCAATATTCTAAATACTTCATATGTTATATCTCTGTAACTATAGCCTTAGAAAAGATATCTATTATATGATACTGATATACAGTGATTGTGGTTTTATTGCAGACTTTATATCTATTGCAGTAATATCATGCTTATTAAATCCAACCGAATGATACTAAATCGGATTTGCAAGCATTATTACTGCGAATGTGGGTCTTCTTTGTCTGGATAAAATCCTTCTTAAAGATACATTTACTGTTAAAATTTCGAAATTGAGGCCTTTACTACATTTAGTCTTGTAGACATGTATCATTATCCGTCACGAGCTTTTACGTATCGCATGTCACTAAAACATTCAGGTTCTTTTGTTGAAAATAAAAACTTAAGTCACTTTTCACAAGGTAGCTCAAATAGCACATTTATGAGTATTACCGCTGTGTTTTAACCTAGCATTTTAACAAGTAGTTGTTGATTTATCTGGAAATAATTACTTTTTCAGAAAAGTGGTTACTAAACAAAATTTGCCACACAAGTATTATTCCATTTTACATATGTTTGTAAAGGTAAGTTTGAATTATAGACTTTTATATACATATTACAAAATAATGTTTAACATGTAATTGATATGAGATCGCGTGTTTTAATCAAAATATATAGGACAAAATGAAAATTATAAGCTATATTTATAATATTATAATGCTGTGATGAGAAATTAAATTAGGATATTTTGAAAGTGTTTATTTTGTATGAAAGTGTTTAAAATTGTAGCTATGATATAAGTCAACATATAAATCCCTCAGGCAAAGTTGACCTTATATGGATTTGGCTTTTTTTTACGTGTTTTATTTTGTTATATAGATCTTTATTAATTCGGTTCTCATACATTTTCGGCATTCAATTCAAATATTCGGCTTTGAACGTTCCTGATGAAGGTAAATCCAGAAAAAGCACTTCGGACGCATAAAATTATTTAACGTGTTGTTTTCATATATCATGAATGTTGAATAACACATTTATACATATAAATGAAAAAAACTTCTAGTGTTTATCTCTCGCATGCCTCACGTCTCATATAAAGGACTGACATGACCCCATGTAATGAAGACATAAAAAGGCCAAGAACATCGAAGACTTGAAAAAAAAAATACACAAAACGGATGAAGGCAGAAAAATATATTCAGATACTTTATATATAGGTCATCACTTCCACGACGAAGAATTCCAACCTCCGTTTTCTGACAAAGTTGTAGTAATCATTAAGTGCAAATATTTTAATTGTTAATGGTTTCCAATGAGAAATTAATGTGATGACTATATGTGATACGGAATAATTTCATACTGAGCTTAAAAGGACTTCCTAATAACTGCATGTACATATGTAGGTTAGGGACATTGTTGATTGATTACACAAATTTGTTGTAGTAAAACATTTTTAAAATATTACGTACACAAAAGGGTTGACTGGAGGTAAACAAATATGGTAATTATTCTCTTATATAGAATTAGAATGTTTGTCAAATCAGTTTGGCTGTGTAGGATGTATAAATACACAAAAACGGCCAGTCAGAATGGGGTCATAAATCGAACCTCGTATAGGGTTTGTGCTACACTGTCAGCAACATTTAAAACCCTTGCAACAACTTTGAGGGTACATATGTGGCCTGTTGTAAAGCAAATTTCCTACCACTATCCATCATATACAGTCATTTTCAAGTGGCAATCAAAATTCCCGTTATTCATTCCGTCGACCCATTTTGCGAAACTTTATTATCGAATTTAGTGTTGTTTTTATCATCAAATTCTACATTTGAATGTAAATTTTTCCACTGTATCTTAAACAAACAACGAGCAATTAACCAATCAAAAGATTGTACATAATTGTTAAATACATTTATCTAAAGCTAAATTGTATTAAGAAAACTGTGACAAGCTATACTTTATTTCTGTGGCGACAAATCTTAAGCTCAGACGAAATAAAATTTTGAGTTATTCCCCTTTTAACACTATTCCTCCAACAAAATAACATGCTAATATGATGATGTTAAAATCAGATGAAATCAAATTATAAATGCACGCATTTATATCAGAATTAATAGTACCAGTATGAAATGATCTCGAGTGGAAAATGGAGGCACTTTTATCAGTTTATGGTATGGTGAGCAAAATAAGATTATAATAAAGGACTCCTGTTTGCAAATTGAAGATATCAAACTTGTATATACAATTTTACCATATGGTAATATAAATAAGTAACAAGAATTTACAAAATAAACCAAAAAGAATAACGCTTTTCAACAAATATTTTGACTTAATTTGAGTCAATTAAAAAAAAAGAGAAGATGTGGTATGATTGCCAGTGAGTCAATCCCCTAAAGAGACCAAATGACATAGAAGTTAACAACTATATGTCACCGTACGGCATTCAACAATGAGCAAAACCCGTACCGCAGAGCCTGCATCAAAATGTACATGTACTTTATGATGTGCTTATTAAATCTCTTTAATTTTTTGAATGATATACTTGTACATATAATGTACCCTAAAGCTGCTCGGATTAGAAGAAAAAAAGATTCAGACTCGTTTTAGGACATTTCATCTGTCAAGTTTCAAAATTTATACAAACCGCAATGACTGTCATATTTATGTTTAGAAATTGAACTGGGTTCAGAGAAACACTTTTTTTTGATTGATTAAAAAAAAAGTTAAACCCCGCCTCATTCTGTATGTTTCCGTCCCAAGTCAAGAGCCGGTTTTTCAGTGGTTGTCGTTTTTTTTCTGTGTATTATCTGTGTTTTTCGTTCATTATTTTGTACATAAATTAGGCCGTTATATATATAGTTGACTTGTTTGAATTGTTTTATATTTGTCATTTCGGGGGTATACTATAGCTGGCTATGATATTTACACTCCTTACTTCCTTACACTATTGTTACAACTAATCTGTTCAACAACAATGTAAAACTCGTTAATATTTTTACACTGACAGTCTTACATCGATAAAACTAGACTTTTACCTTATGGCAGTACCTCATGCTTAAGAGGGTCTTACGTTGTTTGACTGCAGACGGTATATTATAATTACGTATACACATGTAAGTCCAGCCAGAACGAGGACGACGTTTCACTGCTTTTGTATGGTAATATGAATCACTGTACTGTCTTGTTTTTTTTCTGGTTTAATTGCCAACATGTATTAGTAGACTTTTTGCTGAAAATTATAACACTTCTATCATGTCTATGTATATCATAAATTATATATCAAATCGAGTATCAAATGCATACTTGTACTGTTTTCCTTACGGTGTATTGTCTTGAGATACGATGTTAATGTCACATAGATATGCAAAGAAATATCAATAACTTTGCGCCAAAAGTACAAAATATGATATCAAAAAGAGGAAGCCTAAACTCCCATGAGTAATTGAAACCCGTTGATCATCAAAATGTTCACACCTTCATAAATAATCTTTTCTTCACTGCACGCTAGTCTCCAACACTATATCATTTCCTCATGGACGCCAACAATTTTTGTTCCTGTCAAAAGTATCTAATGTATGGTCATTATTTTACACCTTTCTCCGTAAATTTGTGAGTTATAAGCAAACATAAATGTCTACGTAACGCTTATTAAAGATGCAAATACATTTTTTAAGTACTTCAAAAACTTATAATATTTGTTATATCATATGGAGGCTTTCCATAAAACGTGTCATGTGCACTGAAATCATTAAGAGAATTTCACTTAAGTTCGATAACAGTAAGTATATGATCTGCTATTTGTTTTTTGTGTGTGTAGAATTTAGAAATAAGAACAGTAGTTAGTAGCCAAAGGTCTGGAATAGCTTCAATATATACAATGTACCCCTTTAATCCAGTTCAGCTATCCCAAGTCTTGTCAAACATCTCATATAATACTGGGCATGCTATGTTCCAGGTCAAACATCTCATATAATACTGGGCATGTTATGTTCCAGGTCAAACATCTCATATAATACTGGGCATGTTATGTTCCAGGTCAAGTATCAGTATAAGATCTTTGTACATTACAAAAAAAACGATCAGAAAAAAAGTGTCATGTTGAATCAGTTTTTCAACCTCGTTGATTTAAAATATGCTTCAATTTTACTAAATTAGTTTTTATTTGCAATTATATATAATCTTGCAGACATAGATATGAAACACTGATATGACATTTACAATGTACTCTTATTAGATTTTTTGCATAAAAATAATTAAGAATTTGATATTTGATATCTCACATGTAACAAATGTTGCATTATTAGTTCATTAGGTAAGGATAAGTCGATTTCATCTTACATTTCTGATCCTTATTAATTTTATATTATGTCGCACAATATGTAATCATGGCCAAGTATACAGATGTTCACTTCAGAACAATGTTGTATTATTGTTAGACTATGGATTATACTCTTCAAATAAAAATAGTTGACATAACTCAATCGATTGCTTGTCGATAATTCTGGTATTCGTAATAAATGCATATTGGATCACCAAACACATTTATAATGATAAAAAGGGAGACTAAATTGGCTGGTCTTGAAATATATTCTAACATTTAACTGGGTTTCATGTATTTAAATAGTTGAAGATATTTATAACTCCTTGATGAATTTGATATATTTGCCAGTGGCAAATATTTCATGCATATCAAGGACGAATTAATTTGTCTAAAGACGCGTATTCAAGTCATTTAGTATGACTAAACCGTTACAAATATAATCCTCTCCATGCAAATCACCGGGAAGAAAAATATCCCTATAACTAAGAAGTGCATGGTTTTTTCCGTTCATATCATTGATGTTTGTATGTATAAAACATAGTTCAATGCCCATTATCTATTATAGTCTTTTTTAAAATATTAATTAACTGTAGGGCTCGTACCATCATGTCCACGGCGGAAAAACAAATAAGCGATGGATATTGTCTAGTCTATCTGAACAGAACTTGATACAAATATAGCCAGACTGCTTAATCCTTCAAATACAAATAATACAATAACAACATAACTAGCTCTGGGTTAAAATAAACGAATTTAATTAAAGATGGCTTATTAGAAATGTATCTTTTCTTCCTACTATATGTGAGACAGATTTCATTTTGTTATAAAATAATGAAACAAAAGAACTTGCTAAAGGCTTTAGACAAATTTGTCCATTAGTGATTAATTTAATTCTAAATTTGATGAAATGGTTGTTTATATAAATCCCAGCTCTTAAATATGTTGTAACGTTCACATTCCATACAGTAAAGGGTTAAGGTATACTTACAAATGTTGAAGGTACAATTCAGGAACTTTACTGTTACAGGCTGGTGGACTGAATGTGTGCTCTTTTCTCATATCAAGCCATATTCAAATAAATTATAGAACATTTAGAAACATACATGTATTATACATTTTAACATTTGGATATAGTTATTACGATAAAATTGAGATTGAAAAATTGGGAATATGTTAAAGAGATAACAATCCGACCTAAGAGCAGAAAACAGCCAAAGGCAACTTATGGGTCTTCAACACAGCGAAGAAAATCCAGCACCCGGTTGTCTATTCTGCTCCCGGATTCTGCTTCAATGTTATACACCATGTACCATTTAAGTATATGTGCACTTTAGATTTAAATTATACAATCCCTCTGAAAATTAATTCTAAAAGTAAAAGCAATAAAAGCATTTTAAACTTGACTGATTTTTGTTTGTTTCAGATGACATCATTATGTGAAAGATGACTTCAGAATTTTGTGATGTTTGTGAGTTACCAGAACTTCCAATAGATCCATTAACAATCTGGGAACATATACCCTGCCCACCAGACGAATTTAAGGACGATTTATTCTCTAACGATTTATTGACCAAATTGGGACCAGAAAAAGGGATGTCAATAATTCTAAATATAGCTAAAAGATGTGATATTAAAGTGCCAAAACTATTTCCGACATCGGGTCACGTGAGTGGTGCTTGGATTTTTGACACGTGTGGTCAGGACTGTATCTCTACTACTGTAGGAATTTGTCTTTCTGTTCTTCTAGTCATGGTTGTTATAACACTCGCTGGGTTTGCAAGGTAAGCGATATCATTTGGCAGAACATTCATTTATTATGAAAGTAACGCCGCAATCTAATTATATATATAGTTTTATACTTCGTTACATGTAAAGTCATATACAGTTAACTCTCGTTGTCTCGAACTCGAGCAAGAGTTGTGTCCCTTAGATTGTCGAACTTCCGGTGTTCGTTTGAGTCGAACTACGTGTAACTCGAAATATTTCTCTGGTCCGGATGACTTCGACATAACGAGAGTCGACTGTACATGTATTTTTTTTTATCATATACCATATTAGAATGTCGTAAGTAAGCTAATACTATAAATCAATAGACATTTAGCAATGCAAGACTTTTATAGCTGACTATGCGGCATTGGCCTTTTGCTCATTGTTGAAGGCTGTACGGTGATCTCTATAGTTGTTAATTTCTGTGTCATTTGGTCTTTTGTGAAAAGTTGTCTCATTGGCAATCATACCACACCTTCTTTTTAACCGGATTTTTGTGACAAAAATGTCGGTTATTGATTTGGGGATGTACGGTGGGCTGTCGGGCGGGCGGCAATCAAATTCTTTTTTATAAATAATAAACCATTACTTCAGTAACTAAACACCCAGCAACACGAGCACATTTTCAACATTTACAGCTACATTATTTGCTCTGATTTTACTTCTTTTGAGTAAAGAGACAAAATGCGTTTTGAGATCAGTTAATCATAGTACATGTACTTAAAATAAACAATTGGCACGCAATTAGGTGAAATCTAGCTGCTGTAGGAATTCAAATTCAAAAAGAAATGTTTGTTAAGATATAAGTCGGTTTGTCATTGGGTTTTTCTTGTATCAATCAGTTTTATGTGCATAAAAAGAGCCCAAAGACCAACACAAGCTGTTTCAACCTAAAAAAAGATAACGTGTTATGGGGTGAAACGACAAGTGTCACGTGTGGACCAGACTTTCTTACCCTTCCGGTTCACATGACATCACTTCTGGGACTGTTATGCTCTGCCTAATGTTGTGTTTTAATTTGAAGACTTGTTTGTCTTTTCGGTGCTTTTGTTTTGTTGTTTGCAACGGCGTTTTCGTTTTTTCTACTTTGAATACTCTGGTATCTTTCGCGTCTCTTTACCCCTTTTATCATATGTGACAAAGGAAAGCTATATCTCTTATCTCAACTTTCTTTCAATTTCTGAAATGTCTGTATCACTAACATCCTATCATCAACAGTCTTAAATTAAACATCCAAGTGGTAATAAAACTCGTTTAAATAGGTCCAAGGACACATAAAAACGTTATGAATAAGTGGAGAGTTGTCTCATTGGCAATTATACCACATCTTCTTTTTAACCGGATTTTTGTGACAAAAATGTCGGTTATTGATTTGGGGATGTACGGTGGGCTGTCGGGCGCGCGGCAATCAAATGTTGTCTGTGCATTTACTCATGAACCCTTCAACCAAAGCTTTTAAAATTTTAATATGTTGTTACTGACAACAAAATGAAGGTCAAGTTCAATGATGACTATTTTGACTTTTACCGTTCAGGAGTTATGGTTCTTGGAAGATTGAAAAATGGCATTTCCATTCGTGTCCGTGCATTTACCCATGAACTGTTCAACCAAAGCTTCCCAAATTTTAATATGTTGTTACTGATGACAAAATGGAGGTCAAGTTCAATAATGACGATTTTGACTTTTACCGTTCAGGAGTTATGGTTCTCGAAAGATTGAAAAATGACTATTCCAGTCGTGTCAGTGCATTTACGCATGAACTGTTCAACTGAAGCTTTTCAAATTTTAAGATGTTGTTACTGATGACAAAATGGAGGTCAAGTTAAATAATGTCGATTTTGACCTTTACCGTTCAGGAGTTATGGTTCTTGAAAGATCGAACAATGGCGTTTCCATTCATGTTGTTGCATTTACTCATGAACCATTCAACCTAAGCATTTCAAATTTTAATATGTTGATACTGATGACAAAATTGAGGTCAATTTTGAAATTTACAATTTTCACTTTCACCGTTCATCAGTTATGGTTCTTGTGATATTGGCAGGACACAAATAAATGTTAATAAATCTGGTTTGCTGTCGTTGTGACAGCCTCTTGTTTATAAATAAGGCCGTTAGTTTTCTCGTTTGAATTGTTTTACATTGTCATTTCGGGGGGCCTTTTATAGCTGACTATGCGATATGGGCTTTGTACAGTGTTGAAGGCCGTACGGTGACCTATAGTTGTTAATTTCTGTGTCATTTTGGTCTCTTGTGGAGAGTTGTCTCATTGGCAATCATACAACATCTTCTTTTTTTATAATTCAAATACGGGTTAAGTTCCTTGTGTCACATTTAAGTATATAGGGTAAAAAAAATAAACAGGGACAGGTGCCTTTACATACAAGCCAAGAATTGCAAAGTTCTTCTCTGCTTCGAGGTGTATTCGTATTTTATTAACCGAAGAATGGTCATGAGCTAAGGTGAGCGATACATGGTTCATAAGGATCTAAATTTATATGCTTATAATGGAGGAATATATCTTTCGAAGTTTCTGATTTTTTTGTATACTTTTCCATTTTATGCATAAATAAAATTTGTTAATACAGATAATTGATAATGTTCGTTTTTTTACAGGCGTGAGTGTGGTTGGTTCCAGTTATCACGTGATAAATATGTCATAGAACACATAAGTACAATTATATCCGAAGATGGAAATGGAAGTGAATACAAATTTACAACAAAAAGCCAGGATGATGAGTTATCGTCACTATATGTTGCTAGATGGTTCAAGGTAGTGTAAATTTGGACATTAATTCGCAGATTTTTTATAAAGGGAAAATGAATTCATCGGGAAAACGACTAGTGCCAATGGGGCAGGTAGATCGCGGTTTTGAAGATGCCGTATTTCCTTCTGCAATCTGGTGTTGGCTGAAACTATTAATAAGTTTATCTATACATTTATTCCAAAATTATTGGCTTAAAACCGTTTCATCGTTCGTAGTTCAGATAGTCTCGTGGAATCTGACTTATAATGAAAAGTATAGGCTGGATAAACGTGTTGTTTTGGCTTACCATAGTTAAAATATTGCTATGATTTTTTACGGGTATTTTAACCTCATCTTGTTATATATAATAAGAAGAAAAAAATACATCAACTTTAAAAAAAAAAAAAAAAAAAAAAAGTAGTTCATGAATATTCAGATGATGTATAATACTTCCAAGATGATATAATTAAACAGCGGGTATAAGTATAGCATGCCGCACAGCTTTGTAGTATCTTAAAAGTCATTATTTATTTTATAGCATGTGTTTTCTAATAAATGACAAAAGAGTTGTCCCGTTTCAATACAATGGATATTACATCATACAATTCTTTGAAGTTGATATCGTTAAGTATTATTTATGTTCAAGGTCTATAGGTTCGTAGGAGAAATATCTTTTTTGTTTTTATTTTTTATACGAGTTGACTGGCAAAAATGCCTTTCATATGCCAATGATTTATGACTTTTTATGACACATTTTTCACCTGGTTCTGATTATTTTTATTGCAGATTTTTGTAGCAGAGAACTGCTCAGACAATGAACATTCCATTCACAAACATTCATCCGATTCTCGCTGTATCTGCAAACGTTTAGCAGAACATATATATGAAGACATTGACAGTTGCAAAAGCGAAAATGAGAATACAGGAATTCTTTCAAAGTCGTATCGAAAATACTGCAACACAGATGAAGATTTAGTGCTAATGAAACCAGAAGGAAATGAATGTGATTCAACAGCGGAAATATGCAGCGATAACATTTCCAAGTTTCCCTCAAATGACTATGAAACACTTAGGAAACCCGGAAATAACCAAGATGCAAATAGTGTTGATAATGACAATCCAGTATGTTTTAACCAATCACCGAATGAAATGTATTTAACACAAATAGATGAGAATGAAAGCATTGTTTTGATTTCTAATGACACTTACAATATAAATAGCTTTGAACGTCTCAATTCAAATATCTCCGCACATTCTGGGACGCCACTTCTTCGAAACGATTCGTCAGAGTCCGATTTAATGAATGCTGTTACCTAATTTTTTTCGTTTTACAATAATGTTATATGTACATTTTTTTATTAAATGAAGTATTTTATTACAGTAAACGACTTCGTATTTTTGACACAAGTATGCAAAGTCTCGAATAATGAAGCAACATATAGAGTATCTGTCATTTTGCTTCATACTGTAGATATCGAAAAAATGTCAAACTCCCGAAATAATGAAGAATAATATTCGCTACAAGAATATATTCTGAACGTCTGACAATGTAAATGTTACTTCTATTTCTATAAAAACACGATGAAAATTGAAAATTTAACCTTTGTATAGTAAGATAATGAGATGCATTTTAAGTACCAACACACACCGAAGAAATCTTTAAGGTAACATTAAGTTATTGCTCGCTCTGTCAGAGTGGTTATTGCGTAGAACCGTTTTATAACTTCTTTTATTTTGGTCCTTTTACAGTTATACAATAACATTATAAAATGACAAATGGATCAGGCACAAGTTTTATTAAGTTGTAAAACTTGTGTCTGATCCATTTGTCATTTTGAACAAAAAATATGTTTAAACAACATGTATGTATCATTTTGATACGTTATTTTGCTAAGGCGAGTCATTCTGAAATTAAATAAAAGCAACAGTAGTATACCGCTTTTTGAATGTCGTAAATCGATTGAGAGAAAGCATTTTTAATTCTTTCGTTTTCATGCTGTTAGGCTACCGGACTGGTAGAATCCTCGGGGACAGATTGTCCATCAGCAGAGATTCTGGTCTGGTGGTGATAAATAAAGGCAACAGTAGTATACCACTGTTCGAAAGTCATAAACCGATTGAGAGAACACATTTTTAATTCTACTAGTTTTCATGCTTTTATGCTACCGGACTAGTAGAATCCTCGGGGACAATTTGTCCCCCTTTCTTTTAAGAATTTTAAAAATGCTTCTCTCTGTTAATTTATTGGGGTGTTAAAACTTTGACCAAAGTACATTTTTGATGAAAAAATATGCGCACGGTCAACGTTTTTACAGCCCTATACAATTACTGAAAGGAGCATTCAATATTTATAAGTTAATATACATTTTTTTGCTAGGATCATGAAAATACAATTTATATCAATTAAAATTCTTTTAAATCTAGTAATCTGTTGTGGAAGGTCGTTTTATCATGTAACATTTCATTTTGAAATAAATGAAGGTTAATTTCAGAATGACGCGAGATTGCGGTTAGCCAATCAAAATAACGTATTATAATAAAACATAAATGTAATGTAAATATTTCTAAATGTAATGTTACATTCATGCTGATACGAGCTTCCACAATAAAACTTGAGACAAATCGTGCTTTCATGATTGGTCCAAGCAAAAAGATCAAGGTAATTATAAGTACTGAACGCTTCAGTAAAAGTCATTTTATAGTGTTGTGAAAGCGTTGACCTTCTGCACATTTTTTGAAAGTAGCGCTTCATCCATTTCTGTGTATGTTACATTTTAATGTTGTGTCGTTGTTCTCCTCTTATATTAAACGCGTTTCCCTCAATTTTAGTTTGTTACCCCAATTTTGTTTTTTGTCCATAGATTTACGAGTTTTGAACAGCGGTATACTACTGTTGCCTTTATTTATACAAAATGTACTTCGGTCAACGCTTTGACACCCCAATAACTTTACAAAAAAGAAGCATTTTCAAATAAGCTTTTCATTATTTGTGTTATGTTTTGGATAATCAAATACTTTGGCCTGTATCATGTCTAAAAAGACATGGATGTCAAAATACACATCTGTTGCACATTTCAGTCTACGGTAATAAAATGGTCAATAAAAGGGCAATATTGAGGTATTTAACTGAAATCAAAATATAATCTTTTTTTTTAAAACAAGTGCTCAAACCAATTACTATGAATTTTTATTCCTCACGACGATTTTAATTTTGAAATTATCAATTCCCCCCTGTATAGTAGCAATATATCAGACTTCGTTAAACGTCAGCAGTGTCTAAGCAGAAAGTTGATGAACCAGGGGTATGTCATAGAACGTCCCTTTTCTAACATTTCAACGGAAGGTACCAAGATCTTGTTGATAAATATTCCGTATCAACTTCACAAATAATAAACGATGGTCTTGAGGTATAGATTATGCGTACGTTGTGTATCATCTTAATAACGTGTTACAGGGTTTTTTTTTAGTTTTTTTTTTATCTTTATTAATATTAAGTCTGTTTTTGTGATATCCATTTGAAGTGACCCTGTACACATATATCCCATCATACTTGAACAACATACAAGTGAGAGGTTTAGCTAGCTATAAAACCAGGTACAATCCACCATTTTCTACAAAAACGCCTGTACCAAGTCAAAAATATGACAGATGTTGTCCATTCGTTTGATGTGTTTGAGCTTTTAATTTTGCCATGATTATGATGAGCGACTTTCGTTTTTGAATTTTCCTTGGAGTTCAGTAGTTTTGTGATTTTCATTATTCTACACCAATACGTTCAAGTTTTCAAAACAGCTTACAATGTAATTACAGAGAAATCAAAATAATGCAAAATTCTTTGAATTGTGATATCTCATATATAGAGCCGATTTAGATAATCTTTTCTTTCAGGTTATTTTTGCTATTTATAAGTTTCCCTCTCTTTCTTTAATAGTCTTCCAAGATAATGTAAAAACTTCAAATTTGCTAAAATGAACATTCCAGGTAAAAAAAATCCAAGTGGTAAACTGCTTCAGTTTTTGAGATTTAAATGTTTAATTTTTAAATGTGTGTCGAACACGTTTTTCATCCGAAATGCAAAAAATGAGGATCGTATGTGGAAGATAGGTTATACATTATAACTACTTAGATCAAACATTTACCTTCGTGACTTTAGAGGGAAAGATTTCTGAAAAAGTTGATAATACGGAGAGCAGCGAGCCATATTACCGAACAAGCCAACTCACATGACCCTTGAGCAAGGGGATCTAAAACTGAAACTTGGCAATATGAATAACACCAAAGATCAGAGAAAACCAGAGACAATTGATACTAATCTACAATTCTTTCAAAATTGAGTAAATTATCCTATTAAACTTTAGTCGTTCTTGAAATGTTACTGTGACCTCTAGATGTCTTGCAAGTTATCTTTATAGAACCGTGACGTACGTAAACATGTTTCGGTTAAGATACCAGACCACCAATTCAATATCCTTATATATATTCAACAACATTTTGCAATTTTCACAGCTTTCTTAATATTTTACTTCGAGTTTAACTTCATAGAAACCATGTATATCCTGAATTGTACATGCATCTTCTTTCGACGTGTCAATTTTGAACTCTTGTTTAAAATCTCCTTAGAACGAACCCCTTTTAATTACTATTAAAAATAACCCCAGGTTTTCTGGAAATCTTAAATGACCAGTATTCTATGGAGCGCGTTTATCCCCAATTTTAAATGAAGACTAAAAATTAAGTAAACTTTGATTCCAAATGGTCTAAATATATTTCTCTTTAACCAAAAGTTTCATTTCTGCAAAGGAGTATTTCCGGTAAGGGCCGATTTTGGCATCAAATTTCAAGTTCATCTGACAAAAGATTTCGGACACTTTTTAAACACTTAAGTGTCTAGTTCAGTTGACTCAATTAGTTTATGTGAAATATTTTAACTGATTCAGCATTAAAAACGCCCCAATTCAAGCTTAAATTGGACAAATCTATCAAATATGCGAAAAAAATGTCACTTTTCAGATGATTTTTGTCAAAAATGAAAGTGGCCGCATCCGTTGTCATCCTCAACCTTTATATATGTACTATAATTGTTTGTCTGTTTGTCCTTTTCATTTTTAGCCATGGCGTTGTCAGTTTATTTTCGATTTATGAGTTTAACAATTTTGTGAAACTGCTATATTTTGGGGCCAAAAAGGGTCTTACTGGACCTACTCCTTTGTTGGTTAGTTTTGATAATCAAACAAAAATACTAAAGTCACTATTTTGTGTCAGAGATGGACTACTTTCACTACGTTCTTATCTTAAATGGAGGTAGTGAGTTAATTGGTGGTATGACACCTTAACGACGATATCTGCACCATTTTCTTTTAAAGAGTTTACATTTGTATCCGTAGTAAACGTTTGTTCCCGTACCAAGTCAGGAATATGACAGTTGTTATTCATTCGTTTGATGTGGTTAAGATTTTGATTCTGCCATTTGATTAGGGACCTTCCTTTTTGAATTTTCCTCGGAGTTTAGTATTTTTGGGATTTTACTTTTTGTATAGTTTTTTTCGGAGTATTCAAGTGACTTAATCAGAAGAATGTAAAAATAAACATATTTTTTTTCTTCACCGATCGCACTAAATCTATCTATTCTTTTGTCAACAAATAGCTTGGAAAACTAGATAAATGAACTGTTCTATACTGAGTAACTTATGTCATCTCTCCGCCAGCACGTGGCAACGTTTTAACTTGTAATATTCCATCAGAACGTAATCGGATTTAACAAGATTAAAATAGATGAATAATCGAAATTAAATATAAAAGCGATGTCGGTGACACTAATACTACAATTATTAGACTGCTTAAACGTTATCTATTAGTTCGATATATAATCGCATATCTGCCGACGAAATACAAGGCATTATCAAAAGAAATGCGCAATTTTTCTGTCCTCCAATTAAATATTTCATGGAAAATTACGCTTAAAAGAAATAAAAAGGAGAGAAATTGTCAACGAGACTAGTTTTGACTATTATTTACACTCGGAATGTCACGAAAGTTAATTAATCGTCGTTTTCAAAGGGACCATAAAACGTTTGATATGAGCAGACGTTATATGGCAATATTCTTTTCATGATAGAATGATTTGCAATATAACACATTGTCTGACTGAGGGCTTCGATGAGAATATCAGTTATTTTTTACTTTCAAACATCCAGTTTTTGCCAGAAAAAAACCTACTTCATTTGCTTAACTATGGACTCATTAGATTTCAACCTTTAACACGTTGTATGTCACTGTAAATTTTATAATGAATGATAAATAAGTGGAAATGAATAAAATTGTCGGAAAACATCAATGGGGTCAAGATTAAAGGTTTAAGATGTGGTATGATAGCAACTGAGACAACTATTCAACAAAGACCTTAACAGATTATTATAGTTGGTTACCGTATGGCCTTCAACTTAGAAGAAGATTTGATAAAGAAAAAAAAAAAAAAACAAGGCACTATCCCGATAGCAAGATTTATGTTAAAGCACAATATTTCTACAAGCTCCACATTCCCTAAAAAATGGTTCAATTAAATATATTTTCGAAATATTGAACGAGGTTTTGACGAGATGTAACCTTCAATTTTCTTTTAGAAGATCAGCTAAGAAATACGACTATTTCGGGGACAAGAATTAAAATAAAATACTTTCAAGCTTCCTCCAATAAAAACTGTGTTATTTTTCTGTTTTTCAACTCGTCCGTTGTATTGATGATCGAAAGCCTTCGTTCAAAATTGAAGAGTACCATAGGAAACAAGAAAGCACAAGTATTGCACAATAAAGTGATGACAGAAAGAATGAAACTTTTCGTACTAATATTATGAGAGAGGCGAAAAATACCAAAGGAACATTCAATCTCATAAGTCGAAAATAAAACTAACAACCAGAAAAAAACCAACAAACAAACAACAGTATACAAAGTACAAAATTCAAAACATAAAGACTGAGCAACTCAAACCTCACCTAAAACCTGGGGTTACATATAAATGATGAAAATGTGAGTCAAATCAAATTGAGAATGGCCTTGTTACAATTTTTTTGCATTCAATTTTTATATAAAAGATATTCATGCGACCTTTTCATTTGAAAACATTGCACCACCCGTTAAAGTAAATGTAATTTTGTAATAATGTAAAGAAAGCTTCTATTTGAGAAGGCAATTTCAATGTTGACACGTACCTTTTTAAATGATAGGCGCAAGATTTATAAATTGTAAAGGTTGGCGGTGCGTAGTTAAACTTGGTGCAACCTTATCCATCACTTCATTTTGTATATATATAGTGCTGTACCTTGCCAGGAATGTGTCAATCTATCGCCTACTATAGCAATAATGATGATTTGATGGATATTTTTGCTCAACACATTGGATTTACGTCCCTGTTTAGACCAGAAATGGCTGCTTTTGTTTATTCAACAGAAACCAACGCACGTACCTTTTTAACATGTGATTTACTGCTTGTGTGGAGAAGTCAAAGGATGACCGTATATAATATCTATACCTTAGTCAAATATAAGGATTATCTGTTGTTTCAAACTTATTTGTATCTGTTAACAGCGTAGAAGGATTTGTAACCAAAGGAAAGATGTGCAAAGCTGATGATTGTAGGCACTCATGTTAAATTGTTTTTGTATATGCTAAATAAAGGTACTGAAATGATATAGAACACATTAGATTCTCCGTTAATAGATATATCATTAAAACCAAACCAAAGTTCTAATTCCATAAGGCAATTTTGACCTTAATTGGCTTTGGCTGTTTATTTCGGCCCGTTTTAAGATTGCTTGTGTTTACCTAGTATAACGTGATGTGTATATTGAGCACTGGTTGAAAGAGCGTCGATGAAATCATATTTAGAAATAGGTTTACCTCACTTCGTATTTGATTTCTCTTTCCTAATGTTTGAATTGAGTGCCACTCGTGAGCTTGTTTAGAAGAAACGCGTTTGGATTTTCTGCAATAAAAAGCACGTTATTTTGTCTGCGTGTGCATTATAAAATATGAGTCCTCTGATCTCGCTGTGTGCCATGGTAAATGATTGTTTTCATTTGTTTGTTTTTTATAATGATTAAGATGATAACACAACGTTGACTGCTGTTCCCCTGTTTTTGACCTTTTCCCTAGTATTATGTCTGTTTGTTTTGTTCACACATCGTTGTAAATATAATGGAATTGTATACGACTTTCATACATGTGAGAGGTCTAGCTTGCTGTAAAACTCGGTTTAATCCATCATTTTCTACTTAAGTCAGGAATATGACAGTAGTTGTCCATTCTTTTGATGTGTTTGAGCTTTTGATTTTGCCATTTGATTAGGGACTTCCCGTTTGCTCAGGGTTCAGTATATTTTTATGATTTTTCTTTCTTATTAAGAGAGAATTCCTCTTTCTGCACCATATATTAAGCTAAAAAACAAGCAATTAATTTTAACATTTAAAAAAATAAAAAAACTCTACTGATTACCAAAATAAATTCATGTCACTGAATACTTTGACAATTTCTTTTTAAAAGTATACGTGCCATTATATCGCCTACACCAATATTAGCGAGTTTCATTTACGATTTCCTATCAATAATTATCCACGTCAATATAGTGGTATAAACCCTCATTTTTTCCCATTTTAGAACTATCGAGATTAACTACGTATTATGAACGTTATTTTATTGTAGAAAATTAATGCGTAATAAATATTAGATTGTAGGAGCTATCTCCATTCCAAATGTACGTTAGATAATCGAGTTAATAATTTAATACGTGTTCAGATGAAAAGAATTATGTGAAATGGATTTTTTTTCTGATTATCATATGAAATATTATATAGAAAAGGTGATATTTATTGGCGTCTTTAGAATGATATCGTACGAACTAGGAACAATAGTACTTTTATAAGGAGATTAACAAAAAGTCTTTGAAATATTGGTTCGATGATTCAGTTCATTATTAGAAAATAATGATATCATATTTCCAGGGGAAAAAACAATATACAGATTAAATTTTATGATATTCATTCGTTTGTCTATTGACGAACGTCGTATCAAATCTGATTTTCCTCTCCTGGTTGAAATATGATTTGAAAAATATTTTCGACAAAACATTTTAAAACGTTGAAACAAATGTTATTTTTATTATTACCAAAATATAACAGATGTCATTGTAGAGTTTGACCCATTGATTTTAAGCTGTTTGCATGTTTCTATGATTTCTTCCATAGACCTTTATCAAATTCGATTCGTATTTGCAACACTATATAAGTTAACAGAAAATGTATGACTCGAATTTACGCTTACAACATACATTTTGATCGTTTATTTTCAATGAAAATACCCACATTTTTGTACATTGGTTATGAATATAAATACAAGCCATTTATGGTTAGCCACATTAGTCTGAAATGCAGTCTTGGAACGGTAATTGCACCGAAAACAGACAATAGCGCATACCTTTCAGTCTGGGCACTTACAATGAGAAAAAAATATATTTATATACATTGTACTACAATGACAATTATATAACTTGCACTGCAAACTTTATACTCTCAAAATTTACAGCCTTAGTCATCTTGACAAGTTTGTCTTGAAGTCTTACCAATTGTTTCCTTTGTCTAATCCTAAATGACATTCATTTCCCACATAGCTGAAATTGTATTATTCCCATGGAATTTCTATGGAATTAACAAACAGAAACACAATACTTTGATATCACAGAAAATTAACATCCGTGTCAATCTTGGAACAATTTGCTGTCCAATAGATTACCATACAAATACTGTTGTGTGAAATGCTTACATATGCTAAATACCTTATAATTTCATTATTCCTAAGAGTCATATAAAATGTATATAAAACAATCAGTATCAATGGGGGGATGTATAGCTTGATATTGAACAGACAGAAAAACTTACGATATTTTAAATACAAATTAGTATATCAATGGGAAAAGATTGTCAGATTCACTTATATCTGAATATTCTGTTAAATATTTGTAACCATTTAAGGAAAGACATTTATTTGTTTAAATACTCTACTGATAAAGGAATAAAAAATAAAAAAAAACTTTCTCAAGTTAAATGCCTTGACACCAGAGTCATAAAAGATGCATGAAAACAAAAATAGTAGACATACTCTGAATAAAGAGTATGTGGGGTAAACTGACGTCAATGTGATACCAACATAGCATCATAGGTTAATTAAGGCGATGTATATATATAATATTTGGAGGGTATTTCGAATTTTATGCATTTATAAATCGTTAAAGTGTATTTGCATATCGCAAATAGTGATACATGTAGGATTTATTTTTCAAATACAAACTTTATTTTAGTATTGATATCAAAAGCTTTCAAAGTTTCATATCTGTGATACCTTACGCAAATTACATGATAAAAATGTAAGAATACATAATTTATACATTAAAAATGAAGACTGAAGTTTCCTATATGCTTTCTGTGTAAAATGAATGGTAGGGTTCTTTTTTTATTGGTTGGGTTTCTTAACGTTTACCTGATATTGCCTTTTATTCAACGAAAAAAATATTACAGAAATAACAGTTTAAAAAAGGTACTTTAAGATTAATGTTAAGATTTGAACATGACGAAAGAAAAAAATGTCTTTAAAATAATAATTTTTGTCACCAATGAGCATTGTACAGTTAACACGTACCAACTTATGCACTGTAGAAACACAAAACTTTTTTTTACTGTACCAGTGATAACAAATTGACGACAAATATTATACATGAAATAATAAATGTATTATACACAATTCAAACTTATTTAGAATTATTTTGTAATCCTGCATGTTTCAAAAAGTCACTCTACAAGTTCGATAATACCATGTGATAAACACAATTGATGCGACTATTTAATTTGGCAGTTTAAGTAATTAAAACGATTCATTATTTATGGTTAATACCCAAATCGGTGGTCATAACAAAATCAATTGAAAAGAATCATTGAAAAGGTTCTTCAACGTGCAGAAAATGTAGCGAAGCATTTTCCATACAAGTGAGAGGTTTTAGTCTCCTTTCCGATCCAAACGGCTGCGTAGTTATGCAACCGCATATCTATTTTGAAAGAATTTGTACAAGATGATTTCAGAAAATAAAAGAGATTAATGCCATTGTTTTCGATTGAGATCATTGAAGTTCAACAGCAAAAGTTGTATGCCAAATTTAACAAAAAAAGGTGACAGGTCTTAGTTACCCTGACCTTCAACCATATTTGTACTTTTTTCTTTTCTCAAATTCACCTTTGATCATATTAAAATTTAATACCTCTACTTTTTACTCGTTACACAGCCACCTTATCTCTTCCTCTAAAAGTCCCTAATCAAATGAAAAAATCAAAACCTCAAACGAATGTATAACAACTGTCATATTAATGACTTGGTACAGGCATTTACAATTGCATCTGGCAACACTTTTAGGAATTTTTGGTCCCCCAATGCTTTTCAACTTCTTACTTTACTATGTCTTTTTAATTTTTTTGATTCCAGCGTCACTTTAAACGGAGACGAAACGCGCGTATGGCGTTAATACAAAATTTTAATCCTGGTATCTCTGATGAGTTTATTCTGATGTAGAAAATGTTGGATTAAACCTGGTTTTACAGCTAGCTTAACCTCTCACTTGTATGCCAATCGCATACAGTTTCATTATATTGACAACTAAAACAGGCAAACTAATTATGTAAAAATGTCAAAAATTGGGTTACAACAGTAAACATTGTGTTATAATCTTAATCACTATAAAAACAAAAATGGCAAATAGACAAAGAACTTTAGTTAAAAAGAAAGACAGGAATACAAGAACTTATCGTTGATAGTACAATAACGGGATGTATAAGTACAGAGCCACGTCATATGTAACAAAGAAACACAAAAAGCGTATACACAAAGCACATTAGAAAAAAAGAAAAAAACAAGAATACAAAAAAATACCATAGCATATAACGCTATGACGTTATGTATCAGTACAGTGCCAAGTCAAATGGATATCACTAAAAACAGCCTACACAGTAAAAGTAATATTCATAAAGACAAACAAAAGAATACTATAACACGTTATGAAGATCATAAACAACGTCAATACCCATATTAATATATGCATTGTACATCAAGACCATCTTGTATCATTTGTGAAGTTGATACGGAATATTTATCAACAAGGTCTGTGTACCTTCCGATGAACCTTCTTTTTTTTTTAAAGAAGGATGAAACGTACATTGACATAACCCTGGCTCGTCAACTTTCTACTCAGACACTGGTGACGTTTTATAAAGTCTTGGTAGAAGATGCAAGCTCTTGAATAGCGAATAAGATGGGAAATATATATCTCGTTTGTAGGTGAAGTTGGTACATTGCTAACAAGGTGGGGGAATTTCAATTAAAATCATCTCGTTTGTCATAAATTCTGTTACTGAGATGACCGCGTATGTCATATATGAGACTTTCATTTAAAAGGTGTTACCTTCCCGTTGATATCTACAATACTAAAACAACGAGGTCCACTTTGTAAGCCGGCATTACATTAAAACGACGAATCAAAGTCTTCAATTTTACATATAACTAATATATGACAATAGTGTTGATTAAAATTGCACCATTCCAGGCCTTTTTGTTTACTACATAACCAATATAACCAATATTTATTCAAGTTCCAGGTCGAATCCGATACCAATAGTATATGTTACATGTAGCTTCGGATTGTATGATGTCCCTGGGTCTCCCTCCTCTAATATGATTGAGCACCTCCATAGGGTACAGATTACAGGAGGATCATGTAACACACTGTAACGGGAATAAATTTAACTGGACACTTTATCATAATTGGTCGAAACAATCAGGTATCTGATAAAACGTCGCATTCATAAGTTGAAATACTGTGTGAATGATCGACCGATGTCCTGGCCAAAGAGACTGTGAAATGACTATCATCGATTCACGATTAGTGTTTTGTTGTTACTGCGGTAAATGCCTCAAATAATATTGTATTTGTATGTAAATAATACTACTACGAGTGTCTTTATGTATAAATTAGCACTCAGGTAATCCCACAAACAAAAACGTATCATTTGACAAGAAAGATATTTTGGCGAATCATAAGTCCATCATGACCTCAATGAACATTATATAATGAACAGCAAATCGGAGGAATTACCTTGTTGAATTAGATACCTAAGGTTCACAAACAACAGTGCATTGCCGGTTCATCTACATGTTCGACTAAAGAATTGTCTATTAGATTGACAAAAGTTCTGTCCGCAGTGAAAGAGGATCTTAAGCAATACTTTAACACTCCCGTAGTGGTTTTAACCATATGTGGATTCTAACAAACTCTAAAGAACTTCGGATAATTTTCAATCTCGAAATAAGTTATATCAAAACATCTGATTTTTCAACCCCGTTTAGCACCTATCCACATGTGAAATTAAAAACTCTTCTAAAAGAAAGATTCCACAATGCTTTTCAACATAAAAAGGTAGAACACGCTATATATTTTTTTACTTTGGAATACCAAACGGCATACTTTGTTAATATATTGAACAAAAAATACAACATTCTACACAGAAGAACATGTGATAGGTATGCTGGAATTTCTTATTATTAACAACATACTTGCTAAATTTTGAGGTAGACTTTTTCAACAAATTGTCGGCATTCCTATGGTGCACTTCTCCTTGTAGACCTCTTCTTATTTTCATATGAGTCGGGGCTCCTACAGACACTTGTCAAAAGCAAGAAGATCGAAGAAGCCAGATTATTTGATTTCACTTTCAGATATATTTATGATGCTCTTTCCATTAACAATCCAAACTTTTCACTTGTATTTTTGTCCTACTGATTTTTATAGTTCGTTCTTATCCTGTACTGTTATACCACTGTCCCACTTTAAGGGGAGGGTTGGGATCCCGCTAACATGTTTAACTCCGCCACATTATTTATGTATGTGTCTGTGCCAAGTCAGGAGCCTGTAATTCAGTGGTTGTCGTTTGTTTATGTGTTACATATTTGTTTTTCGTTCATTTTTTTTAATTTAAATAAGACCGTTAGTTTTCTCGTTTGAATTGTTTAACATTGTCTTATCTGGGCCTCATATAGCTGACTATGCGGTATGGGCTTTGCTCATTGTTGAAGGTCGTATGGTGACCTATAGTTGTTAATGTCTGTGTCATTTTTGGTCTCTTGTGGACAGTTGTCTCATGGACAATCATACCACATCTTCTTTTTTTATATTTTCTCTGATTGAATTCCATTAATATATATGTTTACACTATAAACTAAAGAAACAACAGACACGACTTTCTCTGCAACATTTATATACTTACCTCTCGAATTCGTCCTTTTTATAAAATAAATTGTAAATTATTTCTCATACGGTTTAGTCTATTTTGGTAATATCCATTTGACGTGGAACGGTACCTATACATACCGTTATTACATTATTGTGTTATGGTAGATTTTTGTTTCTTGTCTTTTTTTTTCTTTTTCTTATATGCTTTGTCTATATATATGCCTTTCGTTTTTTGGGTTGCCTTATTTGTTTGTTTTATAGTGATGAAGATTATAACATATTTACTGTTGTACCCCTATTTTTGACATTTTTACCTATCATGTCTGTTTGTTTTCTGAACACATCGTTGTCAATAAAATATTATACGACTGTCGTACAATGGAGAGGTTTAGCTAGCTATAGAACAAGGTTTTATCCACCATTTTATATGAAAAAAATGCCTGTTAACATGTCAGAAATATGACAGTTGTTATCTATTCGTTTAATGTGTTTGAGCTTTTGATTTTGTTATTTTATAAAGAACTCTCCGTTTTGAATTTTCCTCGGAGTTCGGTATTTTATTCATTTTATTATTTTTCGGTACAGATTCAATGTGAACATCTGTCTTCTCAGTTTCAATTCCGGCCGTAACAGGTCTCACTACCAGAAAGTTAACCTTCCTCCTAAAAATATGTACAATGCAATAAAAAATGCGAACATACACTCACCTGATTAGATCATTCTAAAAATATTAAAAGATATATATATAAAATGTAAAACAAGTTATATAAAAAAAGGGATAAGGTTGCAGTGAGAAAGCCAAGATTCTGAAAGCAGAGAAAACTGCACATTTGAATCAGCATGACTTTATAATGTGACAGTACGAATACTAAAAATCCACGCTAAATATAAGGCTTAGGTACTTCAAGTCGATGTCTCGGGTAGGTTCTAGTTTAATATATTGTTTATAATATATTTGTTACTTTTCGTGTAAATTACATTAAAGGTAAGATAGCTCAATATAAATAAGCAAAATACCCTGAGGTTGTCTGTCTTTTTCACTATTATATATAAGTTGAATATGATATATAATCATGCAATACAATAAATACAAAACCAACCACGCTGTTATGGCATTAAACGTGATGGGATAATTTCCATTCCAATCAATCCACGTGTACCTCTCGGTTGCATATAGTCTCTGTAAATATAGTTATATACATAAAAAGGTCAAACACGACTAATGATGCAATAAACATAGTACATGTACTCCACTCGGGTTTCTAGATTGATTGTTTGATGATTGCTTAAGGTCTAATGGCAAATATTTCTAATATGTTCGAGATACCATACGACATAGTTTGTCAATAGGGAACAAAAAAGTAATACATGCTACACAGTAGAACAAGTGATTAGTATGCTGGTGTTTCTTATTGACAACATATTTGTTGAATTTGGAGGTACACTTTTTTCAACATATCTATAATACTTAAAAATAACGAGGTTCACTTTGTTAGCCCGCATTTATTCTATACCACTTTTTCCTTTGAATTAAGTGATAAACAGCAGATTGATTTAGGCCTTTCATATGTGAATAAATTTAAAATTTTAGCTGTATCGAAGCTCAAAAGTATTGGATTCTTAAAAAAAAAATATATGAAGTTTTCTTTTTTTTCTTCAATTTTACCAGATTCTTGAGTAGTAACCATACCCTGTAGACTTACATAAGTAATGGCAGTTTAAGTATTTTATAATGAAAATAACACTTTACACATTTAGTCCCATCGAGAACGCTCAAACCTACACATTTGAAAAATGGTCGTAAAAATAAGCGATAACATAAGGACCTACATGTATATTAAAAAAATGAACATAAAACAAATATCATAACATTAGAAGGTCACCAAAACTTTACAAAATTATGAACAAAGGCTGAAAACAACAACCCCTATTGTAAGGGGGTCTATTTTCAACTCATCTTACTGTTTTTGTGGTTCAAATTATTAGAAAAATGATTTTTTTATTATGTAACTAACATGTGTATTGCATGCATGTTCATGGCATTTCATATATTATGGTTAGGACGCTTCAATCAGACACGTGATGATAATGGTATCATATGATAAAGTAGCATAACGACTCATTGAATTCATAAGTAGAATCACTAAAATACTGAACTCCGAGGAAAATTAAAAAAGGTAAGTCCATAATCAAATTGCAAAATCAAAAGCTCAAACACATCAAACGAACAGATAACAACTGTCATATTCCTTACTTGGTTTAGGTAATTTCTTATATAGAAAATGGTGGATTAAACTTGATTTAACAGCTAGCTAAACCTCTGACTAGTATGATAGTAACATTAAATTCCATAACATTAACAACGATGTGTGAACAAAACAAACAGACACAATAGGTGACAAAATGTTTTCAGTCCAATATGTATCTGTCTTCATCTTGACATAAGGATAAAGGTGACTTATGTACTGCTTATATTTGTCCACTATCTCAAGCATATAGAGACATAGAACTTGATTGTTTTAGTTCTTAAGCTTTCGTGGTTTCTATACAAAATCTTACCACAGGTATGCAGTAGCCCCGGTAAAGCACAAAACGTTAATACTTGTTCTTCCGTGTTCTTAAATGCACATGATGTGAAAAAAACCCAAAGCATCTCATATATTTGTTGCTTATGTATTTGTTTTTTTTTTCACTTTTCGAATGTTTCCTTTTATGTCTATACACCCTTTGATTTAGTTTTTTCAAATATCGCCATGTTGATCTAAAATTGCTCTTAGACACAGTCGAATAGGCATCTTCAAGCTTATTTATATGTGGAAAAAGGTTGCAATACACAACCACTGTTAATATTATTGGAGCCTTAACACAGTTTGTTCAAATGTCAAGAAATTGGAACGGAAAACTTATTATTACAAAATATACTTTTAAAATTGCAAGCTACTATATTATTTTAATCCACGTGTTTTTAAGTCTTATGTTAACTTTAACAGGATTAAAATAAGAAATTCCAACGAATCGTGATTATCTATAACAATAATGATCTATGGAATTCTACGCAAGTTTAATCCTTTCGTCTACTCTTTGTGAAGTTATGCCCACGTTGAAGTGTTATATCCTGTAAAATATATATTTTTGCAATCACAAGAAGGATTACATGAAAATCGAAAAATAAAAACACAAGCAGTGTACTAGTTCAACTTATTTTTAAGGAATCTTAATATTCCAAATCCTTTAATTTAATAGTGCATGCAAATAAAGATTATTACAAAAGTTGTGAAAATAATCCATCACTTCCTTGTCAACCTAAAACAGATATTTATTGTAAGCAAAATAAAGATATTTTATTTCTTTATGACAAATATGGAAATTTGGTTACCTGATCATTTTCTGTTTCTTTCAGGTTAATGATGAATTGATTTGAACAAAAGAGATGTTGACAAAGGATGCATTAACTTGGTGGAATTTATTAGTTTGCCTTTTGAAAGCAAATAATACATGAGGGATTTGAATAGCATAACTTAAACAACGTTAAATGGTACCCGAAGGTAATGCCATACGACATGGTTGTAAGATACAAAATGGTTGGTGTGAGGAATGCTGTATTGTTGTGGACACATCTTATATGACATCAACTACGGAATAACAATAGAGATATGTATGGTCAGCTGACGGCATCATATATCAATATACAATTATGAATAAGTATTGTGTGCTATCATTGTACAAATGAGGTTAAGATACAATATATATTTATATTAATCTGAAGATGAAATAAGATAATATTAGCTAGTAGAAAATTTACTGAGGATAAGGTATCACTAGTAAGTAGATATTGCACCGAGGGAAATATCACTAGGACAAATACTTTAAACTAATAATGTGATATCATTAATATAATACTCTTTATACGATATCTTATATACTTTATTATATATCTCATACAGTTTATAAGATAGCTTATAAAGAAAATCATTCAACCGATTTTAAGATATCATTTGTGAATAGATTTTAAACCGATGTTGAGATATCACTTTAAATGGAATCATTTTCATAACAGCGTGGACAACCGAGATACTTATGTTGGTAATAATACCGAATCATTTATCTTTAACAGGAGAATTGGCATTATTTAAGTATTTGCTGGCATATCCGTATCAACGTATCGTATTTAGTCAAATTCAGTCCAGTTGATCCCGATGAAGAAATGTTATAATGCATATACCTATAATTTAGTTGTAATTGAAGTTGGGGCTAATTCGTTAATTTATACAAATTTTCCAGATACGTATACGTCAGTTCATACACGTATTCAAATACGTGAAAAAAGCAAATGCTCTATTTGTTTGTCATCGGCTGATTTTATCAGTGATTTTACGCTCACTCAGTCTGTCAGATGCCTTCCAATGGTGATTTAAAAGAAGTATTAAAGTACATGCAGGTGCGCGAGTAGAGAAAATATCAAAGTTTAAGTATTTATTATTAAGATAAACACACAAGGTTAAGGCCTCTGCTAGTTATTCGTCTAATTTGATTTAGACGTTTAGAACCTTTGGCGATCCCACAGTTTAAATGTATATAACACGTACGATATGACAAGTGGGCATACAGACGAACGTTCATCTAATCTGACCCAGTAATTTAATAACATGAGCGCGCCAAAAAATGGCCTTGTCCACTCTGTTATAAAAATGATTCTAAATATTGAACCAAGGTTGAAATATCACTTGTCAATAGATACCAAACAGAAGTTGAGATATCACTTGTAAATTTATATTGAACCCAAGAGGTTGGGATATCACTTGTAAATGAATTTTGAACCAAGGTGAAATATCGCTTGCAAATAAATATTGAACAGAGATTGCTTTGGTATATCACTTGCTTATAAATATTGAATTGCGGTTGATATATCACTAGTAAATAAATATTGAACTGACTTTAGGCGATTTTAAAACTTGTTAATACAGGTATATTGTACTAAATTGAAAAAGATGTCGGTAACGGTGATTTTTATTTGAACAATCAAATTAGACTCTTTGTGTCAATTTTCGAGTTAATCAAGTAAATGTGGTACTTTCCAGACAACACTTTGAATATTCTAATTGTTTACCATGATCTATGTGATCCGTAAACTGCGGTAACTTTGGTACTTTCCGAACTATACACCATTTGCAGACTCTTTGTGTCAATTTTCGAGTTTATCAAGTAAATGTGGTACTTTTCAGACAATACTCTGAATATTTTTATTGTTTACAACGATCTCTATGATCTGTACACTGCATTGTCTGAACGTGTACAGTACTAAACGTCTGCATCTACTAAGCATCTTCCATGAGTCAAAACTTGATCATGCATATGTATTCACTTTGAATAAACGAACTATCGCACATATTTTTAATGTTTCTTTTCATAGATACTAACCTGCATGAAATATAATTGACACTAAAAGTTAAAAACATTTTATCAACTTAACTATGTCTTACTGTTTTCAACAATTTTATTTTGAATGCTTCTAAAAAAAATATTCAACGCTTATTAGTAAAACCTTAACACACTGTGCTAGCTAGATTTTGAAATAGACAGGTCATTTAAAGTTAATTACTGTTACATTTAAACTATCGGAGGATGCTCATGAAACTGATGTTAGAGTCATCAATAAAGACTTAAGTTATAAATCCAAGAACTTAAAGAAAATGGAAAATTTAAATACAACATAGATTCCTGGTTAGATTGATTTATATTGATGCAAATACATCCTGCGTTTTATTTAGACTTTAATATACCACGCAATGCTTTTTGCACAATGCCAAGTCTCAATTTTGTTTTACAATGCCGCTGTACGAATTTAACGTCACGTGTTAGGAAAGTCGTGTCAAAAAATTACATGCTTTTGATAGGGTCTTTCTCGGTGTTTATGAATAAAGTGATTTTTTCTCCAATAAAGATGGCGACATGTTTTCCTATTTTATTTCATAAACACTATCTTGAGGGTATCGCATTCTTGGAGTTTGAAGAATCCTTGAAACGAATCTTCAGAGAAAATGTGTTGGCCTGTTGTGTAATGAAGTTAAAGATGATTGAACATTTTTGAATATTGAAGACTGCTAGTACTCTGTTCTTAATTAGTTAGCAAAACAATGAAATTAAGAATAGTAATTGGGAATGTATCAAAGAGACAACAACCCGACCATAGAGCAGAAAACAACCAATGGGTCTTCAACACAGCCATAAATTCCCGCACCCGGAGTCGGGCTTTAGCTGTCCCCTCAACAAAATGTGTCTCGTTCAATGAAAATGGACGTCACACCAAATTTCAAAACATATAAATGTACTATTATAGAAAATTAAAAAAAAAAGACTAAGAAAAGCCATAGGCTCCAGATCAGGCTGTGTTTGGGCATTTGTCAATTCTATTTAAAACGAAATTCACATTACTACAGTGTAGAACCAAATTTAATGATTCGTTTTATTATTATCTTCTTAAATATCAATACATGTTCTTAAGAAGTTAGTGGACAAAAAAAATCATGAATGGTATTTTGTCTGCATGCAGGGCAAATAAAGGCAACAGTAGTATACCGCTGTTCGAAAGACAAGACAACTGCAAATGTTTAATATAAAACTAAACGTGAAAAGAATAATACAAGGGAGAATTAATAAAAATACTGCTGAATATATTATCTCCTTGATGAGTTTATTGAAAATATTTACTTGCTTTTGCCTCTTCACATTTAAAGCTTAAGAAAATATATTGCTACTCTTAACCAGATATTGCAACTATGGACAGTAATTCAGCTTTGATTAGACAGCAAACGGTTGACAATGAATTAATTTGAAACCCAAATATAGCTTTTATTGCATAACAGAACTGAAAGAGTCACAGTAATAGACAATTTGTTCAATGTATTAGATGCACAATTCGTGCGGTTGAAATGAACTTTTCTCCCACGCATGCGCATATATATTTACGTTGATCATGTAAACGGAAGTTGTAACTGGCTATATTGTCCATTAAACGTTTGGATGATTGCCTCGACGATCTATCAAACGCTTTAGATTTGAAATAATTGCTTGATTAATCAATTTTTATCCATGTTATAAAACGAAATCGAACGGCGTAAACTATAAAATGGTATTACATATAAAACCTTTATGACAAGTTTATGGCATAAGTCTCGAGGCTTTATTAGGAGTTCCGTAGTCATGTCAATTTCATTGTCATTTCAACACAAAGCCAGAACGTTTTTATCTAGGATATTGCATGGATCAGATGTTTTATGAATTTAAGCTTTTACTTTTGAATCTGATATTGGCAGGAAAATATCAGTTTGAACAAAGGCTAAAATCGAAATACAAAAAAAATGTGGTTTTCCAGCTCTTAATGGTGATTTTGTCATACAAAATGTAGGGTTGTCATGTTGCCATAGCATTTTTGAGGAAGCTGTAAAAGGGAGTTTTATTTTTCGAATTACTTGATGAAATGATGTTTATCGGTAGCTTTTTATTTAGTCATGTTGATTAAATAAAATTTCTACAACCAGGCATATTCGAAAAATAATTAACGATGATTGTGTTTAAAATTAAAGAGTATCAATATGTAATTTATTACATCCTATCGGTAAAATGCCTATATATATATATATCATTTTTCTATTTCTAGGCAATATAGAAAATGCAAACTCGTAATTACATTAGTCAGGCTTTAAAGACATTAAAAGAATGGGATCAATATTGAACATCAGCACTGTGATATCAAGAGAATCTCTCTCAGAAATGTCCATGTAAAAGATAAAATGTTATCCGGATATCAGGTTTCATTTACCAGCACAGGAAATCATATTGTGTTTCCGTTTGAAACTGAGAAGTAAGCACACTAGGGTTAAAAGAATTATAATAATGTTTCCATTTCAAAGGAGGATTAACTGTAAGATGCTATAATTTTGTACAATCAAAGAAGTTTGTTTCTCTCGTTTAAAATCCGATATTATATCAATTAACCGTTGGCTATTTCCTATGATTGCAATGTTTCTGTTGCACTTTAAAGCAATATTCCATCACTAGTGTAGGAACCTCCTTTAAAAACAATTTTACCAAATGTTCGCTTTTAATTTATTTCGCAGTATCAAAATCCCTAATAACTATCATTTAACCTCACATTTCAATATACAGATAATATCCTCTAACTGAATATGTATAAAATAAGGGGGGACAAAAGATACCAGAGGGACGTTCAAACTCATAGATCGAAAATAAAATGACAACGCAATGGCTTAAATAGAAAAAGACAAACAGACAAACAATAGTACACAAGACAGAACAATAATACACGAGACACACCATGATAGTTTGGTGACTACTAATGAATTATATGCTGTTTTTCTCTTTTACATTGAACATGAAATAAAAGAAACTGCAGATACAGATTCTGGTATATGGTTACTTTTTTGGATTCGAGCGTAATTGATGAGTCTTTTGTAGACGAAATGTGCGTCTGGCGTATATACAAAATTTAGTCCACTTATTAGAAAGCTATTAAAATCAATGCTTCTTTATTTCATAGGCAGTCCTTAATATATAAGTTCTCCATTATGACTTGCTTGACCATTGTCTAATTATATCTGTTGACCACTGACATGTTTAATTGCGACTTAATACACAAGACATATGTATGTGTCATGATGAATACGATATGTGCCATAAGTGGATCAGGAACTTCTCATCCTTCTAGAGCATCTGAATACACCGGGACCTTGTTTGGACTAGTGTTGGTACTTCTTTAGTTTTGCGTTAAGCGTTTTGTGAATTGTTTTTTTTTCTTATCATGTCTTGGCAAAGACGTTGTCTGTCTTTCTTTAGATTAATTGTCACATCAAATATAGTTATGCCTTGTTTATATGGGCAATGTTTTATGTCAGCTCACATGTATGTGACATAGTTACATCGAATTTAAGGAGAGAAATGTACTTGTTCTCGTTCAAAGCTGAAGGAAGTATGATCTTCTCGGTCATTTAAGTTGAAAAAAGAATGTATCACCGAGGGTATCACCAGCCCAGTAGTCAGCACTTCTTTTTTTTTAATTTCCTGTTATAAAACTCTGAATTTTTCGAAAAAACTAAGGATTTTTATCCCAGGAATAGATTACCTCAGCCGTATTTGGCACATTTGTTTTGGAATTTTGGGTCCTCAATGCTCTCCAACTTTGTACTTGTTTGGCTTTATAACTTTTTTAATCTCAGCGTAACTGATGAGTCTAACGTAGACGAAAAGCTCGTCTGACGTATGAAATTATAATCTTGGTACCTTAGATAACTATATTCAGTCGTTAACTAATTATTCATTTAAGTGTTTCAATTCAGATGAAGAGCTCAACACGAGAAAAGGTATAATATCTGAAAAGGTAGGGAAGTCTACTTGAACCGTCAAAACGGACACGTATATAAAGCGTATTAATTTCAATGACCTTAATTTCTTGTGAATAACGAATAGTTTCTGACTATATTCTGAACGTGACTAAATCAAATCAGTCGTTCTAGTAAGGTGCAAATTCCTTGGTTTGTAAATAGTCGATATGCTACACACACTTCGTGTATACTGTCACAGTTAAGTTTCTGTTAAGAAATAGGCCACCTATAGGTATACACGTTTTATTTGCAGGTTATCATACCTTCACGTGACTGCATAAAACTAAGTGTGCAGAAATTATATAGTTATCAAAGGTAAAATTGAGAATGGAAATGGGGAATGTGTCAAAGAGACAACAACCCGCCCAAATAAAAAACAACAGCAGAGGGTCACCAACAGGTCTTCAATGTAGCGAGAAATTCCCGCACCCGGAGGCGTCCTTCAGCTGGCCCCTAAACAAATATATACTAGTCCAGTGATAATGAACGCCATACTAATTTCCAAATTGTACACAAGAAACTAAAATTAAAATAATACAAGACTAACAAAGGCCAGAGGCTTCTGACTTGGGACAGGCGCAAAAATGCGGCGGGGTTAAACATGTTTGTGAGATCTCAACCCTCCCCCTATACCTCTAACCAATGTAGTAAAGTAAACGCATAGCAATACGCACATTAAAATTCAGTTCAAGAGAAATCCGAGTCTGATGTCAGAAGATGTAACCAAAGAAAATAAACAAAATGACAATAATACATAAATAACAACAGACTACTAGCAGTTAACTGACATGCCAGCTCCAGACTTCAACTAAACTGACTGAAAGATGATGATTTCATCATATGAACATCAGGCACAATCCTTCCCGTTAGGGGTTTAGTATCATACCATCATAACATATATGAGAAGAACATAACCCGTGTCATGCCAACAACTGTTTTTAGAATAAATGTGTTTAGTTCCGATGCAAAGACCTTATCAGTGACTCAATATTAACGCCAAAATATGCAATCTTTAATGACTTGACAACAGTATCGTAATTATATCCCTTCTTAATAAGTCTATTCAAAGGTTTTGTAAGTTTCTGAGGTGAATACTGACACCTTTGTGCTTTATAAAGAATATTACCATAAAAAATTGGATGTGAAATACCTGAACGTATTAGAAGTCTGCATGTTGAGCTATATTTACGAATGATGTCTTTATACCGATGATAAAATTTAGTAAATGTTTTGACTAGTTTGTGATATCGAAAATCCTGGTGTAATAATTTTTCAGTAATACATAAATTTCTCTCGTTAAAATCTAAAACATTGTTACATACACGAGCGAATCGTACAAGTTGAGATATATAAACACCGTAAGATGGTGACAAGGGAACGTCACCATCTAAAAACGGATAATTAACGATAGGAAATGAAAAATCATCCCTTTTATCATAAATTTTAGTATTCAGCTTTCCATTAGTGATATAGATATCAAGATCGAGAAAAGGGCAGTGGTCATTGTTAGTATTAGCTTTATTTAAAGTAAGTTCAACAGGATAAATTTCATTAATATACATACTGAAGTCGTCATTATTGAGAGCCAAAATATCATCCAAATATCTAAAAGTATTATTAAATTTGTTTATCAGATGTTGTTTCGATGGGTCTTTTCTTATTTTTGTCATAAATTGTAACTCATAACAATACAAAAACAGGTCCGCAATAAGTGGTGCACAGTTAGTCCCCATTGGAATTCCGATAATCTGACGATATACGGAATCCCCAAAGCGAACAAAAATGTTATCTAGTAAAAATTCAAGGGCATATATAGTATCAAAGCATGTCCAATTAACATAGTTTTTTTGTTTATTGCTACTAAAAAATGACCTAAAAGAGTTTGAACATATATATTCACATTCTGATTTTTTGAATGCCCATTTAATTAGGTGTGTGAATTTTTTCTTAATGAGAATGTGAGGCAATGTGGTATACAGGGTAGAAAAATCAAAACTCTGAACAGATTCAAAATCACCAATATAAGCATGCAATTTATCAAGTACTTCCAACGAGTTCTTGACACTCCAAAAGTAATTTATTCCACTATTTTCGAAGGCCTTATTTGAACAATTTATTATCAGGTTTTTAATTGTACCAAGTGTGCTGGTAAGAAGAATAGACAATTTAGTAGTTGAACAATGGCTTGAAGACGAAATAAATCTATATTTGTAAGGGGTTTTGTGTAGCTTCGGAAGCCATTTACATAGTTGGGACTTTCATTGTATTTGGCTCTGCTTGTAAAGCGGTGCCTAAAAGTTTATGTTTGTTACAGATTTCGTTTTCTGAAAATGGAGTAAGTTGAAATGTTGGTGAATTGGTGATTTCCTTTTTCAGAACCTCAATGTAAAATTTACGTCAAACAATAATAATATTATTAGCAGCTTTATCTGCCGGGACAAAAACAAATTCCTTGGCTAGTTCTTTTAGTTTATGTTTGATACGAGAAATAGGTTTATTGTTGTTATTGTTTATAGTAAAATGTTCTTTAAAATGTTGAATACGTATATCAACTATCTTCATTACTGAATTAAAAAAAGAGTCCAAAGATTTGTTGTCAGCTTTTTCCCGTTTTATCCATTTCATACAGTAAGTATTGAGTGAGTCGTGGATGATATTCGACACTCATTCCAATTAATAATTGACGGGGGACGATATTTAGGTCCTTTACTGAGGAATGATTTTAACTCTCGGTCTTGAACGATGTTAAGATCTCCTGTTATAACATGGGAAATGGGTCCATAAATATATTCGGAATTACTGCAATTACATGAAGTAGGTGTATTTTCACTGATATTAACATCTTTACACAATTGACTATAGTTAAACACAAATTTCCGGGTAGATTTCTTGTAAATATAACAAATAAGAGGTAGCTCAGTATTGTCAAAATATCCAGGAATTTGTTCTTTAACAGAATGGTCGTTAAATATACCGGCAATATTTACAAAATCAAAGCCTTTATTGACATACTTAATTTTAATAAAATGTTTTTTATGATCTTCAGGGCGATCAATTTTGGGAAATAATTTAGAATAAAAATATGCCATAATAATTTGAACAATTTCATACTTAGGACTGCTATATGAAATTGTGTTGCAATCCTCCAAAAATTTATTTAACTTATTAACCGGTAACGAACAGAGTTTTGTTAACAGATAATGTCTGCCGTTGTTTTTTGAAATAGAAATTAGGTCCGAAATATTGGTATGATTGGCCCGAAATTTTCTTTGATTGCGATTTGTTCTACGACCGTGAGAACGTTTTTTACGAACAGTTTTAGAAACTATATCCAAAATGTTAACGGAATTGGTTCTAGATATATTACCAATTCCCATGATATTATCATTTAGACCGAGATGGTAAACTGTCTGTATTTTTTTAATCCAATTTAATTCAATTATTTTCCGTGATCGTACAAACTTTGAATGCGATTCACCAGGCTGCTTATTTACTACTTCTAAAGGTTGAACTGCTAAATATTTAAAAGGATGGTTGTGCTTCTTAAGGTGTTGGTAAATGATACTTTTGAATTTATTGGGTCTTTTAAAACGATACAGATGTTCTTGAGTGCGTTTAGATAAATATCGTCCAGTTTCTCCTACGTACTGAATACCACACCCCGGTTTGTTTCATGTGAGTAAATAAATAATACTGTTTGTTCTTCAAGTTATATCAGTTTCAAAATTTAAAGAAAATGTGCGACCACTAAACGTGGACCTTACCGTATTGTTGGTGGAAAGACGGGGACATGTAAGTCATTTTTTGGCATGACACTTATCGATAGAAGGGTAACCACGATTTTTATTGTTAAAAATGTTAGCGATGGTAGTATTTTTAGATAACCGATTTTGAAGATTGAGACGTGTGGATACCCTTTGAACAAGTTTAGTATTTAGTAGGCTTATAGTTTGTTACGTCAGACGCGCTTTTCGTCTACACAAGATTCACCAGTGACGTTCAGATTAAAATACTAGTTAGAAAGCTTAATATAATTTGATGTTAACGAAAGTTAAATGTCTATATGTGTCATAAGTGTATATAATATAAGTGTTTTAAAGACAAACGGGTTGATGTTGATTATTTGAAAATACAGCATTTGGGTAATTTATAGACACTGAATACAAGCAATGTAATTATTCCTTCGGTCTAATTACACTTAAAATGTTGCTGCCCTTTAAAAGTAATGTATTAGATATGGACCTCATTCATATTTTGATAACAAATTTTTTAAAGCAGCTGTTTGATCTTTACAATTGGATTCTTGTCTCAACGGACAAAATTTAATTTATTTCTATCTGAAAGACAAAATGCGATAGCATTATCGTTAATATAATCTTGTTTCTGGAAGGAATGTCTTATTTTTGTTATAGATGAATACTCGAAATTCTGAAACAAGGGTTAGAGTTTTGAGCCATTTATAAGCATTAACAATTTGATTTCATGTTCCAGAATACGATATAATGACAGCCCCTTGTTGTAATTTTTTTGTGATTTTTTATACAATTAATTTAAGTTAAATTTCAAGGACCATGCTTGTGAAATTAACATTCGAGAATTAGAACTCAATATTCGTTTTTCAAGTTCCTAATAAACCGAAAAACGCATTTTTTAAAATAACTTTTTTTTTCATCGGTTTGATTTTTGCCAAGATCAGAACATTTGAAGTTATTCTAAACAAATGCAACAGTAGTTTACCGCTGTTAGTCATAAATATAAAGGCGAAAATAAATTCGGGTAACAAACCAAAACTGAGAGAAACGCATCGAGTAAGAAAGGTAAATAACGGAACAACAGAAACGCTAAACTGCAACGAAAACAAACGTCACTATACATAGAAACGGACTATTTGATAATAATTGCGATATTCCTGACTTGATACAGGACATTTTAAGAAAAGATGATGGGTTAAACTATGTTTTGTGGTTTTTGCGCTAATATGACAATGTTAACAATACCGCTGAAACACAACGTTACGTGACAGGAATACAATACAGATAAACGCAAAAACACTCAGGAGAGAGAAATAAATTATAAATAATATAATAGTACATTACAACATCTAAACCAAAAAGTATAATCTAAAATTTCCGAAACGTGTGTCAATAGACATACACATTATCAGTAATTGACGAAACATGACCAAAATAAATCACGCATACATTTTATCTTCTTCATCTTCCAGTAAGCGGTCATCGTTAACTGGTTGACTATTCTGTCACATTATTGAGTGAGTGCATGACATTTTATTGAAATTTAATAAACAAAATTGGATGCAATTTAACTATATATACAGTGGCAATTAAAACATGCCATTTCAATTTAATGACGGAACTGAGCCTTGAAAGATTCAGTACTCGGGGGCGGAGACAGAACAGTTGGGCAAGGTGTTCCAACCTCTGATTGTTTAATGATAGAAGTTAACGACTCCTTCCATATATACAGTTGTTTTACATGATGGAATTCTAAATGCCTTTTCGTTGTTAATTCTGGACGCGCGCTCACTTGGTATTAGCTTATAGGATCTACCGATTTTGACATAGTTGTTCTGTAGCCTATAACGCATTATTAAGAGACTGAGTTTCCTTCGTTCTTGATGGGTAGACCATTCAAGGTGTTCAAACATGTGACCAACATATAAGCTGTTGTGGTATCTAAATTGGTAAAGATGAAAATGGTTAATGTGAAAATATCACTTTTAAAGGATTGTGTACGGTTAGAAACATACTGTATCTATTGGTTCAGGTCTTTATTAGTTTAAATGTTTCCAGATTTATGTTTGACCCTAGTACAATTGCTCACTAGCCCAGTATAGTCAGCGCTTCTGTGTTGACATGAATTATCATTTAGACTGAAATTCAAAACAGTGTGGCTTTGGCCATTGATTGACACATTAAATTCATCCATTGACTTGGACAATTTACGTGAACGTTTTTCTGTAACGACCACTGTTCACGACGTACCTACGATAGACATTTAAACTGTGGGGTCACCAAAGGTTTCTTAACGCCTTTAATTATAAAATAATTCGAAAAATTAATTAGGAATAACCTTTATTTTTTGATTTATATAATTGATAGAAATCAAAACATCGTGTTATTTCTGATTAATTTTTCGAATTACTTTATTAAGGTGTTGAGAACCTTTGGTGACCCCATAGTTTAAGTGTCTTTAAAAAGTACATAGTGAGCAGTGGTCGTTTCATACAAACGTTTACCTTAATTGTCCCAGTCAATGGATGAATTTAATTTGTCAATCAATGGCCACAGCCACACTGTTTTGAATTTCATTCTATGTGGTCATTATTTCTTTATCGATAGTTAACAATCTTTTTTGAAACATATTAGATTTTCTACTCTGGGAATAATCCTCAATGCTTTTAAACTTTATTTGAGCGTCAATGATGAGTCTTTTGTAGGCAAAACACGCGTCTGGCGTACAAACTTTTAATCCTGGTATAAAAAAATGAAAAGTTTAATTTCAGAGATTATAAACTGATCAGCAAATTAGACGGTCACCAAAAAGTGTTCTTTTTTAATAAACCTCTTTCAAAATAGATGTATACTGCATTATTAATTTAAAATAACACCAAATGTAAATATTTTGTTCTGTGTCTATATATTTGCTACACAAAGACTGAGAGTCAGTGATCTACTAAACCATAGCTTCTCACTACCAGCAAAAGTATTTGACATGAACAACTATTATCTTTTACAGCAGAATCGGAAACATTGTCAAGTTCGTGATTAACATCTATTCATACATTTGTATTAAAATGGTTTTGTATCCAAATGTGTATTGCTCACTCCAACACCTGCTCTTTAAGATAAGTATTTTTAAAACTCTGTCAGGGAACTATTGACACGTATATCAAGCCAAGCGCAAACTGAAAAAACAAAGTTAACCGAGGAATTGACGACAGCCATTGCTGGACAAGATAGAATTAATGGGGAAAGTCGTTCCATTGGAAAATGACATATGTTCTCAATCCGTGCCAATTAGTCTGATAATTGATTTCTGTCTCTATAAAAACGCCACTATTCCTATCTTTGTAATTGTTTACGATGTATAAAAGCATTTTTCATTCACCACCATATGACCACAACAATGCCAGTTGTCTTTCGGTGAATTGGAAGGGATGATGGACTACCTAATACAACATCAAACAAAGACAATTAAATTACATATAATGAAACGTATATTTTATAAAAATGTCAATACTAGATTTAAGTCATTCTCCATTGTCCAATTTTGAATAGTGTACTGTAATATACATTTAGACACTTTAGATATATGAGACATAAACACGCTTGATCAAATTGAGAAATTGTCCCGAGAACTTAAGTGTTTTAAAAAATCAAAATAATTTCATATATATAGACTTTAAAAAAATAGTTAATTTATTATATTAGTAAAGGAGTGGATTGAAAAGTGACCAGACACGGGATGTTAAATATTAGTTTTCATCCTCATATGACTGAAGGGAGATATTTGTAAAGTACACAGCAACCTGACTGTATAAAAATGTCATACAGATGAACGTTCACCTAATCTGACCCAGTCAATTGATAACCTGAGCGCATCAAGAAATGGTATTGTCCACGATGTTATGAAAATGATTCTAAGCCCCTACTGAATGTAAGTTCCCAAGAGCAAATGTCAAGTTACAGCTGCAATGAAGACAAGGATTGGAAAGAAGCTTTTGTTTTCCATCATTTGACATAAGCTGAAAGCAGACTTCCCAGTCTTCAATGTACTATACACAACAATATGATTTTTCTACAAATCCAATGTTGCTTTTATAATTTTAAGAAGTTTGAAATAATCGATAGGGAGTATTTTTCAATGTAATAAAGAAAATACTTCAGGTATGGTAAATAAGTGTCTCAATGTTATATTCAAAGTATGAGAAGTAAGGATTGTTGTTATCATCTTAAATAAGTAAATCTATGTCAAAATTAAAAGTTTAAATAAGCATGCAGATTAACCAAAACAGAAACACAGAATTCAAAAGTCTTCTTATAAGTCAGGTATATGACAGTTGTTATCCATTCGTTTGTTTGAGCTGTTGATTTAGCCATTATGATTATGGACCTTCCGTTTTGAATTTTCCGCGGAGTGCAGTATTTTTGTGATTTTACTTTTTCTAACAGACAGGACAATTATATCCATGGCTGATTGCTACAATTCCGTCTGTTTAAAATAAAATGTTAATACTGTTGGTTTTCTCAACATACCCTTTAAAATTTCGTAAAAGAAAATGAGTACGATAATCATAACCTTTTTTTCTACAAACGGTTACGTTTCCTATATGTAATACTTGCACGGGAATTTTCAGTAGATTACAGATTAAACAGACATAAGACAATCAAATTACGTAAGATTCCAATTACAATGAGGATTCCACTTCATAAAACATCAAGAAGGAAGGTAAAATAAAATAATAGGTCTGTAAGAACTGTTTCTTTCACAAACCACCGAACAAAATACCAACTGAAAATCAATAATAAAACCGTTATGTTTGTATAAGCACAAATTTCTGATTTTTCTTTGGCAACAAATATTAAGACTTACGGGTTGGAGATACAAAAACAAAAGTTGCATTGTGAAACACGTATTGTTGTACTCAAATAAGACCATGGACCTTAAAAATATAATTAGTTTAGAAAAACTTCGATATAATGAGTAGAGTGCCTGTATGTTTGTACTTTGGTAAGGATTCAAAGTCGAATTTTATCACATCTGATTTCTCAGTACCGTCTCAGTAAATTACAATCATTTTCATAATAGCGTGAACAAGATCATTTCTTGGCGCCATCAGGTTATCAATCAACTGGATCAGATTAGGTGAACGTTCGTCTGTATCGCCCACTTTTCATATCGTACGTGTAATAGATATTTAATCTGGGATTGCCAAAGGTTCTAAATGCCGAAATCAAGTAATACAAATAACTAGTATATAACTAAACCTTATCTGTTTATTTAAATGTTGAATACCTAAACTTTCTATTTTTCTTCTCTGCGCATTCTATATATTTCTCATTTATTCCATTTAAATCCCCGTTGGTAGCCTCTGACAGACTGAGTGAGCGTAAAATCACTGTTATCGATAGCCGATGACAAACAAGTTAAAGGTAAATGATTCAGTATTATTACCAACATAAGCATTGCTATTGTCCACGCTGTTATGGAAATGATTCTAGTATGTGCTTCTGTAATTTAAAGATAAGATTTGATATGAGAACAATACATACACTATTCTTATGTTTAATTTAAATAGTTATTTTTTATTTCTAAATGGAATTGATGGAAAAGCCAGCAATAAGCCATTTTACAAATAAGCCTTGTGAAAGAGATACGTTGAAATAAAAAGTAGGATAAACAACCGAATGTGCGATCAAACATCAGACATCAGTTAAAATGAAATAGTTAACTTTTTGGACATTTCAATCATTTTAATTTTTCAAAGATGATTGTACGAACTCTCCAGAAACCATCCGAAGAAAAATGGAACTAATTTAAACCCGTCACAGGCAGTTTATAGCTTTTGGTCATTACCTGTCGGTGACTGTTTAGACCTGCTGGTTATTACACATTATAGACTGTCTACATCTGTTGGCATAAAAAGTAACTCATTATGCTTCTGTCTTCTACTTATATTTAAACTTAAATGTGTGAAAAATGTGTTCAAAAATTGCTTTAAGGAAATAATGTTTGTAATAATAAAATTATAATGACAAAGTCGCTATGCGTAAGAAAATAAACTTGGCCATAAAATATTGAAATTGATACACGGAATCGATATACAAATGTAGACTCCGAACTGTAAAAATGTCTATGTCGCCGATATCTCCATCATTACTATTGGAATTACAATGCAAAACAAATCTACAAACAGCACTAATCTTTGTAATTGGATGAAAAGAAATCTCTATAGAACGCTCGGAGATTTAAATACCCTGTGTCCAATCATGCGTGACAGGTACTGCAATACAAGATACATTTGTCATCAAGTTAATTGGTCTGGATCAAGTCAAATGCTACGATTCTACCAAGTATACAACTTTGAAATTGGAATGACCAAATGAAATCGACATCAGTTCCATGGGTCTCGCGAGATTTGACGTCAACAAACCACACTTAGGTTAGATTAACGGTAAATTGTATATTTGCATTACTTATCTCCCTTGGCGATATACCACAAAGAGGTTCATCTGCTAAACTTGATGGTGAAAATGTCGAAACTTATTCAGCTATTGAATAAATCCATTACACGTACTATCTTAACAAATTGGTCTAATTGTGTTTATTTGATATTTAGAAAGGACATCAATTTCGTTGTAACGACGGTAAACCATATCCATTTGCAATCTTCTAAAAATATAGCTTTCAGACTTTCCTCTTTATTGATTTGACAGTAACGTAGCTACTATTTTGTCACTTGTTGAATTGGTATAACAATCTGTAATGTTAATTTGACTTTAAATCTAATTAAACATCTCGGAGGCTACTGTGATTTCATACAGAAACTGTTATTTTATCTTAATTTGCCAGCACGGTTCTTTCTCATTCTTTATTGTTCGTGAATTATACACATCTTATCATTTTATGTTTTTCTTGCTATGGAACTCTCACTAATGCATGGTATCTTGGGTTTGAATGACAATCTAATTTTAGAGTTGTTTGGAGGTATGCTTACAAGGAAACGTTGAATTACGGAATTTCTACTCCTCGATATGATAAATGACAATAAGGAAAGGTGTTATTTGATCTTCAATTAAGACTTTATTTATTATACAAGGTTTCATCACTCATTAAAAATCAAATAGTTTTAGGATTCAAATTACCGAAAAAGGAAATAACTGAGTTAAGAATAAATTGGATGATTCAGTTTCTACAGACACAAACATTTATAGAAAACTTTGGATTCCAGCACTGCATGCTGATAGTCATCAGTAAAATGCCATGTCAAATGTGGAACAGACGATATTAGTGGGGTGTCATTAGTCCATTTTTCTCTAAAAATTAGTTAACTGAATTCATAAAATTGTACAGTTCATTTAAATTTAATATAATTTATCTATCTTGTCTTAGGATAAAGACTTAATGTAACTTTAAGTCTATATCATCTCTAGAACTTTGTAAGCATGTCACATGTTTGGGTTTGAACGAAAAATGGTTGTCTCAGATTTAGAACAAATTCATTAGTGGTAGCGCACATTATTTCGTTCGGCTAAATAATAAGTTATATGATATGTATAGCACTCGAAGGCTTAACTTTATTCTTCTCATCATGTGTATGAAGTTCTGCTACTTTGTGATATTCAAAGTACAACACTTCATGTGTAAAGTCTTTGTGTATGGTATGCATGCAGGGTTCATTGACTCAGGGGCTAAGCTATAACAATGATTTGAACCTTCATCAGACAAAATGTCGGCATTTATTGCATGTGTTCTTACAAATTGAATTACATCAGATAATTATTATCATTAATTTTTTCTCTAGGAAGTCCTTGCAATACCTTTATATTCTAAAGTGTAATGATTTGAATAAAATAGATTAATGATAATTTTTAAAGGGTTTCGCATGCCAAAAGTCATTACAGTCAAGTGGTACTTATGACAATAAGGTCATTTTTTCTTCTTCCTTCAAACCATTAATTATTGCGCTTAAAAGATTTCTTATGCATAAAACAATAAGAAAGGTATTCAACAATTTTCAATTTCCTTGCTTTATGAATAAATATAGAGGTGAAAATTACTCTTTCCTCCCAAGATGTTGTGAGGAAAACGAATAATACAAAATACATGGAAATATATTAACTACGTAGTGTATGTACACTGTCAAAATAGAATCGAAAATTATTTTACTACGTTTGGGAGTAACATAAAAAAGAAGATGTGATATGCCAATGAGACAACTCTCTACAGGAGACCAAATGACACAGAAATTAACAACTATAGGTCATATTGTAATTCACGCTTTTCATTTAATTTTAAAACTGACCGAAAATCAAAATTAAAAAACTGAAGTATATAGACATCGTAAATCCAATAGAAGTGTAATGGTACATTGCTGCATTGGAATGTTTGTATTTTCTATTCTCTGAAATATCACAAAAAAGATACCAGGCTTGTAATTTTGGGTTGTTCACTCAATATTGTCAATGGAACTGTAATATAAACAATTTTAAATATGTAGGTGGGAGGTTAAGCTAGCTATATACAACCAGGTTTAACCAACCATTTTCTTCGGAAAATGTCGGTACTCAGTCAGGAATGTGGTACTTGTTTCTTTAATTGATAGCGTTTGATTTTGTCCGTTTCTATGAACTTCCCCTTTGTAATTGCCTACGCAAGACTCATCAGGGGCGCTTGATTTAAAACAACTTAAGGGCAACAACAAATCGTACTTACAGTTTTAAAGATGGACATATGTATTCAAAGTACAATGTTATCTTTTAATCTAGTTTTGATTGGAAGCAGCAATATTACGGAGTGTAAATCAACATTATAGTCACAGAAATGTAGAAATGAATCACGTATTACTATAGTCTAGATTAGTCCAAATGTCTACAGAAGTATCAAAGAAAGAAATAAAATACAAGAAAGCAGTTCAGCGTTGATTGCTGATGCATTCTGAATGGAAATACAATCATTATCAGTATTGTTTAGGAGGTTTAAAAGTGACATAAAATTGGGAAAAATCAATGCTTGTAGATTAGGAAATGCCGATCTCATTTCCGTTCCCTTCATAAGGTAAGCGGATAGGGCTATAATCCCGATACATCGTTATCTTATGCGAAAAATGAAAGCTAATATGGTACAAACATAGAGAAATCTGGGAGGGGATAAGAATAACTTAAACACCGGTAGGTGGGATACAGTCGTGATTGTTCTTTTGCCAGATAAATATACTAAGGAATGTAAAAAATTATAAAAACTGATCAGCGTTGTGCAAACTTGCTTTACACTGAATTTTACTGAAATATGCTCTAAAACATGTCTTTAAGTCTTGTAGTTCGAGTTACTTAATTATATCGTAGTGGCATTTTTACTTTTAAAATTTTAAAGTGCTAATGGCTGTAAAACACGTTTTTATACTTATTATTTTATTGGAATATAAATCAAAAGCATGTTCTGGGAAACGTCTACCTTTGGAATATGAATTCCAAGAAAACCCTCGAAGAGCCCGTATTTACCATTTTAAATTATCCTACAAAAAGCGCACTTGATTTCTAATGACGCAATATTATGACTGTTGTCTGTTTCTCCACATTTCAGATTGTTTGAGTTAATACATTGTCACTGAATAAATTGCGTCTGAAATAATGGATGTTCATACAAATATTTGCTGCTCGAATATTGTTTTACTTGCAATGAAAATACCCCGAACACATTGACACATATTAGTTTAAAAGTAATAATATAAGAGTGGGCATCAATTGTAGCTTGGTCATGACAATGGGACTTCAGTTTGACTGTACGGAATATTTAATACGCAGACATCACTCATTTGTTTTAGGACTAATAAGATGTTATGTTTAATAATTGGGGAAATGCTCTTTGTAAGAAGAAAACTGTAAAGATTTCAGTGCGTCGAACAACTTTTCAGGTGAATCCTAAGGGCCATCGTTTCTGTTCCTACCGAATGCTAAAATGTGGTATTTATAAACGTCAATGAGACTTTAAGGACTTTCAGGAAGCCAGCAATTAAACTTGATCTTGTTTTCAAACGTCAATTCAAGTTCTACACCTTTCTACAGGTTAATCTACATGCATTTAAGATCTAGCTATAAATTTGTTACCGGTCGCATTATAAATTGTAGCCAAATAATAAGTTTCGGTTTTGTTTGTGCAGAAGCGTACAAATGTATGTTACTCCATTACTACAATGGATGTATTGCATTCTGGTAGAACATGTGCACTTTTTATAAATCAAAACCAGCATCCTCGAAGAACTCGATGCTTTGGTTTGTTTTTTAGTTATGTGTTCTTTTAATACGATATATGTGATCAATCAGTTGGTACAGATTCTTTATAATATACAACACGATAATTAAACTTTTGTCGCAACGATATGTATACATGATTGTTTGCAGACAATTTTTTTTCTTTGGACAATTTGACAAAGACAGATTATTGATACATATTATAATCAAATGCAATTGCCAGATCTGTTTGTTATTGACAAACAATCTATCTTGTGAAAATATGTATGTCTGGTCACGCGAAAGGTTGTCTAAACTTTTAGTCGGATGCAAACGTTCAGACTTTTGTTAATGCTGAATAAGTTGTTTACTGTACATTTTACAATACAGTTTTGCTAGACTACACTGATCAACTAGCGTGTTACCGTCAATTACCACACAACATACAGTGCATTTACATAAATAAATTATACCAAAATCGAACGTAATGCTCTTATGCATGATATGCACGGATTTACTAACTCGATATTTGCATTGATTACTCATTTTTCTTTCTGGCTTTTTTTTTACAGGTTTTAGTTGATGCTTTGTAACAATCCCTTTGTAACGAGTAAAGAATTCGTTAAACATAAACCTTAATGGTGATCTGATACAAGATATACACCCTTTGTAACGAGTAAAGAATTCGTAAAACATAAACCTTAATGGTGATCTGATACAAGATATACACCCTTTGTAACGAGTAAAGAATTCGTAAAACATAAACCTTAATGGTGATCTGATACAAGATATACACCCTTTGTAACGAGTAAAGAATTCGTAAAACATAAACCTTAATGGTGATCTGATACAAGATATACACCCTTTGTAACGAGTAAAGAATTCGTAAAACATAAACCTTAATGGTGATCTGATACAAGATATACACCCTTTGTAACGAGTAAAGAATTCGTAAAACATAAACCTTAATGGTGATCTGATACAAGATATACACCCTTTGTAACGAGTAAAGAATTCGTAAAACATCAACCTTAATGGTGATCTGATACAAGATATACACCCTTTGTAACGAGTAAAGAATTCGTAAAACATCAACCTTAATGGTGATCTGATACAAGATATACACCCTTTGTAACGAGTAAAGAATTCGTAAAACATAAACCTTAATGGTGATCTGATACAAGATATACACCCTTTGTAACGAGTAAAGAATTCGTAAAACATAAACCTTAATGGTGATCTGATACAAGATATACACCCTTTGTAACGAGTAAAGAATTCGTAAAACATAAACCTTAATGGTGAGCTGATACAAGATATACACCCTTTGTAACGAGTAAAGAATTCGTAAAACATAAACCTTAATGGTGATCTGATACAAGATATACACCCTTTGTAACGAGTAAAGAATTCGTAAAACATAAACCTTAATGGTGATCTGATACAAGATATACACCCTTTGTAACGAGTAAAGAATTCGTAAAACATAAACCTTAATGGTGATATTATACAAAATACATGCATGCATTGTAGGCAAAGCGTTAAAAACAAAATTGTTGATTTGAGTATACGTCCAAATAAATGGTTGTGTAAGCATTAGTGGTATTTTCCAAACGATAAGACGGCAAATCGGTGTTATTTCAGTAGAACAAATCAAATCGATTTTATCGGTCCAAAAAGAATACGTATATAAAAAAAATTGTTCACTTGTTCACATACAAAACCAACCATTTGGGTGCATTGTACAGAAAATTAAATATGTTTAAATATTTGTTTTTGAGCAGTATATATTCAGGAAATAATGTAAAAATTTTAAAGATTTTTTTTTGTATTGAAGTAGATCATTTCAAGCTTTACCTCTTAATGTATACTTTTTAGATTATTCGTGATAAAACGGCAGTTTGTGACAGGCTGGTTAGTGAAATATGCTGGTTTATTTAAAATTTTATTTTTCAAATTGTATTTATATAGATAATACGAACGATACCTTTTGTTTTGTTTCTTTTATGAGAAAATTAACTAGTCATTTTTATATTTAGTAATAATTAATACAAATAAAATGTTTGATAAAAAGTCTTTTTACGTTATCTTTTAAAATAACCACTATTATTTCTTTTTTCTCTTGTAAACACAATACATAATCAAATATTAAGAGTGAAACCAGCTATAACAAGAAAACCATTAAGACTTTGAGACTGCCAAAAGGCAGTACGCGGGGGCTTTTGGAAAATCTTGGATGATTTAGTGGGGTTGTTTTCTTTCCTTCTAGGTCGAACCAGTTAGCAAAACCTACGTTTAGAGAAAGTGCATGCCTGCTTTGCAGAACTCTTAAAAAAAAAAGGCACACTTGATATGCATATTAACACTGATAATTTTTAAGGCCCTTTATAGCTTGCTGTTCGGTGTGAGCCAAGTCTCCGCGTTGAAGGCCGTATACCTTGACCTAAAATGGTTTACCTTGATAAATTGTCACTTGGATGGAGAGTTGTCTCATTGTCACTAATACCACATCTTCCTATATCTATTTTACAATTCAACATGCATGTAGCGATTCAGTGTCAGTTTAACTTTTAGGCATTCATTCTGTTCGACCCAACTCACAGAACATACTTGTTGAATATATTATTTATCTATTCTGGTCCTGAATATATATGAAATATTTGCTACTGGACGTTAAGTAAACAAGAACAACAATCAGAATTTAAATTATTTTTTCTAATATGATACAACAGATACTTTGCTTTGTTCTTTAGACCGAAGTTATTGATGTTTTACCATGGTGTCTAATGTCACCGACATCAAAAGTTATATATAAATAATTAATTTCAATTTATATTCCTAACACTTATCTATATGGATTCAGAATACGTCTTTCATATAGATATAGATTTTTAGCAGGTAATGTTTTCTTTTTCTCATTAAAAAACTTCAATAATGCCATATATATGAATCAGATTTCTCGTTAACGTATTTTAAAAGTTGTGCATTGTAGTTGTTTTATGGACTTTGCAAAGCATTTCGAAAAAGCAGTCTGCGTTGACTTTGGGAATAAATTATTAGGGAAAATTTTGGTTTTATTTCTACGAGGATGTACTTTAAAATCTAGACAATATTCATTTTAACGACCAAAACCAAAAATGTCTCATAACTGCAATGATTTGTATAGTCGGTTCTTACTATTATAATACTAAATCCCTGTTAACAGTTAAAAACTTTTCGAAAGATCGCTAAACACATTTTCTATTAGTATCCATGTTGGACCACAGAACACCACTCAGTACTTAAAAGACACAGGAAATTTTCCTGACATTAATTACATACAATGCCTGAAATATACATAATTGATTCTTTTGAATAATATTATAGACATTTATCTTTATTCAGACGAATTTTGTCAACTATAAGTGGCATCCATCAGAGGCTAAGACACTTAATTGCAAAGTAAGAGTGCAAATATCTTCTATAGCCATTTAAGAAGGCAACGTTCAGTTTGATCAATTAAATCATTAATTTTGCTTTAAAACATAACATATTCCTGAACTATCATGCTTTACAGTCTCATATAAAATCGATCCTATGTTGCATAATTTGAAAAAATATTCTTTTATAACTTTCACTTTAATATATAAGTGTTGTGCACTAAAAGCAAATGCTGGTTAATGACATGCGAAAAAAAATGAAAAACCCTGTTAAATTACTCATTGTCTCTTAAGTATAAATAATTATTTCAATTGTTATAAAATTTGCATGAGATGTTCTATCGATATGAAAACTGTCACCATTAGTTTTGATATTCGATCCCTTATGTCAAAAGTTCTAAAGCAAAAACGAAAACAAAAGAAGATATTCTATGACATTTCTGCCAAAATGTCTGTCGAAACAACACAACATATGGAAGGAAAACACTGCATGGTACACAATGCAATATACAACAATAAGAGATTGAAGATAACAAACATTCAAATACATAATTAAATATATGAAAAACTTGACAACGAAATGGCAAAATACGAAAAACAACCAGAACTTTTTACAATTTGTATTTTTCGGAGATAGGTCTTGCGTCCATTCAACTGCAACAGTTATTGTTCAATTTAAACATTATTGTTTAGAGGCCTGCCCCAGTGCAGGATTTTCACTGAGGTGAAGACCAATTGGTGGCCTTTGGCTGTTTTCTGGTCTTTGGCCGGTTGAATTATTATATCTTTGACATTTTCCCTAATCCATTTACTAATCTAATGGGAGGCAAAACATCATATGAGCAACAAAAAAAAACCAAAAAAAACCAAACAAACAAAAAACTGAGCAACATGTACCCGACAAAAAAGCGGAGATGATCTCAGGTGCTCCGTTGTTATATATGTTATACATAGATTCTATAATGGTCAAGCGACTCGTGATGGCGTCCGTGAAATTGTCGAAGGGTTAAATGATATTCAGTACTGGTATCTCATATGTTAAATCAAATGTCAATGACATTATGAAGGGATCCATCTAAGAAATATCAATGACAAGGCTGCTGCAATAGATCTTGTATTACAACTCAAGTTTCCAACTGCATGTCAATACATGGAGTGAAATAAAATAATCTATTTCTACATAATTTTCTGAACTCAATGATTTCTGTTTTATTAAAAATTTGTGCTGAACTGAAGTTTCTATCTATAAAAAAAAAGAAGATTTGGTATGATTGCCAATAGGACAACTCACCACAAAAGACCAAAATGACACAGAAATTAACAACTATAGGTCACCGTACGGACTTCAACAATGAGCAACGCCCATTCCACATAGTCAGCTATAAAAGTCCCCAAAATGACAATGTAAAACAGTTCAAACGAGAAAACTAACGGCCTATTATAATCTACGAATCAACGAAAAACAAATATGTAACACACAAACAAACGACAACCACTAAATATCAGGCTCCTGACTCGGGACAGGCACATACATAAAGAATGTGGCGGGGTTAAATAGCGGGATCCCAACCCTTTCCTAACCTGGGACAGTGTTGTAACAGTACAACATGAGAACGAACCATAAAAGCAATTGAAAAAGGCTTAACTCATCAGATGGATAAAAATACAAGTACTATAAATACAAGTGAACGTGGCGTGGTACTTATACATCCCAACAACAAAAAGACTTTAAGCACAGATATGAGACTACTCGAAGCTACTGACAGCTAGTTCGAAGCCACTAACAACTAATTAAAAAAATCATGCATCTAAGACTAAATCTTATTCTATCTGCATAAAACATGTTGTATCTTTTTGGGGTGACATCGAAATGGGACAATGAAAGGATATCATATAAAAAAAAGAAGATTTGGTATGATTGTCAATGAGACATCTGTCCACAAGAGACCAAAATGACACAGACATTAACAATTATAGGTAACCGTACGGCCTTCAACAATGCATACATGTTTACTGGAAATGGTTCGCCCTGTTGAAAAACAACAGAAAAAAAGGTAGAAAACGTAGTTTCAATTTCAAAGTTTATAACATTTTAATATTTCAAGATTGCAACCAACAAGTATATACATATTTCAATTTAATAAGAAGAAAAAAAAAAAGAAATTGGTTTGGTTTATTTTAGAAGCGTTCGTTTGTCACTGGATTTTACATACAGGGATATTCTTGTTATATATTTCTTGAAGCGAATCATTAATTTTTGACAAATTCTTTTCCATAAGAAACAGAGCGAACTATTTTACACAAGTAAATGAAAAACATAAAGTAAAGGCTGCATTGTTGGTTGGTTATGGTGGACCATTCGGATGTATATATATGGTGTAACGGAAGAAGACTTTATTCAATCGTAGTGGTGTCCGTTAGACCAGATGGTTCAATTGCAGTGCTTCTAAAACGATTTAGATTAGAATGTTCCTGAAGTTATTAAAACAGTTTTCAAGGCAGTAATCTTGCACATGAACATTTTCAGTATTCAAATGTCCATAGGACTATACGGAGAGTCGAAACTGCACAAATTATAAATTTTGAGACTTTAAAGCAAAACTTTCAGTAATACAGACCATGTACCTTTGTGACATGCATTAGAGACCCCGCAAATTATATGATTTATATAAAAACTCATATCCTTTTGTATTAACAATAAATAAGTGAAATATTTTAAAAATTGGTTTAGTTTTTGACATTCTTGTTATCGCAAATGCAAGACTGACTTGCGAGTGTGAGACTTCTTTTGCGTTTGCGATAACAAAAATGTCAAAAACTAAACCAATTTTTAAAATATATTATTTATCTATTTGCTTAAAAGTATATAAAAAGCAAATTTAATTTTTAAAAACTATTAAGCAAATAAATAATGTCCTTCAGGCATTGTGAAATTTTTATATTTTGATATAGATCTATTATTTTCATTGTATCCGGTTGTTGATAGTTTATTTAGAGACAAAACAGATTAATTACATGATTAGTTGATGTTTATAATATATAAAATTAATTATCAAAATTCAGTGATCGAACATTTTCCTATATATAGAAAACAGACATATTGTCTGCACAAACCATAATTCATCACATTATTTGTATTAATTGTTGGTTGAAAACTTATAATTCTAACTATATATATATAGAGGGTAAACATTATAGCTGCTAACTTACGAATACTATACGGCCTTCGTCAATGACAACGACCAATTATTACAGTCTGTCTATATAGTGTATAATACTATACGGCCTTCGTCAATGACAACGACCAATTATTACAGTCTGTCTATAAGTGTATAATACTATACGGCCTTCGTCAATGACAACGACCAATTATTACAGTCTGTCTATAAGTGTATAATACTATACGGCCTTCGTCAATGACAACGACCAATTATTACAGTCTGTTTATAAGTGTATAATACTATACGGCCTTCGTCAATGACAACGACCAATTATTACAGTCTGTCTATAAGTGTATAATACTATACGGCCTTCGTCAATGACAACGACCAATTATTACAGTCTGTCTATAAGTGTATAATACTTTAGCAACATTGAAACGAAAACAAGTTGATTGATTGATTTGTTTTAGTGTTTAACACCTTTTTCAGTATTATTCGATTTTTCCTGGCAGTCACTTTTTATTCGTTGGGTAAGACGAAGTTACTTGAGTGTACCACCGACCTTCAGCAGGAAAACTAGCAGTCTTATAGTCAATAAAGATTGGAGTCAACCGCAAGTTTATCGTAGTGTCCAAACACACAATATCAGTTTTAAAAGGTTATAAAGTTGATGTAAAAAACTTTTACATATTTGTGCCATTACAGGTACAGTAACATACATAGAACAAGTATCCTTTATAATATCATGATATAAATGCAAAAATTACAATTTAGATTGTTCTGCTAATGAATCGTTCGTACATGTACTTCAAATCCCAATTGATTTATAATAACTCTTATTTTTTTTACTATAATTCAAATATTTTCGTTTCTTGGCTATAATGGTTAAATTTTGACGGGATGATTTCTTAAATAGTTATCATTAACTTAAGTTTTTGATGAAATTAATTCTGTTATTTATAGTTTGAAGCAAGACTATAATAATTAACGCTGCCTCTTTGTTGAGATTATAATTCTGTACATATATCTATTTGTTCTTGTTATTGCGCAAGATCATGTCTTTCTGTACTGATAAAGATGTTGTATCAGTCACCGATATTAGAGTATAGAATTTCATGAGTTTAATATACGCTGATCATGCATGTTATTAGTTATACTGCTTGCATAAATGCCGTAAATATTTAAGATAAAGATACATTTCTATTATGGGTTATTTTATTAGATAAAAGATATTAGATATATATTTTATGTCCATTTCATTAGTTTATTAATTGCGAATATATAGGATGATTGCAATCATAAATGGCTTCTGCAATGAGGTTGTATTCTAAACACTCTCCAATTTTATATGACATTTTATGTAGAGCTCGATTGGTTCTTTTTGTTGGAGCTATTGCCTTTGTCCCTTCTGAAAGGTATTAATGTAGTAAAGCAGGATCTATTTATCCTCCAGGTACAAATTTACCCGAGCATACACTGCGTTTTTGTGGGTTCTTGTTGCTTAGTCTTGTGTTCATTAAGTGTTTTGTGGACTCGTTTGTATTTCATAGCCTCTCATGTATGTTGCCGTGACGATATCAGTTTCTTTAAGCTTTCGACTTATGTGTGAAGAATATCCAAATTGTATCTGCCGCCTCTTTTTATTCTTGGGATCTGTTAACTGTTTCACAATTTTATGATTATTCAATGGTTGACATTTTGTTATATCCACCTTTCTATGTCTTTCTATGTTGTTGTCTAAGACTGTATGTTGACCTAGATGTCTTAAGGTTATGTTGTCATTGGATTGCTGTCTCATTGACTGTCACGACCCTTTGTATTTATACATATGAGTAGCGCATTATATTTTGAGATTTCGAGAGTGATACAGAATTTTTTCTATCATAATCCATACATATATTAATATATGTCCAGCTAAAAAAATAAGTCTTGATTATATTTTTCAAACAATTAGACTAAAACAACATTATATTCTATTAAGTTCATAGTAATTATTTGTCAGTTATTTTAATGTACATAAAAGTGAATTGTTGATCTGTTCCAGTAAATCCCAAAAGATTCATCGACACCAACTTTGTGAATCAGATAGTTTCTGTCATTGAAGCGGGTCGAAATTAATACATTAACATCAGTTTAAATCAACTAATTAGTATTTCTCACCTGACCACTTCATTGCACCTTTAACTGTTCGTGTGGTTATCTCAAATCGTATCCATTCGTCTGGTCACGCATGATTTCTAATGAATCTTGTTTCGTTTCATAACAAATCTATTAGCAGAAAGATCCATTTGGCGCCAAGTTTTCCTTCGGGAAATCTTTTTGTTAGTTGCAGAAAGTATTAACGTTTCAGAAGTACGAAATATGTAATTGTCTTGGGAAGCATATCACTCAATTCCCGATGTTTGCGCCTCACGGCCTGAAGGGGTTTTACAATTGCTTAAGACATCTTTATGTAGCAATCTTTTCACTATAATTGTAATTTTTCTGAATTGTTTCTTGTTAATAGTTGTTAATAGGATTGTTCTGTATGTACTTAAAGAGTATTGCCAACATCGGAACACATCCAGAAGTGCCATTATGTCTCTTTCATGGTATTGTTTGTTTCAAGTTCTCTTTTAATTCTGTGATTTGCTTTCTTAAAACTGCACACTTGACATATTTCCATGCAGTTTTTTGGAAACCCGATCTGTTAATTTCGAATTAGGAACCATATTAAATGAAGTGAGAAATTTATGAAAATCACAAAATGAATGTTTTAGATATCTATCGTGCGTGATGACGTCACAAAATGAAATGACATTATAGAAGAGAGATATCGAAGGGACATTCAAACTAATAAGTTGAAAACAATCTGACTTTATCAAGGGAAAAAAACGAAAATTTCGAAAGAACAAACAATAGTACACGAAACACAGCATAGAAAATTATTGACATATACCTTTGGTCACAGGCACTTATCTCAGAAAAAAATCCTACATACTTTAATATAAGCATACTACTAGTACATTGAGATGGTATATAAAAGTCTAGTCTGAATGAAAGAGAAAGCAAGAAAGGTGATATTTTTTTAATTATCATGTATGAAGTTATTATAGGTTCTGAACGATATCTAACAGTTTAATTCCGTTGTCAGTCTGTGGCGTCGTATCAATGACTTTATATTTTTAAAGCCGACTTATTAAAATTTCGTTCTATTAATTCTAGCACTAAACGACGGGAATTTTAGAAAAGTTAAAATGATGGTTAAGGACGCTGGGCGAAATGACATCATATTTATTTAACAAATCTACTCGGATTGATTATATATAATTGTTTATTACTATAGTGCTCGAAACTGTAAAGGTTCATTCATATATCGTACAAATGTATGTACAAATATAAATAAAATGAGACAGCAACCTGGCATTAAACAATAGTCAAATGTTTAAATAAAATGTTAAATACCAGTGGCAGATCTAGAAATTTTATAAGAGTGGGTCCGCTCCAGTCATGTTTCAGTGATTCCCTATATGATCAACCATTTTCCCCCAAAGGGGCGGTGGTCCCCTCGTCTCTGAAAACGACACTTTGCTTATAGATTGAAAAAGTAGTGAGAAATTGTGATCATCGACTGTCCATTTAATCTTGTTAAAGATCTATGGTTAAACATATCTGTATTCAATGAGTTTTATTCTGAAAAGATTATCATCACTATTTTTCGTATAATCAATGTTTTATCATAGATGTAATACCCTATAAAGGGCCTATAACAATTTGAACAAAAAAACAAATGGTCTAATCTATAAAAAAAAAATTGTGTTTTGTAGATTCGCCTTTTTGTGTAAAAGGTCTTTTTATTTAAAAGCAAATTCAACTAAGGATATTTGAGTGAATTCTGCATTCATTCGTCTAGCCCATTGAACACTTGTGCTATTATAAACTTCCTTATTTCAAGGACAAACTTTTTTTTACAGATATATCACTAAATTCTCTATCAAGATGGCTTAATATGTAAAAGTCAACCTTTACATCAGATGTTGAAGTACTTTCCAATGTTTCCAAGTAATCGAACAGATTTTCTCCCTCTCCCCAAGTTGTATTACATCTATGGTTTTATCTATATGGCCTTCATACAATGTATAACCATGGAAGTATTATATTGACAATTTGTCAATATAATACTTCCATGGTATAACCATCCGTAATCTTTCCAACTTTATGTTGGTGGGTGTATTTTGCAATGGTGGGTTAATTAAAACAATATTCTTTATGCAACTGACTTGAAATTCGAAAAGATTTTTCGTTTATTCAAGTTAAGAAAGGTCAACGTTGTAGAAAATCATTACTCAAACGTTTTCATTTGTAAGAAGTCAGAAATTACACATGAAATACTAATGATTTTCGATGTTTGCGACAGTCCCTGTATTTATCTTTTCACGGTCTGACATGACAGGAATAACTAGTCCATAATTTACGATCTATCAAACATTAAAATGTCGTTATTACCATCAAGGTTCATTCAGTTATCTTATCTTACAACGATAGAATTATAATTACAATCATTTAAGTACAGTTTCGAATTCTCCTCACCTAATAATTTATCCCATGTATAATCGGATGTTAAGGGTTTAAATTCTGTTATTATTTAAATTTTCTTGCCTAATACCGCCATTCTAATGCAGATCGTTTTTCTGTTATGTCATTAGCAAAAAGTCGATATTTTGCATTAACATTTTACATTTGTTAATTCTTTAAAAAAATCTTTTTAGAAAAAGAAAAAAAAAATATAACGGCGGTTGTTGGGAACTTAATTCTCTGTCTCTGTATAATGTTCTGAAGAGTTAAGCTCTTAATGCAATATGACAAAGCTGAAGCCAATTTAGTATAATTTAGTTAAAACACGAGAGAGTCAATAACAATCGTTTTGAAAGAAAGATTATCTTAGAAGATAGTTCCGGCGACATAAGCTTTTTTTCATAAGAAAACTCAGAAAATGATTAAATTAGTGACACGCATCTTATATGCTATCAATAATGTTAACACTGTTTGATACTAAATGTAAACTTTTAAAGATTCGAACCCTCAAGTGCATATAAAATAACAATATACAAAGCTTGATATATTCAAATTTGGCAGGTAGGGGACAGAAGACCCTGATATATTTAAATTTACAACACAGCAAATGATATAATATAAAAAAATAAGTACACAATGAAACAACGATCAAGAATTGAGAAATGCTTCTTTCTCATCATATACAAGATTGTAATCTACTGTAGAGAGATGCAGAATTATGAATACAAATATATATGGATAGACGTCAATAAAAATAGCGAGCTAACAACACTTGAACGCCCCCCCCCCCCCCCCTCCCAAAAAAAAAAGACTAGCATGCTAGTACACTTACCTAGCAAGACGATTAAACAGTTCAATATATTTAATGTGTACTGTATTTTTATACTATTAATGTAAGTATATATATATATATATATATATATATACTTACATTATATCATGTACTGCAGTACGCCGCTAGATTAAAACTGACGTGGAAAGGTAACACACGGCCAGCGAAAGCTCTTTTTTTTAAGAGCCCAGGTGGTCGTGTGGTCTAGCGGGACGGCTGCAGTGCAGGCGATTTGGTGTCACGATATCACAGTAGCATGGGTTCGAATCCCGGCGAGGGAAGAACAAATTTACAGATCTAACATTGTTGGGTTGATGTTTAGACGAGTTGTATATACATTATGTACACAGCCATGTATCACCATCATTGATGGCGATCCGATGGATACATCTGTTGTACAATGTAGGGTTGTCACTGACTCGGACGTACTTATAAATATAATTATTTTCTGTGACTGTATCTTACATTAATTTGTAGGATCCTTTACTATAGATAATTTAGCTGATCTGTAACAATAACATCTTCATGCCTTATATATCATGTACGCCGCTAGATTAAAACTGACGTGGAAAGGTAACACACGGCCAGCGAAAGCTCTTTTTTTTAAGAGCCCAGGTGGTCGTGTGGTCTAGCGGGACGGCTGCAGTGCAGGCGATTTGGTGTCACGATATCACAGTAGCATGGGTTCGAATCCCGGCGAGGGAAGAACCAAAAATTTGCGAAAGCAAATTTACAGATCTAACATTGTTGGGTTGATGTTTAGACGAGTTGTATATATATACATTTTGTGAAAAATAGAGGATCATTGAAAACAAAAAAATTAGATATAACCTACATGTAAATGTGTTTTGTTGATTTAAACTATCGTCTTTTAAATGATAAATGTGTGGCATTGTGTATATAATTCCTTGATAAACGTCTTTACGATACCAAATTTTAATGGCGATTCTATGTTTAGTAGTATGGATTTCGCTACATGACATCTCTTTAATTCAAAATCGATAAGCAGAGGTTTCTTCTTCGTAATGTCAAATATGTCCTATTGTCCTGTTGGTATCTTTAAAAAGTTCATAACCATTATTCATATGTTGTTTAAATTCATCTTCGTCTGGAATTTAGCTGTTAAATATTTTGTTGGATATTCATCCTCGAATAAAAAGTCATATAATTGAACAACTGACTATGCGGTATGGGTTTTGCTCATTGTTGAAGGCCGTACGGTCCCTATAGTTGTTAATTTCTGTGTCATTTTGGTCTATTGTAGAGAGTTGTCTCATTGGGAATCATGCCACATCTCTTTTTTTATAATAGGTAAACAATCAAATCGATGCAAGGTCTAATTTAAGTTTAATACTTGGAATTTACTAGTAAATATAATTCCCAACTTATCAAATATATATATTGTAAAACTTATCAGCTCTGCTTATCAGCCATCTATGTAATTATACAGCAAAAGTACATCCTGATGTAAACAAACTATTATAATAATATATACCATTTTATTATTGCATATTTGTGTCCCGAGATATATCTGGATTGTGTACTATTTAGATCTGGAATTGTTCCAAATTTGAATACTAACGACCCTTTAATAAGCTGTCATTAAATAAAAAAAAAAACTTTCAAAGGTTCAATGGTTCAAATCAAGGTCCTAAGTCAAAATCTTTTTACAAGTGTCAGAATAGATGATAAGTGAAAATCTAAGTCACGCAGCGGTACTTATACATTACAATCAAGTTCATGCTGGGACTATCAATATCACAGATTAACACCTCGTTTTAAACTGATTAAAAGTTGTAGTGGACAGGAACATTCGAATTCCTCTCATGTGGTTTTATTTACTATTAAACTATGTCATAGTCAGAGGAGAGTGGGAAATATGTTAACACTAATATTATGTAATATTTGACATCAAGAATACAGGTCTTCCCGTTAAATCCCCATTGCGTAATTTGTTCATCTGAAATGACACATTATATCATGTAGGAGATCTTATTAGACCATATTGATGATGTGAAAATACAAGCTTCATATGTATTATCTTTCATCTCAGAATAAACTGAAACATCAAAAGTTCAATATTAGATCCGGTTCGACAAATATCAGTTTGATGACAAGCGGGTTTTGATATGGCTTTTACTTCACATAGAAGAATGTGACATTTCTCTACTTGCTTGTTTTATTTGAGCATAGTTCACATTTTGTATTTGTATCACCATATATATAGGAAGATGTTGTATGAGTGCCAATGAGACAACTCTTTATCCAAGTCACTATTTATAAAAGTAAACCATTATAGGTCAAGATACGGCCTTCAACACGAAGCCTTGGCTCACAGTGAACAGCATGCTTTAAAGGGCCACAAAAATTACTAATGTAAAACCATTCAAACTGGAAAACCAACGGTCTAATCTATATAAAAAACGTGAAACGAGAAACTATGGAACGCCGTAGCTGCCTTATGTGTACTTGTTTTTAGATACGCTTATACTTTTCAATATATGCACATAGTTTTTCTATATATGCACATACTTTTTCTCTATATGCACATAGTTTACTTTATATGCACATAGTTTACTTTATATGCACATAGTTTTTCTATATATGCACATAGTTTTTCTATATATGCACATAGTTTTACTATATATGCACATACTTTTTCTCTATACGCACATACTTGTTCTCTATATGCACATAGTTTACTTTATATGCACATAGTTTTTCTCTATATGCACATCTGTTACTTATTCGTTTTTAATGCGCGGAGTATACGGTTGCACTTTGAATTAAATCGTTTTTCAATTGTGTTCATGTCTCTGGTGGTAACAATGTGTTCTTACAGATGAAATGACCCTTTAAGCGCGATTGCAACCGTTCCAGTGCTCGGTTAATACCCTGTTACTTATTCACTTATAATACGTTTGTTGTACGTTGCACCTTTTAAAAAAAAATTCAATTGTGCCCATGTCTCTTGGTGTAACAATGTGTTCTTAGAGATGAAATGACCCTATTAGCGCGCATGTACCCGTTCCAGCGCTCGGTTGACACCCTGTTATCTATTCGTTACCTATTCACTTATAATACGTTTGTTGTACGTTGCACCTTTTAGAAAAGGATTTTCAATTGTGTTCATGTCTCTGGTGGTAACAATGTGATCTTAGAGATTGAATGACCCTATTAGCGCGTATGTACCCGTTCCAGCGCTCGGTTAATACCCTGTTACCTATTTGTTACCTATTCGTTACCTATTTACTTATAATACGTTTGTTGTACATTGCACCTTTTAGAAAAGGATTTTCAATTATGTCCATGTCTCAGGTGGTAACAATGTGTTCTTAGAGATGAAATAACCCTATTACTGCGTATGTACCCGTTCCAGCGCTCGGTTAATACCCTGTTACCTATTCGTTACTTATTCGCTTATAATACGTTTGTAATACTTTATATGTGTAGTGTAGTATGTTCAGACTTATTTTTGTTTGTACGTTTTGGATGATTTTGTTTAAATATTCCATGTGTAATGGCAGTGTAAACATTCAGAGTTTGAATTTATTAGAATAGTAAATTTAACATTTAAGAGAAAGCTGTACTTGTCACAAAGCTGCCACCAAAAAATAGGGACATTGCTTTAATCTACAATTTTCTATGACAATGATAAATGTTCATTAAGAAGAGCAAATTTTTATCTTTTATTCATCATATTTGATTTTCAACCATATTTGTCAGGGTTCTCCAAGGAAAATATGTGCAAAAGCAGAAACATGTAAATACTTTAATTTTATATAACAGGTAACAGGTTATTTACCGAGCGCTGGAACGGGTACATGCGTGCTAATAGGGTAATTTCATCTCTAAGAACACATTGTTACCACAAGAGACATGGACAAAATTGAAAATCCTTTTCTAAAAGGTGCAACGTACAACAAACGTATCAAAAGTGAATAGGTAACATGGTATTAACAGAGCGCTGGAACTGGTGCATGCGCGCTAATAGGGTCATTTCATCTCTTAGAAAACATTATTACCACCAGAGATATGAACTTAATTGAAAATCATTTTCTAAAAGGTTCTACGTACAACAAACGTATTATAAGTGAATAGGTAACAGGGTATTAACCGAGCGCTGGAACGGGTACATGCGCGCTAATAGGGTAATATCATTTTTTTAAACACATTGTTACCATCAAAGACACGGACACAATTGAAAATCCTTTTCTAAAAGGTGCAACGTACAACAAACGCATTATCAGTGAATAGGTAACGAATAGGTTTACAGGTTAATTACCGAGCGCTGGAACGGGTACATGCGCGCTAATAGGGTCATTTCATCTCTAAGAACACATTGTTACACCAAGAGACATGGGCACAATTGATTTTTTTTTTAAAGGTGCAACGTACAACAAACGTATTATAAGTGAATAATTAACAGGGTATTAACCGAGCACTGGAACGGTTGCAATCGCGCTTATAGGGTCATTTCATCTGTAAGAACACATTGTTACCACCAGAGACATGAACACAATTGAAAAACGATTTAATTCAAAGTGCAACCGTATACTCCGCGCATTAAAAACGAATAAGTAACAGATGTGCATATAGAGAAAAACTATGTGCATATAAAGTAAACTATGTGCATATAGAGAACAAGTATGTGCGTATAGAGAAAAAGTATGTGCATATATAGTAAAACTATGTGCATATATAGAAAAACTATGTGCATATAAAGTAAACTATGTGCATATAAAGTAAACTATGTGCATATATAGAAAAACTATGTGCATATATTGAAAAGTATAAGCGTATCTAAAAACAAGTACACATAAGGCAGCTACGGCGTTCCATAAGAAACACTTAAGAACCATATCAAAAAACGACAACATAAATGTTGGTGTCCTTCAAATAATAAATAAATAAACTGTGTTCTCCAAGATATAAATGACATCTTCAAATGATTTTGTACTCTGAGACGCCATAAGCAGTGTTACAATAGCATTATCTGGTTCAATATATAACTATTGACAGGATATAAGCGCATTATACCTGCATATCCTGAATTTTTAACGGAAATGCATATAATCTTATTACATGTACCAATAACTAGACTACTCTGATACACAAGCATGCGTTGTCATTAAACGTAATTTGCACATCTCCTATATATATTTTGATAGATACAATGCCCAGTATCTATAAAACAGGAACTCTACGTAACACCGATGACAATCCGACATAGTCAAAAAACGAACTACAACAGGACAGGACGAATTCATGAAGTGGAGATGTCGATTTCTAACTTTAATCTTTTAAATTACAATTGGCAAAAGATTAGCATGCTTTGTTTCCAGAGAGACTTCGTCAATCCGATTTATTGGTGATCTAGTCAAGCAATCTATTATAATGAGGTCCTATAAAGCCGGGATCTTGAACTCGTATAATGAACTTTGAAATAAACACAATATGCAAATGAGCTGAAAATAATGAATGGGTAATGAATTTGATCAACAGAGTAATTACACGTGGCTCTTGTTACTTGCGTTTTGGACTCCACAAATAGCTAATCATTTTGTCAACATTCGATGTGCACTTCATTAACTTTTGGTTTGCAAGCCAAGAAAACCAATTTGCAGTTTCATTAGATTTGTGTAGTATCAAAACTATTGTTCTGTACAATGCAGACCGCTGCAGGAAACCTGTATTTTCATAGAATCTTTGGTTTCTTTATTCAGAGGATTCATTAAAAAGTTATTCCACGGATGCTATTAGTTCAAATATGGTATCAGAGCATATGGTCTAAGGCTAGACACCAGCTGACAATTAGAAACAGCGAAGTTATAAAATACAGATTTTCTTTCAGCTATTTTTTAATGCGAGTAATAATTTTTCAAAAAGCTACCAAGGTTGACATGACCGTTTCTACTTTTATGCAAAAAAATAACGCTGACTCTTGGAGCAAATCTTTGACAAAGAATATTTATTTTGTAAAATAGATTCACTATTTTGGTGTTTTCATGTAAAAAGCTGTTAATTGTGATATATTTTGTACAGTTAAATCCAACTTTGTTTATATGACTAGCTTAATTTGATTTTTCTCAAATTTTTGACAATTCATTTACAGAACCAAAAAATCAAAGTTGTAACTCTGAGGATATCGATATAAACGGTGTATAGCTTTCTTCAGAAAAAACCTCTAAAGTTACTGTGGCTGTATTTAGTATATTAACATGTACAACATTAAGCCGTATTTATCATTTACGTCAAAATTGATGAATGGATGCGTAGTTGTATTTCATATGTAGGTTTCAGGACAGATGTAACTATTCGATGTAAATTTCTATAATTCCTGACGGGGATAATCAATCACCGCTAGTTAGCGGCATAATTTTATATCGTTGACAGAACAACTAGATACATGACCAGTGCAAAAAATTGTAAATTTATCATTGATGCTTAATGCGAGTTCATCGCTTCGTGATTTTTTATTTTATTTCAAAAAAGGAAACTTAAAAAAGGATTTTTGCTTACATGTAATTTTTTTTAATTCTACTTTTATTTGACGATATTTAGCTTCTTTTCATCCGTCAATGAAAATGTAGAGGTTGAAAGGTCAATTTTCCACATATTTTCTATAACATTAGACAAGCAATGAAATGACAAGTCATGAAATTCATGTTTGTTTATTTGAGTAAATATGTACAATTTTACGGTTGAAACGAACTTCTAATCCGATGTGAATTGCACACCGTTTTATTTATAACAAGAAACACACAACACCTGTCGTATTTCTTTCCAATACTAAAATGTAATCGATCTGTGCAACAGTAAGAGCACATTAAACCCATTGTATCAATTTCAATTTCTTGCGACTCAATTAAATTTAAGTTTTGAAATTTCTTATTCTCATTACATTAAACAATCTATCTTAGTTCCAATGCTTGTTACAAGCAATTTCTAATTATTCCTCTGGATGTTGCTTTAGACTGGATTTAATGTGTAAAAACCTCTTAGTGGAGGCTTTGGTTAACTTGATTAAAAATTACCTACTCCATCTTTGAAAATATATTTGCTGAGAAAACTAATCGATTTCCTTAAAGTATATGCCCTTTGTAATTTTGTAATTTAATCCGAAAACATTCTACTAATGGTGACTGGATTTATGATTTTAAATTAAAAGAAAATCCTCACAATTAAGTGTAAATTAGTTTTGTTACAATTCGCTAAATTACAAACAAATGTCGATGTATTAACTCAATACATGCTGCTTTCATACAAACGCATTCTAGCAGAAATAACGTTTTGCTATTTATGACAGTTATTCGGATGACTGATTCATTGGCGCCCTTCATAAGCAACTGACAAAAGTTCGCCAAATAACCGAAAAGCCACAATGACATAACAACGGGTGATTACAATGAATATCAACCTTAATTATCGCATCTTAATTTTGCTCAGACGCACAGCGTGGATTTGCATACAAAAACAGATTCTCCGCCCTTTCAGTGGATTTTTATCTATAATTAAATGCATACAATCTGAGTATGATAAATATTGGTCGTACAATAGAAATGTAACAGATCGCATGTATACACCGATCAATGTCGCTACAATCATATAATAATAGTGTTTGCTTTTTAAAATAAGTTACTTTTTTCCACGGTGAAGAGATTTGAAACCATGTGCTCGGAAAAGCTTGACATGTGAATTTTATTTGTAATTGATGGTTTTCACTATTTTGTTAATTTCTTCCGCTGTGTTGACATGCGAGTTTACTCTTCCATAGAGAAAATATTTACAGCGATAAAAATGACTATTTGTTTTTATGTTGTGTAAAGCTATGTGGATACTTGTATTCTATTGTTGTGTAATGGAATATGGGAAACTTAGAAGGATTTATGTAATTGTTTTGATCGGTGCCATCAGCGAAATATTAGAATACAAGGTGAGATCTTTATTTGTATACTAAACTATATCCTGGTTAAATGTTCAACTGTCAAACTTTAATTTTAATTCAAATAACCCGAAACGTGTATTACACCTTTGATCATACTTATACAAAGTACATGTGGTCGTATAGTAAACAATATTTTGCTGTGATTTTTTATGTCACAAATCAAGCAAACAACTAAAAGGTATCATACAAGAAACTGACAGTTTAGAGTGAGTAAGTTAGTGAGAAAGGTGGATATTCTAAAGAGCTATTTTATATCATAATAAGTTTTCGTTCCCAAATGTCAAAATATACAGAGGGGTTTATAGCCAGATAAATATTCATCAACACGAATGGAATAATTACTCTCTAACAGAAAATAAATGTTACACTAAGTATAAAGATGTAGATTTTTATAGAATGTTTGCTGTTTCTGTATTGAGATGTAACTTTAATCAGAAATACTACATCAAACTCCTTCGGCTGACGTTATCTGATTAAAATCTGACCCTAAAGATACAAAATAACGATCGCGAATCAGTTTCCCAACTCATTAAAATCAAATCAGATTGTTCAGATGGGGGTAAATCATAAAATAATCTGTAATACTGGTATAAAAGTTTATATATTCATTTACAAATTCAGAAGTTGACAAGGTTGTAACATTTACAAAAACTTTCGTTTTAAGTTTTATGAATTTTTAAATCGTCAAGAGAAAAGTTTAAGGACATCTATTGATCACAGTATTGGTATATTGATAATTAATGAAGGAAATAGACAGGTTGATTTTATTTTTATGATCTAATGCTTTTATACTTGACATTAAGGTAGACTATGAGGAATTTATGTCGAATTAGGAAATAATCGTTATTGGGAATGATTGGTGGTTAAAATAAAAGTAACTGAATGGGAAAATTTAAATTCACTCGATAACAAAGCTATTATAATGTAAACTTTCAATTGATCATTTACACCTTAAATAAATGTTACTTTAAGTTACACCACAGTGACATTCAAGACCATGATATATCATGCTACCCATAAAATAATTGTTCATTTGAAATACTAGTAATATGATGATGAGGAAAAAATAAAATTTTGGGACTATCACAAACTCGTGTTATAAACCACATATGCATACATTGTAAATCATTGTTTGTATATCATTTCACTTAAGTCTAAAAATGTAATACAAGTTTATTTAGATACCTTTCGAACTTATTAACACAATTCATTATTTTGTGTAAACTAATAAAGTATTAAAGTTGGTCATTTTTACTTAACAATTAAACAGAGACAGTCTGTTTCGTATTAAGGACACCGCCCGTTATATGAAACAAAAGTAGAGTAGATATTTCAAAATAAAATTGAATGATTGTTTAAATGTATTTTCTTTGCCAAGACTTTAACCCCGGACTGATATATCAATAAATTGAAAACATAGTTGAAACATGATGTTCAGATATTAAACTTCAGAAAAAGATTAAACACTTGAACGACACCTATAACAAAGACTATATATGAGCCTCATCCATTGCCCATCGTCTTCGTTGCATAGTCGAAAATTACGCTTTGTTATAAACACGGTTGGATAGATAATTTAATTTTGAGCTGTCAAGAAGAGTGACAGGGGGTGATTTTAGATCATAAGGAAAAGTAATTGTTATAAAAGTTTCTTTTATCTTGAATAGCAGGAGATACCTTAAGTATGCGATGTAAAAATAGCGTGTAATAAACGGTTAGGTAAAGAAAAACCTGATGCATCAGGTTAATAAAGTACATACGTGTACAAAACTTGGCATGTAAACGAAAATATTGTTACTGTAAACATTGTACATCACTTATTGTATAGATGAGTGCCTTAATTGATACGAAACTACGCAAACATATGTATTAATTTGAATGGAAATCAATCCATTATAGGAGAATTAGTTTGAAAACATTATTATTAATTCATACATATTGATCGTGTTGAATATCAAACTTGTATTGAAAATGTTTACTTAAAAGTGCAGAAAAGGTGAATAATGTCATCTTTCTAGACTATACACACTTGATGCAGGGATCTGCGACGCTCAACTATTGAGCTATCTGCATGCAATGCATCTTGATAATGGGATACTCTCAATCATAAAATCCGCTAAGACTAACACTGATATTATAAAGATGAAAAGAAAACCAACGTAAACTATTTCATAGCATATAGGTACTTGTATGTATCTGATATTTGTTTTTCTAGGCCAATTATAATCCGCGAGTTTATTTTACTTATCTCCTATACCGTGAAAATGTTAAAGAAGAGATACCAATCTATTTTGTACATATTTATTTATTTATTCTAGAAACATGTCAAAGATGAAGACTAATTTTACATACTAGCCTTCATGGTGTGATCCAAATAAATGTTTTTAATTGGAAAAACAAACCCACAGGGCATTTCACGGGGCCATTATCGGGTTTTACTATTATGAGCCAGGTGTTAGCGGTCAGTTTTCCCTTGTGGTCGGAGCAGATGGTCGTGTGTAATGACCAGTAAATTACTTCGATCATTTTGACTGACATGACTGTTACAATCCATTTTGGCGTGTCCCAAATGTATCCCAATTGATTTAAATACAAAAAGAAATAATGTTTGTCCAATTACTATTACATGATTGATAAGGTTCCCACCAATTTTAATGTCAGGTTACAAATCAACAATTTGTCAAAATTTAATTCAAAATGTATACATTAGTTTAAACAATATTTATTTGAGTTAATCATCACACAGTAATACGATGTAATAGTATTAAACATAAAAAAAGAATTCAGAAAAAAAAGATGCTTTACAAATTTATCTTTTAGAATACGAATAAGCTGTCATGCCGGTTGGAGAAAAAATACAAACATTTCAGTAACTAAATTATATTGAATAGATTGTTTTGGACTAAGGCCATGAAACAGCTAACAGTTTCACATGTTTAGAAAGGATTGCATCAAAGACTAACTAGTCCAACTGAAACAAATATAAAGACAGCTCATGGTAATTTCCGAGAAGCTCGTCGGACCTGGTATTGAATCGAAAAATTATCTTCTTGACGTAATTATACAAAAGGTTAAATATTATAATAAACAGCTCCGTACGACAATGTTGACAATGTCTAAATAGTTAATATAGATTTACCAAGTTATGCAATTGTTTTTCTTACATGACGAAAAAATCACCAGCTATATATAAAAATGAAGTTTCTAAAGTGGTCATCAGAGGCATTGATACGGGGGAAATCATATTAAAGTCTGTTTTTGTTGTTGTAATGTTTGCCATTTTCAACTTTTTGTTTCTTTTCCATAGATTCCACGTATTTTCCCTCCTATATCTCACGTTCCCCGGCTCCCGTATATATATTTCACACATCCTGAAAGCGTGTCACCCCTCTCATTAGAAAACTAAAACGTAAACGACTTTAACCCAAAAGTTTATATACATAAGAATTTTAAAGATATTCGTGAATTTAAAAAAGCAGCTCTTTAGGCAGCAACCATTTGATTTTCTGGGGGGGGGGGGGGGGGGGGGGGCTATGGTTTTTTTTGGAAAAAAAAGTTTGTTTCCAGTTTTTGGAGAAAAAAATAATTTGTTTTGAATTCTGAAGAAAAAAAAATTGTTTGTTACACCCTCAGCTGCCACTATATGTAATGCTAAAATTGAAAGAAAAAAATTGTTTTCGACTTGTCGCGAAAAAAATAGATTGTTTTTCGCCGCAGGCGAAAAAAAAAGTTTGTACAGAAAAAAAAAACCATAGCCCCCCCCAGAAAATCAAATGGTTGCTGCCTTATTAAAAACCGTATTTCCTAGGTAAAGGTTAAGTAATACAATGGTTAAAGACGTCAAATGAGTTAACACTGATATTTGACATTTAAATGATCTTATAGTTTGACTCTTAACAATTTGTTTCCATTGATTTATGAGGAAAGAAATTAACACTCATAAATTGAAAGCTTGAGTAAGGTTATCAAAAAGATACACATTATAATTAACTTTCTTCTCGTCAATAAAAGTACGGATTTAACTTGAAAAAGTATGAATGGAGTTAATTAAACACGTTTCGCTTTTTGCAAAATGCACTGAACGAACCGACGTTTCTTATTGTATGGTACGGCTAGAAGGTTTGGCGATGTATCGACAGAGCATGTGGTTTTCATCTAATAAGTACGATTTGGACGAATAGTAGAGACTATAGTTGGAATTAACAAAGTGATTCTTAATTAGCAAATACTGACAATCGTGTGTCATTTTCTTTAAATGACCCTGATCTGAATGAGTTTATTGCTTTAAACCAATTTCATTTTGTTGAATATTCCCAAAAGGAACATCAGAGCTGACAACTAAAATTTAAAATAGATAAAAGGGACAAACTAATGCATCTTCTCTTGATTATTAACTTTTACATGCACGTTGACGTTATAATGTGGGAATTTTTTTTTCAGAGCAATAAGATAGAATGAAAAGCAAAAGGGATACATTCAAAAGGCATCCTCTTAATAACTTAATAACTTGTCTTTTCTATCGCCATCTTGCTATCATATAGACGAATACCCAACATTTATTTCTATACTTATGCTCATACCATTTGAATTCCCGTTGTAACGAAACGAGAATATAAAACCTATAAATAAATGCTGTCTACCAAATCCCACGTACGCATTTATTGTGGCATCAATGTTGCATTCTTTTGACTTTGGAAGTTGACCAAACTAATATCTTGGTGTGTTAAACATATAGAAGCCAGGGTTATACATCTACAAAAGGTATAATTCACGGTGTGGACTGATGAAATTGAGAACGTCAAAAATATTTATATCTTGTGTATGACGTTGTGTCTTGAGTAGTTTAGGTACTAAACGTTACGACAAAAGGGACGTAGCCACATTTACTGAACCTGAAGATGGGGGTAAACATATCTCACTAAAAAGATATATACGATTTTCAGTTATTTAAAATCTGCTTACAAAATTGCACTTGAAACTGAATGGAATCAGAATGGAAAGATTAAAGCATCTCTTCGGTAGTGCTATGAACACAACCATGACTAGGATTTCTTTTATGGAATTGATGTTCAGCAGAATGAGATAACTACGAATATATGTATTCGCTTTTCGAACACGCATTGCAGCCTCCAATATTTATAAGTGAGTGCGACGTCTTACCACGAGAAACTTGGCGGTGACCTTTTACATTTGTAGTTTCTGTAACCTTATTATATCAACAGATAATTCATAAAAGAGTACGTAATAAAATAAATTCAATTCCGAAAAATGGACCGTTTAGTGATCGAACAGTAAATCAGCAATGGTATAATTGCCTATATATATAGAGAGATTAATACATGGCCTTTTCCATATCAGCCTGGGTATCATCCCGAGACCCCCATATCAGCCCGAGACGGAGTCGAGGTGCTGATATGGGTCGAGGGATGATACCCAGGCTGATATGGAAAAGGCCATGTATTAATCGCTTTATCATATACTTCCGACAATAGTTTTATGTAAGGCAAATAAACTAATGCAATAACTAAAACAATCAAACATTTTATAAAGAAAATTAAAATTATGAATCAAATATACTATAGTTGTCCAACAACAGCATTATACTCCTTATATATTTATGGTAACATTTCCTATAGAGGCATTTTGAAACATTGAAAATTTGGAAGAGTTTTACGATCATTACTACTCCATGTTTGTTGTACTATGATTCATAATTGTCAATGGCATTTGTTAGCAAGTATTAAACTATCCCCACAAAAGTTCCCGTAAATTTTGACGTCGTCATAAAAAACATCTGACGTCACAATGGAAAAGTAAACAACCGATACCGGAAACACCGGAAGTAACTTGCACGAGAGGCACTGATATGGGTTTTTTGCACGAGAGGCACTTGATATGGGTTATCAGCCCGGGTGGGAAGATATGGCTTGTGCACTTCCGCCCATTACACATATGCAAAAGCTATCATATTAATGCTAAGTATATGATAAATAAGCGTTATGACATCGAAGTACGTTTTGTTGCGTAAGATATGAGTACTTATTTATTGAAATCTATATGTGTATGTAGTATATAGCCATATATAAAACTAAAAAGCAAAATCACAAAATACTGAACTCCGAGGAAAATTCTAAAAGGGAAGTCCCTAAAATCAAATGGCAAAATCGAAAGCTCAAACACACCAAACGAATGGATTACAATTGTCATATTCCTGACTTGGTACAGGCATGTTCTTATGTGGAAAAGGTTGGATTGAACCTAGTTTTATTGCTATAGCTAAACCTCTCACTTGTATGACAGTCCACCAACTTTATAAAATAGTTTTTATAAAGTATAAAAAGTAACAATAAAAAATTAACCAACATTTCGAAAATTTGTTCAGAAAAATCATCTTGAATGTGTTGACCATGTACTTGCAGGACGAAACAGTCATAGTATCGACCAGTGAGGTGTTTAAATTAATGGACACCTCATATTGCCATATGTATCCTTCGAGGCTGGAAGAAAGACAAATGTATTAATTGTCCAACAATGCGAAAATAATTTAATTTAGCTCGTATTTAAAATGCTAGTTGATAATTCTTCTCTTTGTATCCACTGACAGATCAGATCTGCTTCAGAGTATCAAATAAAGACGATATTACTACGCCAGTTACTCGTCACTTTTATAAAGTCATTACGCTAATAAAACAATGCGTAAAATAACAAAACTGAACGAGAAATGCAATTAATAACGATCAACGCCTTAGTTCAAAGAATTTTTCGGAAAACATATCGCTGTTGTGCATTTTCAAGAAATTAACAGTCTTGATTATGATAAATGAGTAAATTATAAAGCAAGCTGGCTGAATGAAGAGACCGGAGGAAGTGCCTATGGTTTTTAAGAAATTATACTTGTTTTTACAGCTGCATGTATCTGATGCTGACTAGATAGTATTTGAATATGTTTCGCACCTTCTTTTTGTCGAAATTTGCATTTCAAGTTTTGTAGCAACCAACAATTTGAATTTTAATAGATAAGCACATGACACAAGGTCCAGCACATGATACAAGGTCCAGCACATGATACAAAAGGTCCAGCACATGATACAAGGTCCAGCACATGATACAAGGTCCAAATCGTGTCTAAGATTTTTAATATAATGTCATTTATGTTAAGAAATAACATGACCTTATAAATCGCAAATATTTAAAATTAATTTATTCCCTAACGTAAACCTTTAATAAAAAAAAAATAATTATCCGTTTTTTAGCATTTAATAATGAAATAAACATGCCAATTTTAAAACAACAATGGTGTATTTTTTCTCAATTTTCCAACCAAATATGGTAATGTGGAAACATGCATGCAGTATATAGTGGTAGATTTACCAAATCTTTAAATGAAATGCTTATTGACATTCTGTCCTTTGTCATGGTACTTTATTATCTTATTATCTTTTTGAATGGCAAAAGTTAAAGCTTTTTATTATACGACCGAACTCAATTTTCCTGAATTAGATTGTTGTGCTACCATATAGGATGCTGTTATACGGGTTTATCTAGTTTAACTTAGTCTTAGATTCTAATAAAGTTGATATTTATATTGTCTTTTAAATTAGAATAGAACTTCAACATATAAGATATCAGATGTCCAAATTGCTAAAATCTATATAACATTTTACATGCTTTTCCAAACCCAAGCTTTGTTCCATATTTATATTAACAAAATTTCCCTATTCGTTACCTATTCGTTACCGATTCCCTATTCCCTATTCGTTACCAAAATTTGATATTTTTTTGACATTCTTTTAGTTTGCCTATTTTTTTAAAGATTTTTACAAGGTTATAATTACACATTCCTTTCGAATTTTAATCAAGGGTATTGGTTTGTTTTTCAAATACTTCAAAAACCTTTAATACCAATCTTTTATTTTATTATAAAAATAATTTCTGGGGAGAGGAGGGGAGAGAGACCAATGTATTACAGCAACTGTAAAAGATTTTGATAGTTAGTTTTGTGTTTCATTAATTTGTGTTAAGACTGATATTAAGCAAAATATATTTCATCCATGATACATTTTATAAGGCATTTTTACAATTGTTCTTTGTCTATCGAAGTAAAAGGGAATTATGGATGATGGGAATTTATAAAATGTTAAAAACACTTTTTAACTCTGTTTCACGCCATTGTCTCTTATTTGCTACTTTCATTTGGTGTTGATATCGCAGGGACATGTTGCTTCCGTTTACAGCTTGCCTAAATATAAAACACAGATGACGACCACTTAATTGGTTTTAGACTTATGACAGCTGGGATAGTCCAATGTTATGGGTGTACAGTTGTTTGTTGTTGTTGTTTTGGAGTTCCTAATCCTTTCTTTTTGAACTCGATGAGTATGATATATACGTACTAAACCATTGGATTTGGAAACGCACTTAATAGTACAATACCAGTAAAACTGGATACAATTTGTACTAAATTGAAGAATGCTTCCATTTGATGCAAATTCATAGTACTATTATCTTTGCTGATATAGATATAATGCCCTTTGCTATTAAAATAGCAACTGTATTTTCAGAATAGAATTTTAATGAGGCACCATAAAATGATTGGCGCGAAATACATTTCCTAAAAGTTTGATCATACTTCCACAATTAATAATTTGTAATAAATGGCATACACGATTTTGACATTGTCTTACTTATTTTTTATAGAGTATATATATGCAGGGTTTATAGTCTTGCAAATATATATACATTCATGGAAAAGTGTCCCTACAGTATGGGTTTTGTCGTACGATGATTTGTTGTTGTTCATGTCTTATACCTTTGGTCTCTAGTGGATACGTGTATTATTGGCAATCATACATCTTCTTATTTTTAGATATTATTTTGTATGTAACGAAGAACAATACAGATGCATGTGAAATAAACTGCCTTTCGCAGCAATAGATTTTTCCAAAAAGTAACCAATAATATGTTTTTTTTTGTGTCTGAAAACTCTGACTTGATGTACTTTAGTTTTAGGAAAAAAGTTTACGCATTAAGAGGTATTTTAGAAATAGTCAGTCAAATGTATAGAAAAAGATAAAATACATGGATACCAAATGACCAATTTGAAAGAAAAGTGTTAACCTTACGTAAAGTGTACATTTTTTTACGCTGACAATATCTTCAGCATCAGATATAACAAACATCTGTGTATTCGCGACTGCTTCACTATTGAAGATCTCTGTGGGACGTTAGAGACAACGATGCGCTACTAACTTTAAGCAAAGGAAAGGAGTAGGGGCTTTAATGGCCACAGAGCACAATGTGATTTTATACATTAAAGCCGTCTATCTTCATTTTGTAAAGACGCTGTGTAAACGAAAGTGTTCATTCTATACATATCAGTCAGTTAACATTCATTAAGTAATTTATCATAGGTCTTTCATAATAAACAGTTGAGACGTAAAAATGTATACATAAAGAGAACTCTCAGTTACGTACAAAGTGAAAAAAAATATTACTTTCTTGCATATTTGGCGGAGACAACATGTTTGAAGTACATGTATGTTAAGTAATACAGTCAGATTAGACTTCCGGTTTGCGTTTTTCTGTATACTTTGAACATACATATACAAAGAATAAAGTGTATTTTCAGAATTCTATCTGCTATCATTTTCAAGTTTACTATCCACGGCGGTCACAGAGTTTATTAAATAGAGAGGGTCTGTATACTAAAAATATCAATGACCACCATGGATCGATTAGTAAACTTAGAATTGAAAGTAAATATACACTATATTTATATAGTAATGAATGTTCATAATATACAGATAAGCGCTAAAAATATTCATGTGAACTTTTGATACCTTTTCTGAAATTCTCCAGTCACTAAATCTTTTACCAAATTCATTGATTACAAAAAAAAGAAGATGTGGTATGATTGCAATGTTGAGACAACTCTCCACAAGAGACCAATACCATGTGACACAGAAATTAACAACTACAGGTCACCGAACGACCTTCAACAACGAGCAAAGCCCATACTGCATACTCAGCTTCAAAAGGCCCCGAACTGACAATGTAAAACAATTCAAACCAGAAAACTAGCCTTATTTATGTACAAAAAGTGAACGAAAAACAGATATGTAACACATAAACAAACGACAACCACTGAATTACAGGCTCCTTACTTAAATGTTCATAACATACTAAATGAAAACTATGTTCATATTGAAATTGATAGAAAACCAAAAATTGGGAATTTTGGAAATAAAGGAGGAGGGATAAAAAAAAGAAGCATTTTCCTGTCCCAAATAACCTATATGACTTATGATACTTTTGCTGAAATTCTCCAGTCATTCAATAATTTTTACAAAATTCTTCCAACAACACTTTACATACTTTAAAGTACGCTCTGAATGCCCGCGATTTCGCGGGTGTGTACTAGTACGCATTTAAATTACAGGAGCGGGTTCTTCATATCATGTCAAATCGACTTCGAATTTGCAGTTAAACTTTATCAAAACTGTGAAAGATTTTGACCTTTAGGAGAAGTAAAGCTTGAACAATGTAGATTTTATATATGAAATGAAAATTTCATGAAAATTTCATGATCATACCATCGATATCCTTTTAGCCTTTCTTTCATGTAAAATAAAAAAAAAAAAACTACAAACTTATATTAACTAAATATTTCGATTGTGTTTTATATGCATGAAAAACAATTCATGAAAGTAGATGTTATCAAACGGTATTTTAACTACGGTTATTTTATTGATGATTTACATTTTCCCCATAAAAAATTCATACATTATTGTTGTGTAAAAAACGACATTTCTCTTCGTTGTTGAAGGGTTTAAATTGATTAACTATTTAGATAGTTCTACACCCAGAACGTACAAAATGTATCTTCTGACTGATAAATGGAAATGATATCGAGTAAACCTTTGACTTTATTTATCTTTTCACTGTGTGTCTTTTGACATGGAACAAATTGCTTGCCATTAACAGAAAGAACGAATTGCCCCGAAGGACTCCGAATAACTAGCTAGTACTTAACCTTTTCTGTAAAGGTAATTGAAAGCAAGTTGTCATATCTCCTTGGGTTTTGAGCTGCAAATTACTTTCTTTTTAAGAAAAACAAATCTATTTCATCTAACTTCCTCTGCAATTGAATGTCCGTGATATTTGATGACAACTGGCTGTAATTCACTGGTCATCTCCAAGGATATTTAATTTACAGTTTTATATACTAGCGTAAACTGTATGTGTAATACTATATTGCTACAGTGGAGATCAGTTCTAACCTCTCATAAATTCTGTCAGAATCTGTCAGGAGAACTGTTCTAGAACAGTATGTAGAACTGTCAGCCTGACACCTTTTAGTCAGTTCTAGGTTAGAACTGTTCTAGCTAGAACTGATTTGGTCAGTTCTACCTAGAACTGATTTGGACAGTTCTAGCTAGAACTGATCCTGACAGTTCTACCCTAGAACTGATCCTGACAGTTCTAGCTAGAACTGACCAGATATTTGGTCAGTTCTACACTGAAAAAAATACCTAGTCAGAATGACTAGTCTGTCTAGTAATCTCAGTTAGATGTCTAGTAGATAAAATCGCTACTGTTTAACCTAGTACCTTTACTCAGCATGCATAGTGAAATTTGATGATGCCCGCTATGACGTCTTATCTTATACATCTGGATAGCCGACGCACATCTTCTCGCGCCTCAACACGTGCTTTCATAACAAAGAAAAGGGACAAGAAGTTCACATCGTTTCCTTAGAAAAAAGGTAAATATTTCTTATGTTCTGCAAAGTTTGTAATTTTTTAATGTTATAATTAACACCTATTTTTTTTTAAGAAATCGTAAACAGGTAAACATGGTAAATATAACTATAAAGACAACATTGCTCATGTGCTGGCAAACGGTTACAATGAGGATACACTGAAATAAACATGGCTGCGCCCGTTCAATCCATTTATTTTCACAAGAAAATGACACACAGCAATATCATTCGTTATTTGTTTTTTGTCTAAATTAAATCGGTATGAATTTAAATTAAATATCTGAATTCTACTTTTCAACAACATGTCGATATCAAATGTGTACATGATTGCGTACTATTGGAGGTATTAATTAACATAGGGGGATCCAGAGGGGAAAAAAAGGGGGGGGGGGGGGGGCTTTGTGGGAAATGTAATAAATTATATTGGTTGCTTATATAGGGAATCACTGAACAAAACTGTAGCGTCCCCCTTTAGGTCAGTAAGTGAGCCCCCTTACATAACGTTCTTGATCTACCACTGATTAATGATTTGTTTTTGGGGGAGGTACCCCTGAATTCCCCCTTACCCTATGGCTATATTGATTCTACCAGCTACACCTATTTGTTCTCTTCTTTAAAGTCGCTTGGTTTAGGTGTAAAAGCTTTGTTCAAGATTGACAGGACTTGAGTATAATTTTTTTTCTGTGTTGCAAATATTTTAAGCTGCATACATATATCTCTTTTCTTTTCCTAATTCTTACAGTTGCTATATAAACTATAATAAAGTCTCCAGGTGTTGGGTACATTAAGAAAACTTAAAGGAGTTAAAATTTAAGGGTTATATATGCTTAATCAATTATATTATTTTATTTACAGCAATTATATGGGCAGACATTCCTTAAATTCAAAGCTAAAATACAAAAGAAAGAAGAGAGAACAAAATCGACAAAAGAAAAAGGAATCTGTGAATATTTCAGGCTATTGTTCATGTGCAAGGTCATCCTACTGCTTTGCCCCAAGTTCGTCTTCAGAAACTGACCTTACAGTTGACACCTGTTCGCAGACAATCATGACAATTAGCAACCCACCTCAGAAAAGTGTTTATTCTCACGATTCTGAAAAATCCTCTGCTAACCAAGTTATTTAGTCAGTAAACCAAAAAATTGAAAAACCTGACCTGGAGACAAAGTTGACCTATATCAGATTTCAAGAATATCAGTTACTTAAAAATAGAAAGAAACAGACTGATATGGCAAAATTTTGGTAAGTGTATTACTATAAGTATGAAAAAGAAGATGTGGTATATTTGCCAATGAGACAACTCTCCACAAGAGACCAAATGACACAGAAATTGACAACTATAGGTCACCATACAGCCTTCAACAATAAGCAAAGCCCATACCGCATAGTCAGCTGTAAAGGGCCCCGAAATGACAAATGTAAAACAATTCAAACGAGAAAACTAACGGCCTTATTTATGTACAAAAAATGAATGAAAAAGTGTATGGTCAAAGAACAGAAAATATTGAAAACAAAACTGAAGTAAAATTAAATGGACATTTGTACATTTAAGAATATAGAACCGAAAAATGAATTCAGTTAACCTTTACTTTTTTAAATGCAAAATTCAAACTGAAACAACTCATATTTTTACGACACAAGGAATCTTCGTTCCTTTAGGATTGGAAAGATGCATCTGCTGTCTTGAGCCAGTTCTTCTGCTGAGAAGTGAACTTGTGTTGTATATTTCAAAAAAATCCATACTAATTATTTGTTGTACATGTATATGTGTACATGCATGTACTTTAAAAGAAACAACCAAAAAGTTAAATATTTCAGAATATGTGAACATGGGACATGTACATGTATAACAAACAAGTGTGTTTGGTTCAAGGTCAGAGTATATAGGCAAAATTTTCCAAATGAATCTGTGAAACTAAAGTTTCATTACACACTTCACTATCGGTTATTCTATTCTATTCACATCTTATGTTCTATCTCTGTATTTTGCAGATCTGGGAAGAAGAACCAGGGAACAGGGATGCATTCCGAACAGTCCAAGAAGTATTGGTGGGACCAAGAACAACTGATGACCGAGTTCGGACCAGAATTATCAAAATAAATGATATTAAATGTTTTGCTTTGTTTATAGTATTTTTATTTACTATTCTTAATGTTAGTGTTCTAAAATAACACAAAAAATACAAAAAAATACACAAATGTTAACAGGTTTATAAAATCAACAAGAAGTACATAATTGAGAAATGTGGTATAATATATATGAGACAATTATCCACCAAAGGACATGTTTTCTTTAATGGGGTTTATTGTCAGTCGTTTCCTGAAGTTTGTTTCTGATTGATTTCGTTAAGCCTATGTTTAGATTTTGCAGTCAATTAGACTTGACTATTGGTCTAGTACAAATACTATTTTAACAAAGTCAGGGTGACTAGAAAAGCTAGTTGATTTACAAAAATAATAAGTCAATTGACTTTTTTTAAAGTCACTTTGACTTTTGACATAGTCATCCTGTGGACAGTCAGTTTGACTAGATAAGCTAGTCAATTTGACTAGTGTATTTTTTCAGTGTACTTCTAGAACAGTTCTACGGTTAGAATTGATTTCAAATTCTACGGCTAGAATTGATTTATAAATTCTACGGCCAGAATTAATTTATAAATTCTACGGCTAAAATTGATTTATAAATTCTACGGCTAGAATTGATTTATAAGTTTTAAGAAATATTTGTCTTAATATAAAGGCTTCGGCAAAATAGCGATTAATATTATATAGAGTTTTGCTATTTTGCCGGTTTTATTTCAGATTAAAAATTATAATCGGCAAGAGAACATGTTTAACCTCGCCATATTCTGCATGTATGTGCCTGTTCTAAGTCAGGAGCCTGTTATTCAGTGATTTTCTTTTGTCGATGTGTTACCTGGTTACATAAATTATTTGTTTTTCTTTCATTTTTTGAACATAAATTAAGCCGTTAATATTGGGGGGGGGGGGGGGGGCATTATTATTTCATTTATTTTACATTTGTCATTCGGGGAGACTGCAGGATGACTCGTTTTACATAACAAAATTATCTGACCTTAATGTAATACGTTATTCCGGCCCAAACCACCAGGGACGGATCCAGCAGTTTAAAAAAAAAGGGGGGGGGGGGGGGTCCAACTAAAATAAATTGTCCTCATTCAAATGCATTGATCTTCCATAAAAAGGGTGCTGTACAGTAATTCAGTTATAATTTTAGGTCAAGAGGGACTGTAATATATACAAGTTATAGCAATATTGGAAAACAAAATTTTGTACGCATGAATTTATAGTGCCAGCATGTCCTCTTCAGGCGCGGATCCAGAGGGGGGGGGGGGGGGTTCCGGGGGTTGGAACCCCCCCTTTTTTTTGGCCGATCAATGCATTTGAATGGGAGCATATAGCTGGAACCCCCCCTTTACTCTAGGTTGGGAACCCCCCCCTTTTTAAAATGGCTGAGTCCGCCCCTGCTCTTTTTATTCAAAGTATTGAATCGTAAACAAATATCAGTAGTTTTCATACTTCAGACTGAGTCGTGTAATAAAATCTTTTGACCTCATCAATCTAAACTGACCTTATTTGCTCTTTCTTTCTGCAAATCTATATAGCTGTACAGCAATTCAGTTATAATTTTAGGTCAAGAGGGACTGTAATATATACAAGTTATAGCAATATTGGAAAACAATGACCTCAAAATTTTGTACGCATGAATTTATAGTGCCAGCATGTCCTCTTTTTATTCAAAGTATTGAATCGAAAACAAATATCAGTAGTTTTTATACTTCAGACTGAGTCGTGTTATAAAATCTTTTGACCGCATCAATCTAAACTGACCTAATTTGCCCTTTAGTTCTGCAAATCTATATAGCTGTACAGTAATTCAGTTATAATTTTAGGTCAAGAGGGACTGTAATATATACAAGTTATAGCAATATTGGAAAACAATGACCTCAAAATTTTGTTCTCATGAATTTATAGCGCCAGCATATCCTCTTTTTATTCAAAGTATTGAATCGTAAACAAATATCAGTAGTTTTCATACTTCAGACTTAGTCGTGTAATAAAATCTTTTGACCGCATCAATCTAAACTGACCTTATTTGCTCTTTCTTTCTGCAAATCTATATAGCTGTACAGCAAGTCAGTTATAATTTTAGGTAAAGAGGGACTGTAATATATACAAGTTATAGCAATATTGGAAAACAATGACCTCAAAATTTTGTATGCATGAATTTATAGTGCCAGCATGTCCTCTTTTTATTCAAAGTATTGAATCGTAAACAAATCAGTATTTTTCATACTTCAGACTGAGTTGTGTAATAAAATCTTTTGACCGCATCAATCTTAACTGACCATATTTGCTCTTTCTTTCTGCAAATCTATATAGCTGTACAGCAATTCAGTTATAATTTTAGGTCTAGAGAGACTGTAATATACAAGTTACAGCAATATTGGAAAACAATGACCTAAAAATTTTGTTCGCATGAATTTTCTAGTGCCAGCATGTCCTCTTTTTATTCAAAGTATTGAATCGTAAACAAATATCAGTAATTTTCATACTTCAGACTGAGTCGTGTAATAAAATCTTTTGACCGCATCAATCTAAACTGACCTTATTTGCTCTTTCTTTCTGCAAATCTATATAGCTGTACAGTAATTCAGTTATAATTTTAGGTCAAGAGGGACTGTAATATATAAAAGTTATAGCAATATTGGATAACAATGACCTCAAAATTTTGTACGCATGAATTTATTGTGCCAGCATGTCCTCTTTTTATTCAAAGTATTGAATCGTAAACAAATATCAGTAGTTTTCATACTTCAGACTGAGTCGTGTAATAAAATCTTTTGACCGCATCAATCTAAACTGACCTTATTTGCTTTTTCTTTCTGCAAATCTATAAAGCTGCACAGTAATTCAGTTCTAATTTTAGGTCAAGAGGGACTGTAATATACAAGTTACAGCAATATTGGAAAACAATGACCTCAAAATTTTGTTCGCATGAATTTATAGTGCCAGCATATCCTCTTTTTATTCAAAGTATTGAATCGTAAACAAATATCAGTAGTTTTAATACTTCAGACTGAGTTGTATAATAAAATCTTTTGACCGCATCAACCAAAACTGACCATATTTGCTTTTTTTTAAGTGAGTCTATATAGTTGAACAGTACTTCAGTTATATTTTTTTTACTGTAGTATATATAAATAACTGCAATATTGGAAATTGAACAAACATGACTAACTTATGTCTATGGGCGCTGATAACACAATAACGACAGAAGACCCGTTACATCCAAACTTAAATTATTAAATAATGAACCGTCACAAAAAGTGACTTTTTATTTAGTCAGTAGTTCATGATGGTTTTTTTTTAAACAGAACTATTTAACGGCATCATCTAACACTCACATCACTGATTCATATACTTTATTTTAAAATGAAAAGTACATGTATGAAAAGTTCTCTTCTTGGAAAGGTATACTGACTATACTGTTTATATAATTTGAAGAAGGAAAATGATTGGTTTTGTTTGTAGCCTTACGTCCAGTGGCAAATATTTCATTCATGTTCAGATCGAGTATATTTTTCTGACGTTCCAGACTCCCAGATATTATTCATTATCGTTATGGATAAGTTTGGCAACGAGATAATGCAAATCTGAGACCTCAGTGCAAATGTACATAGTTTTCTTGCGTTTAACAACTGTGTTCATTACTATGATATCCCATAATTCATCCACTGTACAATTTTCGTTTGAGCATTTGTCAAAACAGAATCTTAAATCATGAATGTAAATCCAAGGCAAACAAGGTAAATTAAGATTAAATTTACTTGAATTAAATGCAGAGTTATATTTACCAGAGACATATATAATACAATATTATATGTCTCTGTATTTACGAAGAGACTGTTAAAAACGGGGAACGAAGAAACGTAAACAATGATGTTTCCGATTTGCAATCTCATAAAAATATTTCTCCGATGAGTTGAATAACCTCCTATCCACTTCGATATTTGTACATGTAAATTTTGATCAGTAAAAAATATAGAAACATCTGCTATTATATATAGTAAAGTAATTGGAACTGATTTTTTTCTTCTAAATTCTAAATTGCCCTTTCTGCAGTGACGTCATTTAGAACTGTTCTACAGTCCTGACTGATTTAGTCAGTTCTGCTGACAGTTCTACGGTTAGAACTGATTTGGTCAGTTCTACCTAGAACAGTTTTAGACAGTTCTACACTAGAACTGATCCTGACAGTTCTACCTAGAACTGATTTAGTCAGTTCTACCTAGAACTGATCCTGACAGTTCTACCTAGAACAGTTCTAGGGTAGAACTGTTCTAGCTAGAACTGTTCTAGGACAGGTTAGAACAGTTCTATGACAGAATATTCTGACAGTTCTAATGAGAGGTTAGAAGTGATCTCCACTGTATATTCTGTAAAATACGAGGCTTTACAAAATATGTAAGTTCCAATGATTGTAAGAGTACATAAAAACCATTAAATGAAATAATTAAAATAAAAAACAGTTATATTTTTTTTCATCGACTTAAGATTTGGAATTGAAATTAGAAAAGAAAGTTTTAAGCTTTACATAATGAACATTATAAACGTGGAAATGAACCTGGAAAAGCAATATAGAACTAGATCTATAAATGATAATGGTGTTAAATATACGTTTGTCTGTATATACAGGAAGTTCATTTGGTATATTTGCATGAAATAAAAAAAACAACTAATTGTATAGAGACAGATTACACAGTTAGTGGATTGTCTTTCACGTAGTCATTGTATCCAGAGAGCCTTAATGGAAATTGGTTAAGTGATTCACTGTAAAAAAAATTAATATCAAAATAAGGAGGAGAGGGAGGGAAAAGAACTAATCAGATACGTATGCCCTAAAAGAAGACGTAAGAATTCACTTTTAACATGTTAAATGCTCACCTACAGTCTAAAAATATGTCTATATCATTATATATTGAGCGAAATTCTGATAGATCGAGCGAGAATATCGTAAGCATGTTACCAGCACACTTGGTACAATTAAAAACCTGATTATAAATTGTTCTAATAAGGCCTTCGAAAATAGTGGAATAAATTACTTTTGGAGTGTCAAGAACTCGTTGGAAGTACTTGATAAATTGCATGCTTATATTGGTGATTTTGAATCTGTTCAAAGTTTTGATTTTTCTACACTGTATACCACATTACCTCACATTCTCATTAAGAAAAAATTCACACACTTAATTAAATGGGCATTCAAAAAATCAGAATGTGAATATATATGTTCAAACTCTTTTAGGTCATTTTTTAGTAGCAATAAACAAAAAAACTATGTTAATTGGACATGCTTTGATACTATATATGCCCTTGAATTTTTACTAGATAACATTTTTGTTCGCTTTGGGGATTCCGTATATCGTCAGATTATCGGAATTCCAATGGGGACTAACTGTGCACCACTTATTGCGGACCTGTTTTTGTATTGTTATGAGTTACAATTTATGACAAAAATAAGCAAAGACCCATCGAAACAACATCTGATAAACAAATTTAATAATACTTTTAGATATTTGGATGATATTTTGGCTCTCAATAATGACGACTTCAGTATGTATATTAATGAAATTTATCCTGTTGAACTTACTTTAAATAAAGCTAATACTAACAATGACCACTGCCCTTTTCTCGATCTTGATATCTATATCACTAATGGAAAGCTGAATACTAAAATTTATGATAAAAGGGATGATTTTTCATTTCCTATCGTTAATTATCCGTTTTTAGATGGTGACGTTCCCTTGTCACCATCTTACGGTGTTTATATATCTCAACTTGTACGATTCGCTCGTGTATGTAACAATGATTTAGATTTTAACGAGAGAAATTTATGTATTACTGAAAAATTATTACACCAGGGTTTTCGATATCACAAACTAGTCAAAACATTTACTAAATTTTATCATCGTTATAAAGACATCATTCGTAAATATAGCTCAACATGCAGACTTCTAATACGTTCAGGTATTTCACATCCAATTTTTTATGGAAATATTCTTTATAAAGCACAAAGGTGTCAGTATTCACCTCAGAAACTTACAAAACCTTTGAATAGACTTATTAAGAAGGGATATAATTACGATACTGTTGTCAAGTCATTAAAGATTGCATATTTTGGCGTTAATATTGAGTCACTGATAAGATCTTTGCATCGGAACTAAACACATTTATTCTAAAAATAGTTGTTGGCATGACACGGGTTATGTTCTTCTTGTATTATTTTGCCTTTGTTAGTCTTGTATTATTTTAATTTAAGTTTCTTGTGTACAATTTGGAAATTAGTATGGCGTTCATTATCACTGGACTAGTATATATTTGTTTAGGGGCCAGCTGAAGGACGCCTCCGGGTGCGGGAATTTCTCGCTACATTGAAGACCTGTTGGTGACCCTCTGCTGTTGTTTTTTATTTGGTCGGGTTGTTGTCTCTTTGACAAAAAGTAAAATCACAAAAATACTGAACTTAGAGGAAGATCAATTGGGAAAGTCCATAATCACATGGCAAAATCAAATAACAAAACGCATCAAAAACGAATGGACAAGAACTGTCATATTCCTGACTTGGTACAGGCATTTTCAAATGTAGAAAATGGTGGATTAAACCTGGTTCTATAGCGCTAACCCTCTCACTTTTGTAATGACAGTCTCATCAATTTCCGATATTTTTACATTGATGCGTTAAATAAACAGACACAATAAATATAATAGTCAAAATATGGGTACATCAGTCATGACACATTCCCCATTTCCATTCTCAATTTTATATCTATCGAAAATGGTCTGTTCTTTGCTTTTACTCATTTCGCTAGATGCAGAACACGCATACATATTATTTAAATAATTACTGCTATATATATATATCAAATCATTAAAAAAAACTTGTATCAAAATACCCTCAACGGCAACATATAGCACTGAATTACATTTTGTTTTATAATGGAAAAATGGAAAATTGATGTCAACTGTTTTTTTAGTAAAGGATATATAATACTTTTTTGTATTCAAATTCAGAAGGACTCGACAACTGTATTTACTTTTGACATTGTAATAACGAAAAATTATTACCGAGAAGTGTGATACCAACAGATAAATATAAAAAAATATATCGTATTAAAATTCGTTGGTAGTCAGTAATTGAATGAAACTTATATACAACTGCCTTTTTAGAGGTGGCGTGAATCAGATGTGGATACTAAAAAAATCCAAAGATCTTTTAGAGTATACATACAATCTAAGACTCTCTCATCTTGCAATTGTATTAAAACATTTGACTTTTCTACACTTTACAGAAGTATTCCCCATTCCAAAACCAAAAGACAAATTGAAAGACTTGGTATTACTTTGTTTCATTAAAAAGAATGGCGAACGTAAATACAAGTATCTTGTCTTGGGAATGGATACATCCTACTTTGTAAAGAATCACTCTGATTCAAACCAAAAATTCTCTGAAACTGACATTGTCAAGATGCGTGATTTCTTGATTGACAACACATTTGTTACGTTTGGAGGACGTGTTTTTCAACAGACTGTCGGAATTCCAATGGGAACCAGTTGTGCCCCTCTTCTTGCCGACTTGTTTCTTTATCATAATGAGGCTGACTTCATACAGGAACTTCTTAGGAAGAAAGATAAGAAGTTAGCAATATCCTTTAACTTTACGTTCTACTATATAGATGATATTCTCTCACCTAAATAATACAAAATTTGGTGACAATGTTGAACGAATATATCCCATCGAACTGGAGATAAAGTATACCCCAGTTACAGCTAAGTCTGCCTCATATCTTGACTTACATCTAGAAATTGACAATGAAGGTTAGTTGAAAACAAAACTTTACGACAAAAGAGATGATTTTAGCTTCCCAAACTTTCCATTTCGATGTAGCAACATTCCAGCAGCGCCTGCATACGGAGTATATATCTCCCAATTCATACGATATTCTCGGGTTTGTATAGTTCCTGTCATGATTTCTTCGATTGAGGATTGCTACTCACAAAGAAGCTATTAAACCAAGAGTTCCAAGTGGTGAAGTTGAAATCGTCCCTTCGTAAATTTTACGGACGCGATCACGAGTTGGTTGACCGTTATGAAATAACTGTTTCACAGATGATATCGGATATGTTCCTTATGTCGTAACTACAATACCCTTTCCCTTTTCACGAATGTGACCTACCGAATTAGACTATTTACCGGATTTGTAATAATATAAGCAACACGACGGGGGTCACATGTGGAGCAGGATCTGCTTACCCTTCCGGAGCACCTGAGATCACCCCAAGTGTTTGCAGGGGTTCGTGTTGCTTAGTCTTTAATGTTCTATGTTGTGTCTTCTGTACGATTATTGTTTGATTGTCTTTTTATTTTTAGCCATGGCGTTGTCAATCTATTTTCTATCTATGAGTTTGACTGTCCCTCTGGTATCTTTCGTCCCTCTTTTATATAGTATTCAAGTTCTCATTGTTTACCCTAAAAAATAAAACGCAAATCCTAAAATAAAATCATTTTTAATAAGTTAATGGCATTTTATATACTAAAATTTTAATAATCGCATCGAAAAAAACTTGAAACTTGATTTGAGTCACAAACTACATACCAAGAAAAGTCGAAAAACAAACGTTTTTAATATTTGGATAATAATTATAAGTTGATATTATTTCTATAATGGAAGGCACATGTGTCAATTGGTCTCTTATGAAGAGTTTTCTCATTGGCAATCACATCACATCTTTTTTTTTTATACAACATCAATCGTTTGACGTGGCGCGGTACTTGTACGTCCCATCATTGTAGAACACACGTTATTGGGCTAATGGTAATTTTTGTATTATTGTTTTTCGTTTTTGCCAATTTGCTTTGACAATATGCATTTTTGTTTATCTTTGTCGACATATTTTTTTTATATATATATATAAGTCATTAAAATTACATGACTGCTGTACACCTATTTTTGACATTTTGACATATTATATCTGTGTTATTTGTTCAAATATCGTGGTCAATATAACGGAATTGTATGGACTGTCATACAAGTTAGAGTTTTATCTACCTAAACTACAATAGGAGTGGGTAATTAGTATGAAATTCAAAACAGTGTAGCTGTGGCCATTGATTGACACATTAAAATCATTCATTGACTGGGACAATTTAGGTGAACGTTTGTATGTAACGACCAATGCTCACTATGTACTTTTTAAAGACACTTAAACTATGGGGTCACCAAAGGTTCTCAACACCTAAATAAAGTAATTCGAAAAATTAATCAGAAATAACACGATATTTTGATTTATATCAATTATATAAATCAAAACACAAAGGTTATTCCTGATTAATTTTTCGAATTATTTTATAATTAAAGGCGTTAAGAAACCTTTGGTGACCCCACAGTTTAAATGTCTATCGTAGGTACGTCATGAACAGTGGTTGTTACAGACAAACGTTCACGTAAATTGTCCCAGTCAATGGATGATTTTGATGGGTCAATCAATGGCCACAGCTACACTGTTTTGAATTTCATACTATAATATTGTTTATCCAAGTTTCTGGAAAAAAATAGGATACGATTTTATTCCATAAACGACCGTCCACATCTTCTTTAAGGATTGTCGCTATCAGAAATTCCTTTAAAACGTTTGACCAAATTCTTGGTCAATCAAAAACTTGGAATGTGAAAATGGGCCTTCATGCTATCTTTTGTTTCCTACAATATATATTGAATGACATCAGAAGACATCTACACTGTATTCTCTTTAATCAACGTTATGTTACAACAGTTATTGAATTGAAATGTCTACAAGGCCAACTGCTTTACTTAACTAGTTTATTGAACTCTTGGCCTTTTGAAACATGTTCATTTGTTGTTTATGTCATCTAAAACAACGATACTGTATATGCAATTTGCTGCAATGTGCATCTTTAATAACACCTATGAATAATAAATTTGAATTATTAGACAGAAATCTCAGATAAATAAACTGTTTCTCGTGTTTACATATTTATAATACATCTTGATTGCACTTAGCAGGCATTACTAGTGGCCTATCAATTAACATCGATAAAACTAAGCAGTCAAACCATCGGACTTCTTGTTAGCTGCAGTAATATCTCTCCGTGGAGACGTCGGGAAATTGCTATTCATTGTTTCTCCATTAAAAGCCAGAAATTAAAGTAATTACGTTATTGATCCAGGTCTACTTAATTTGGCATACTTTTCCTTACTGACTTATACCGGTTATATATTATTGAATACACAAACATGATCAGCCTTGTTGCAAAACTAGGCTCAGATTTATTTATACATGTAACAAACATGACTGTGTTTGAGCTTTTGATTCTGCCATTTGATAAGGAAATTCAAGTATGGAATTTTCCTTGAAATTCGGTTATTTATTCTTTATTTTTTTATGTTAAAATCTATATTAGACTTTTTTAACATATTGTGAGTTAAAGGGTCTTATAGATGAGTTATTGTTTGATCAATCAATGTGCACTTTTTAAGTTCTGTTTGACTAACCCAGAAAAAGCAACCATGCTACAACATCCTCTTTACGCACCGAGCGCTCTCTATTTTGATTAGTTTACCATTTTTATCACAATGCTGTTACTGCAATTTTATCCTTCATTTCCTCATAATACGCCAATAAAGTGCAGTTTTTGTTTGATTGTTACTTTTCAGTAATTTCAGAAGCATGATGCGATCACAATGAGTTTAAAATAACAAAAATACATTTGTAAATAGATAAGTCTTACTTAATAGCTATTATACCTAGCATTGTTGCCATGGCTGTTTTAAGTATCGTACTTGCATATAGATTTGATTTGATTAGTATAAAAACGTCACATGATTAAAATCACTTTTTGTAATTAAGTCGATTACACTAAGATGTCTGCACATGTCTATTTCACTTCATTACTTAAGACTCAAGTTATGGTAGTATGTAATTACGACATTATGCATTATTTATATGGCTAGCATATTGTCAAATCTTTCGATTCGTGTAGGTTTCTATATTGGGTATTATTCATATGGCTAGCATATTGTCAAATTTTTCGATTCTCGTAGAAAAAAAATGGAAAACAACACGTTTAATAATTTATTGCGTCCGAGGCGCTTTTCTGGATTTACTTTCATCAGGAACGCTCAAAGGTTTCTAGATTGTACATTATTTATATGGCTAGCATATTGTCAAAGGTTTTTACATTTTTTTGCAAAACTTCTCTCGCTGTAAACAACAAGTTCAATATATGAGTATCTATAATGGCTATGCCTTGTCTGCATAGTGTCAGATGACCTCTAGACGGTTTAATTACTGCTTTACGTTTATGCCATGTCGGTAGTCTGTAAAGATCATACAACGGTTGAGAATTAAAGAAACTAAACGTTAAAGCACCAAAGGTAAATAGCATGAAAAACAACATATGTACAATCTGGCAGAACATGATTTAATTATTAATCGTAATTGGCTTTTAATTGCTTTCAGTACCTTTAATCAGTACTTTGTTTCTATTGTTTTTGTATTATTCGTTTTCTGGTAGTTATTTGTCTCATTTGAAATAGAGGAGGCATGACACAAATATAGATACAAATTTATATATTTTCAGATGTTGCTTTACTGCAGCTTTGAAGTGGCAAAACCGTGTTGTTCTTTGACTTTTGTGAACAATTCTTTATAAATATGCAGGATTTGTTGTTTTAAATCTTTCATGCTTGTCCCATTCTTAATTGCTACACTCTGTTTTCAATGTTTTAACAACCAACACTCGATAGTTCTGGTTGGCATACACTATACCTTGGACCAATTTAAGAGCTCTATAAAAACATTACCGTAAAATAAGAATGTGACATCTTTTTTGTTATCTAAAGTTTCTTCGGGTACTGCAAAACTTCCAACCAAGTCTATTTAGGAATTTGAAGGTTTTGGGCAATTGAGTAACGGAATCCCTAACTTAATTGTATACCAGTTAAACATTGAATACGTTCATCGAAAAATAAAACATCACCACAGACACGAACATAGATATAGCTAGTCTGGAATAATACATAACATAAGAAGGTACTGTATATTAGTCCGTAATGAAGCCTAACTCAGTACCAACCATGTCTGTGTCTATCACTGGCAGCATGAACTCAAATTCAATTACATTTTTTAATGCTTTTAAACGGTTTTCAAAAATAAATTCCAAAGTTGCCAGTGAATCGTGTAACGCAAACTTTTGTCTGAATATATTGTAGTTAATTTGTTTTCTTCAAAGAATAAAATAATATAAAATAGTAAAAATCAATATAAAACAAATTGATAATACCCCAAATTTCTCATTGTTTTTTTTAATAAAACAAACATTATGAAACCAATTACTTTGGATTCATACTGATTAACGTCTACAGTCTGAAATCCATGTATAAACTATAAGAGCAGTTTTAACTTTTGTTCAAGTGATATTAATTTCCGATCAAAACCATGCTTGCTTGAATGCAAGGTCATATCTCAGTTTCGGAAATCATAGCAGACGGTGAAAATACACTTTGATATTTGATTTTATAAGCCATAAATAGCGTTATTTGGAATTCAATATGGTGTCATTTATCAAACATTTAGTACAGTAAATCGAGCACACCTCATTTTCCGCTATAATTATACCTCCATATTGTGAAACACGACGGTCATGGAGGGTTAATAATAGGCCTGTTTGACGTGAAAGATGATAAATTAGTAGAATCCTACAACATTGTCTTTCTGATAACAAAAAAAGAAAATCAATATTAAAGCGATAAGAGATTTTTGTTTTGGTATTCCATGAAAATATAGATACAGTTTTGTCATTAATCGCTCAGTTTAATGCACTCTAAATAATCTGCTTGGTTCGTATTGATAAATGGAACAATTATCCGTATATGTCTTTGTGTCATTCATGTATAAATTCAAGATAACTGCCAAACGCAAAATACAAATTGAAGTGCATCGAAATTCAGTTCATAAATTGGTTTTTTTTATGGAGTCATATAAAATGATGTAAAGTCAATACTCGATTTTCAAAGTTCAAACTTGTTATAAAATGTAAATGTCCACGTTCAATTATGTAGTTTGACTATTATTTCCGATTTGCTGGTGACATTTTTATCGATTCCTCATATATTTTCACTTAATGTTTATACATTAACATGAATGTGTTATCAAATTAATATTAGACCTGCCTTTAGCTCACCTGACCTAAAGAGTCACTTACTTTTCTCATAAATTTGCGCCCGATAAACTTTTAACTAATTTCTCTCTGTTACCATTAACACAGTGGAACAAAAGCACAAATGAATCATCTATAGCTTAAATTATCTGCTTTAAAGTGCATGATTTTGTTTTCGCTTAATTCCGAACAAATTAAGCTGCGATTGTGTATATCTACTATTCAACATGTACCAATCACATATATGATCATATATGCTCAAATACATTGTGAGGTGAGGGTAAAATCTTAAATAGATCGCACTCCTTTAAGCAACAGCAGTTTTCCAAACAGAAAAAAAACATTTAAGAAAATACTAAGTTATGATTTTGTTTTAAATTTTTGGGTAATTTGGCAAACATTAGTATACTATGTGTTTTTAAGGGATCAAATTTTGTTTACATAGTGTACTAAATTATCATTGTTTCTGAAGAACACTAGCATTTGGTAAGTCAAGTTACAGATTTCACGTGGTTGTATACATGATCTAGTATCTGCATGATGGTGTTTTGCGTTAAACAACATGTTCGTGATGTTATGCCGATTGTAGATATTTTACAATGTTTGGTTGTACTATAGTACTTTAAAGTTTTATTTTCTATTTCAGACTATAGAAGCTTATTGGACATACTCTGATAGATGGTTGCAATGTTCCGAATGCGATCCTGTTGCCTCTATTGGAAACCCCATCGATATCTGGGACAGTTTCCCATGTCCTCCGAAGTCAGAGCCAGAAATTTTCTTAGAATTAGACTGGATTGGGAAGTTAGGAGCAATTGATGGCGAAACAATCCGTCAGAGGGTTGCGAAGAGGTGTGACATTATTATTACGTCCTCATCTGGACCACGCCCAGCCGATTATGCCGAATCTTCGTTGTTTATTGAAAACTGTGATATTAACTGTATACTTGTGGTGCTAGCTATTCTTGTTTGTTCCGTTGTACTTGCTATTCCAGCTGTGCTGTGTTGCTTAAAAAGGTAATATGTTATGCAAAGCGGTGTAATGTTGTTGACATAGCAAATGATAGAATTTCATTCACAATAATCAATAACAAAGAGGTTAAAATTAACATTGAGACTAGTTTTGAAGAAGATTGACAAAGCCTAAAAGCAGGTCATTTTAAAACTGTACTATTGTCATTACTTTAGTGCACATCATCGGCCATTGGTTTTTAAAATCTGCCCACTTAAACCACTGGGCTTATTTGAACCATATTTTGCAACAGCCTGCTTTAGAGGTCAACTAAATATAAATTCATTGAGACTGATGATCGATATGTAAGACTATCTTAACAATAGAATATTGCAGTAATACAGACTGAGGGAACCAATTATTGATGATTTATTATAATCCTTCGAAACCAAAATAATTTATCTCCACCAGTTGGAACTTTTGGTTCAATAGCCCCCTATTTCCTTTAAAGCTAGATCAAGACGACTGCAAAGTGCAGTCAAACTCAAACTGACCATGTAGCTCGATTCATAATTGATTGTCTAATTAAGACAAGCGGTTATAATTTACATTTATAGGCGTTAGATCCATTAGTCCGAATGGTCATATCCGGTCTTGTGTTATATTTGGTTTCTATATTGGTCATCTATCTGTCGTCATTGTAATTACCGATGCCCTTTTCATAAATCATTCATGAAAACCGCACTAGCACTAAGATTTTAAATTAATGAAATTATTTCTATTACGTATTTATGGTCCACTTTAGGCTGAGTATATACAATGAGACGACAGGATTATGTTGTTTTAACATTGTAAGTGCAGGTGCTTGCTTATTTATAATAGCAAAAATTATTTTTTTTTGGATCTTTTTGCCCATAAGATACTTGGTATCAAGATAATTGGTTTTAGCAAAAAGGAGATTATATAAAAATTGATGAAGATTCAGAAAAGAACAAAGGAAAATATCAATAAGATTCTTAAAACGTGCAGTTGTCGTTCATCATTCTGCACATGTTGTTCATTTAACATTGATGACTTCATAATTTATATCATTCTAGCACAGTTACAGGGGATAATATCAGTGGAAATTCCCTAGGATACCACTAGTCTTCATACTATTAAGTCAAGTTTAACCATTTTAGAACCTGCAGCACGAAACGCACATTCGTCATTGATAATCTTTTATCCGTCATTACAGACGACAAAGGACACAATTTTTAATGATGACTCCAAATTCCTAACCCCAAAAATACATCATTATTCATCGTTAAAATGGAACTCCATTTGTGCTTTAGTTTGTCTTTCTAATTCCCATAATTACGATGTCTCAGAATACAGCTGCACGTTAGAAAAACTGAAGTGTTTTGTAAAAACATCTGCCATCGTGCAGACAACTTCTTTATTATGATGTTAGGTCATAACGAGACGTCTTGCATTTATTCGTTTTCCAACACAACTCCTTGTAGGTTCATTTAAATCACTTTTGTAATAATTAGTAAACATCATGTTATATTTTTTTAGACGAAATGTTTGTAAGTGGTTTACAAAGAAGACTCTCAACAGACATTCCACAACAACAGATCCCCCATTTTACGGAGATCATTTTTATCCGCCTTTAAACAGCTCAGTCACAAGAGATTCCGAGGTATGCTTCTGTTAAATGTATTGTTTTAAAGATAAAAACATATCCATCGCTCTGAACAACTTGTCGTGAGAAGTGTTACTGATAAATGATGCATAAAAAAACATACTAAAGTGGTGTTATTTAAAAAAAAACAAATTAAAAAAAAATCTAATACCAAATTTTAGTTCTAGACAAAAATACAATATATTTTTGAATAAAGAGTGACACGAAAGATCTTTCCCCAAATAGCGGTAAGTATATGAAAACAGTTCTATAGAGAGCAACATACTCCGTGCTATTTCAAAAAAACAAAACTCAGGTACCAATGCATGTGCATTTTATAGTTTTTACGTTGTGTTGTAACATTACTTTCCAAGCTTATACGTTATTTTGATCTCTGGTAGGGAGTTATACCATTGACAATCAACACATCTTCATATTTTTTTTTTATATATAAATGAACGGCAATGGGTTTTTTTTAGTTTTCAAACGGACATTCTTTTACATGTTGTTAATAGTGTTTTGGTATCAGACAGAATATTTTATAATTCGCCGAAACTCCTGTATGATAATCTATGCTCGGAATATATTGTAATTCGTACAGCACTGATTTTTTTAGTATTCTTAACGGCATATATGCCTATTAAACAAAGGTAACAATAGTATTCCGCTGTTCGACTGTCATAAATCGATTAAGCAAAAACAAATCCGGTTTAATATTTTTTATTCTACTAGTTTTCATGCTGTTAGGCTACAGGACTGGTAGAATCCTCGGGGACAGATTGTCCACCAGCAGAGATTCCGGTCCAATTGTGATAAATAAAGGCAACAGTAGTATACAGCTGTTCGAAAGTCATAAATCGATTGGAATTAAAACATATCCGTTTTTTTTTTATTCTTCTATATATATAGTTTTCATGCTGTTAGGCTCCCGGACTGTAAGAATCCTCGGGAATATGACACGAAGAAAAAAATATTCAGAAACGACCTTTAGCAATTTAATACCTTTAGAAAATCTCCAGTTGTAAAATGGTTTTTAAACTAGTAAAAAGTGAGAAGGAAAATAAAATACGAACTCGAAGGAAAATTCAAATCGGAAAGTTCCTTATCAAATGGTAAAATCAAAAAGCTCAAACGTATGGAAAACAACTGCCATATTCCTGACTTGCTATAGATATTTCTTTATGAAGTAATTTCGGTAGTAATTTCACGATTTTTTGTTGCATGCATACTTACGTTTGTCGAAATGATAAACTGTCTGAACGTACCAGACAAACTGACCAAATGTGTAAATCTTCATTGATTTACCATTCATCAAATGTCAAATATATTGGATCAATTTAATGGGTCACTAAATTCTTTATTGCATTGACATTCGACCAGAGACATGATGCTATTTTGACACGCAGTCTGGTTGTTTGAAAAATAGCTATGTGCAATTCCAGTATGAAAAGACTCACGAAAGATACCAGGCCGATTATTACATTATTCATTAACACAGCAACAAACTAATCTATTACCTGTATAAAACGTAAGATATTATGTATACTTTAACAAAGACAATTATCGTACCATGTTTTACATTACGAGTAGTCCGAGAATAGAAAACATCTCTGGCACCAGCTATGAGGTAATTTATTGTCAATTATCATTATGATAATATAGTTATTTTCTTAATATAATGTGTTTTGTGCATTTTTAGATTGTTTATAATACTGATGGTGCTCAATCTAGATTGCTTCATCCTGAGAGAACAAAACAAACTACTGTATCGCCCTATAGATATTATGAAAAAGTTTATAACGACAAAGATCCCCAAGAGCCCGACTTAGATTTAAATCCAAATCAGAAAAACTCTAGTGAAGAAACGTCATTAACTTATAGTGGTACAGACACCACTCACACGTATGAATCCTTAAAGGATAGCCAAAGAAGTGCGTCGTTTAGACTATCTAACACGTCTGGTACGTCAGCACAAAATCAAAATGTCTCAGATCGAGCTGACCAACAATATAATTCTAGTCTTGCTTCAAGTAGTCAAGGTCAAAGACATTGTGCTTGTCCTCGTTGTAGTCGAACGAATATATATCGCCCGTATGAAAGCATTGATTACAATACTACTTACAATGTGTACCCTCAGAAATTTACATATCCGTATAATCGATTCCAACAATATAGAATTCCATCGCCTCCAATGGGAGGGACAAATGACAAAGAAAGCGAAGCTTTGCGTAATCCTAAGCAAAATTTGGTAGGCACTATTCCAGATGACACTTCATACATAGAGGAACCCGCTCCTCCCGAGAGAATGCGCAAGGATAGGTCGTTTTACGATAGTGATCAAAATGAAGGTTCAGTAAATAGTGATTATCAGATTAGACGAAACAAGTGCAATTGTAGAAAATGTTCACAGACTAATTTAAATAATTCCAATTTGACTTCACCAACAAATATGTCCGATAGTGAATTCTATGGAGTTCCTGATCAAATGACAATAAATATGGTACCACTACGACCGTGTAATTGTAGGCATTGCTCACAGAACAACTTGGGTCAAATGAAATATGATTATCCGTCATATTACAATCAACGCCACCCTTGCACTTGTAAACGGTGCTTACAGAACATTCAACACATAAATCCAACAATAGAAACATATTTCTATGATCCAAATTCAAGTGAAAGAGAACATTCTGGTAGGAAACAAACTAAATCAAAATCGGAAGACAAGAAAAGGAAAAAGAACAAATCAGAGCGACCTCTGTCGTCACATGCATCTTCAACTGACACCAATACAGGAAGTGAAAAATCTTACAGAATGGGTGTTCCAAAAACAAATGGCTCATTGTATAGATCTAAATTATCTAAAGCTTGAAAATTCTGCGATGATTTTGTCTTGCATTTTATTTTGTTACAGTGTTGTTAATTTAAATTTAATTATACAAAAATGATTTGAAGAATGTAGTTTATATAGCATATACGCATTATCAACAGTCCCTTTCAACATTACAGTATACAACATGATTTCCGGGTGAAATGGAAAGTTCTATCAATAATTTTAATTTTTACTTCCAGGTAATTAAACTGACTGTTTGGTCTCAAGGTTAAAAGGAAAATAATACACCTACGCTATGATTTTTGTCAACTGCAAGTAAAGAGTTGTTTCATGAATCAATATGCCCTGTACATGTGTCCTTCATCTAAAAGATGCAATACGGTCCCTAAACAATAAACAAACACCCACAAAGCATGATGAGGACTCATTATATCTAGTCTAGACAATGTATTAATGAATTCCGCCGACACATCAAAATACCCGACAATATTCTAAAAAAAAATTGATATGACTAGCCTTTGTGCAATGATCATCATTAAAAAGCGAAGAATTCAAAATATATTGAAAAAAGTAACTACGTCATTTTAAAATGATGATTGAAGAATCAATATTTTTTGCATAACATTCAATGCGTAAAGATGTACGGTCTATGAAGTAACAACAGTAAAACGATAACCATTGGCAATACCTTCATTTAATAATACAGCGGACAACTATTCAACTTGTAGTTTTCTTCAAAAACATAATTATGCCTAAAACTAAATTGAAGATGCTGAATTTTGATTCAATACCTTAAAGTGGAATTAAAATTCCATTCATTCAAACAGGAATACACGCGTTGTCGTACTGAGCATAGTTTGTGTCATTTCCGTAATAAAAAGTATTGGTCAACTTTAAATACAAATGTGTATGATAGTTTTAAAATGTGTACACACGCTTCGACTCATCAAAGTTCATTCAACTTGTTGAAAGAAAACTAAAGTAAGAAACACGAAAGCATGATTTTATAGATTCGGAAAGAGCTTGTACGTTAAAAAAAAGGTGAAATCACAAAATTACTGAACATTGAGGAAAATTCAAAACGGAAAGTCCTAATCAAAAGCTCAAACAAATCAAACGTATGAATAACAACTGTCATTTCCTGACTTGGTACAGGCATGTTCTTGTGCATCTTCGCTAGCAAAGGGTTACGATCCACTTCCCTCCTCTCTACGTGGGGAGGAGGGAAGCGGGTCGTAACACGTGGAGAGGAGGAAAGCGGATCGTAACCCTTGGGTAGCGAAGATGGTTCTTGTGTAGAAATATATCCCTGTTAAACTGATGACTCATTATGAAATCTTTTTGTTTAAAAGTAATTTCTTAGTAAAATGTAGCGATATTTGTAGGACGAACAACATTTTTGTAAGATTTCAACATAGCCCTCAATCCTTGATTTCAGTAATAATTTAGTAAACATTGGACTTGGACCTTGAAGGTACACGTAGGACTTTTTTTTAATTTTTGATTCGAGTGTAACTGATGTTTGTTTTTGTAGACGTTCGTTTAGCATATGCAATTGTAAGCCAGGTATTTAGCATATAAAATTGTAAGCCAGGTATTTTTGATGAGCTTATTTACCTTTTCTTTTTAGAATTTTCACTTCTTTTTAACACTTACATTGTAACACGATGATGACTGATGTACGCATATTTTTGATTATTTTATTTATAATGTCTGTTTAGTTCACGCATCATTGTAAATATAACGGAATTTGATGAGACTGTCATCAAAGTGAGAGGTTTAGCGCTTTAAAACCAGGTTTAATCCACCATTGTCTACATTTGAAAATGCAAAGTCAGGAATATGACAGTTCTTGTCCATTCGTTTTTTGATGTGTTTTGTCATTTGATTATGGACTTTCCGATTGGATTCTCCTCTGAGTTCAGTATTTTTGTGATTTTACTTATTACATAAACTCATCATACACAGTTTATTGAGGTACTTTCATTGTTATATTCAGAAACAAAGGTGAACATGTATGATAACAGTTTACCTTTTTCCTTTCTGTTATCTTTATAAAGATTTGGCCTCTAGTGTTTGGATGCCTGTTATCGTGCAGTGAATACTAAATTTAAAAACATTCTCAAAGTGTCATTTTAACTTTTAAAAGCTTGGGAAACTTATGTTTATCAGAAGCTGTATTTTTGTCCTATCACTGTCTTCAGATATATTGACGTATGGTACACAAAAGAACAACCTAGTTTCCAGAAAATAAATTCTACTATGAGACGTTTGAAGACGAAACGCGCTACTGCAGTACAAACTTTGTTCGCTGGTATCTATGATGAGTTTATTGACTTTGAATTGACTATAATATGACGTACTAGTAACTGCGAAACTGTGAAATGATTTTTTTTTTGAAGATGTGTTGAAGTTTCTTTCAACATGCTTTGTAAAGGATGTCGAAATAGGAAACATTTAAAAATTAACCTATACTACTGGGTTTGCAATCTGGTACCCCAGACTCAAGTTTCATCCATTCAAGACTTATCAGTGGCGCTCAAATTGAAACCGTTGGAAGGCCAAATTAAATAAAATTGCGTATATGTGTTGATGTCTAGATCACTCTCACGTGGTAATGCCATTCACGAGTTAAAAATTAACTTGTTCATTGCTATTGATTGGCCATACACACCTAAAAAAAATAATTTTGCATATATTTGAGTTATTAACTAACATTTTTATCTTTGAGTAAATACTACTCAATGTAGGTTATAAATGTGTAAGGAACAACAAAAAGTTTGTCATCATTAAAGTCTGTGGACAATCATAATGTTAAAATGTCTATAAACACACAGTTCACAGTGATTGTTGTTCATCTATACATTACGCACATCGGATGGGAGAAGTTTAGGGATGGTCATACCTCTATGACAAAAAGTTTATCTCTGATGTCTCAGTAGTGGACAATGAATGATATCATTGTCAGTGTAAATAGTTGTTAATGTCGCCTATATAACGTCACGTTTTAATGTTTGCTAGTTTTATGCATTTTAATGTCCTTCAATAATACAAAAAGGACTGGTTCATGCATTTTGGATTGTTCAGAATGAAATACACGCAAACTCTCTTTTAAATAAGAAATTATAAACATGCATACACATTTGCTTCTTTATGTTTGCAATGACTTACGATATCAAAGGTTCTAAAAATGACCAAATTGTATAGAAGTGGCGTGTATTAAAATATATTCACCATATACTGCTTGACAATATTAAAGAACTGTCTTTCTCTAGTGTTTGTCATTACTTTTCGGAACTTTCTGTTTCGGTTCTAAAATGAAGCAGAAATTATACAGAACCATCTCAACGACATCAGGAAAAGAACCATCTTGAAAAGTTCTTTAATTTAACTTTCATTTATATTGATGATGTTATGACATTCAATAACATACATTTCCATGAATGCTTTTATCTCATATATACCATTGAAAATGAAACTAATAATAGTATTAAAAGTAGAAGGTCTGCATCAAATCTTCACCCCCCTCCCCGATATTGATACAGTTGGATTTCAAACTTGAATCTATGACAATCGTTATGATTTCTAATTTCCAACTGCATCCAAACATAACCGTTGCTTCATTGTATTGCGTTTACATATTTCAATTGATACGTTAAGCTCGTGTATGTTCACATTATCGAACTTTGTTAACAGGGATGTGCTACTGTCACATAGAGTTATATAAATGAGTAATCACACGAGTGACATCGACGCTACACACGATTGTAAGTTAACATGACGAATTGTTTGACCATTACTATGTGTTGGTGTCTCAACTCACTTGTTTTGGTGGATATTTAGATACCAGTATGTCGTCTGATATCTAATTAATAGTTGATGTTGCATCTATATCAATAACGTATAAACCCCTCGACGCGTCCTGTCTCGAAACTTTTAGAGTTTGTGCGATTCTTTTGTTTGAACATCGATACACTACAGTCGATTCAATTTTATGCTCAATGATATAAACTTTGTTATATAATTTTGCCTTCTAACAGTTTTGTTTCGGGCGCAACTGGTATGATTTGTGCAGACGAAATAAATGCCTGGTATCCTTGATGCGTTTTCATAACCATCGTAACGATGCGACTGCTGCTGGACGTGTCGTCAATGTGTTGACAATGAATATCATTATTAAAATTACTGTTTATAAAATGTTGGTATTACTCGATTAATGTTATTTAACCCCAAGCATAATGTCAGTCATATTTTCCCATGAATATACATTTAATATCTAAAAAAAAATATGCCTTAGTATTTTACGCTGGTGAAAGATCGAAGGAAATTGACTAGCTGTAAATATATATTTATTTCCTGTTTATAAAATGGGAAAAAATGTTTACGTTTGCTCAATTATTTACTTGAATGTCTATGTTAAACCTTGGCTGATATTTGATATATTGGATGCTAGTTATATATCGGTTACAAGTTTCTTTGTAGACTGTATTCGGCGTTTAGCTTTTGTTCCTTGGTTTTGTCAACTTCATTTAGATATCACTCGCTTATCTATTTTCCATAAAATTTAGAAGTAAGTCAGCAGTGCTGTACTAGTAACTAATATAATTTAAGCTTTCTTTGTATCTTTTACTTTATTATGCAAATCCTCATTTTTGCTTGCTTTTATGCCATCTTAAACCAGCACGTTTGTGTACAAAAATTATTTATAAGCCCCATGATATACCCGGTCTCGTTACGTTAAGAGTTTAGAGTTAGCGATTCTGTCAAAATTTTGTGGATTTGTTTTTTCCCTTGATTTGTATATTCTTAGTGGATTTATAAAAGTTGAAAATCGATTGACTATTGTCATAAGTACATCCTTTCATAGAACATGAAAATGCTTCTGGCGCTTCACATACCCACTAAATTATCAACTTGATGATGCATGGATTCTTGCCATAAAATACCTTATAAAATGCAAATTCTACTGTTCTTATTATAAGTATGAGTTCTTGGTATGCTGACTTTGATATATGTGCAGAATGTGGGCCTATTTGGGAACTATTGAAGGACGAAAGCTATTTTAATTTCAACGTTATGCATTCCTATAAACAGTTATAGAGCTCAATATTTTGTTGAGGTATCTCTTGGGACAAGCCATGCGTTCAGTACAATGGCCAAGTAGTTCATTTTCAGATTTAAAATCCCCGTAGAACAGAAACCTAAATTTCATGTCGTGGGAAAGAAAAAATCTGTTTAATGATAATCGTTGTTTGAAGAATAGGCATAATCACATTTTTGTAACAAAAAAGGAGATCAAAGATTGGAATAGTGAAATGATGAAATTTATAGAATAGGCGAAAAAAAGGCTAAATTGTTTAATGCACTCCGGATTATTTTCCCCATGATGTACAGACATGTTTCCCTTTTTTTTGTACATGTAAAAAAACGTTCATTTATCAGATTGTCAATGTTTTTCTTTTCTTTAAATATACAAATAAAAGTACATTAAACAAAAATTCGAAATTGTATTAACTATTTATGGTGATTTAAAATCAGGATACTATCAAATACAATTCGATTAGAGCGTAGTTTTTAGTGTGTGTTGTAAAATAACAATATAACAGAAGCATACTGTTGATACGGAAATATATAACACTTGACTCAAGCTAGCGAACAATTGTAGCGAACAACAAGGAGGTATAACTTAAGAGATGTGAAGGCCTAAAGAAAATGTGTAAAATATATTTGAAAAAAAATATATTTAGTGATATTCGACTTACAACTCATTCAGCATGATGGCAGATGTTCTTTGCTGTTTTGCGGTTTGCATGTTGTGTAAACTATTATATTATTGGTTTGTACGTGATGAGTAATGAGCGTTCTTGCGTATGTTTTTGCTATATTTCTGTCATGTTGTATTGTCATTTGAGCGATATTTATTAACAACAAAATATAAGCGGGAGGTTTAACTAGCCATAAAACCAGGTTAAACCCCCATACTTTCTTCAAATGTACTGTACCAAGTCAGAAGTATGGCATTTTTTTTATCAAGTAGTTCTTTTCTATGTACTAGTTTGTTGGCGTTTGATTTTGTTGCAGATCAGTGTTTCTGTTGTTCCTTTCTTTTCCTCTTATCAAAGGTACCAGGATTATAATCTTATTCGCCAGACGCGCGTCTCGACTCACCACTGACGCTCAGATCAATATAGTTTATAAAGCCAAACAAGTGCAAAGCTGAAGAGGACCCAAAAATGCCAAAAAGTTGTGCCAAATACGAATAAGTTAATCTATTCCTGGGATAAGAATATCCATTGTATTTCGAAAAATAAGAAATTTATCAAAATGACCATGTAATTTGAATTCATGTCAACACAGAAGTGCTGACTACTGGGCTGGTGATACCCTCGGGGACGAAACGTCCACCAGCAGTTGCATCGACCCAGTGGTGTGAATAGTTAATGTGTTTCCCTCGGTTTTAGATTTACTCCGAATGAGTTTTCTCTCAATCGGTTTATTACTTTTGACCAGCGGTATACTACTGTTGCCATTCTTTGTAAACGAACATACGTAGGATGTTATTTGATGTAGTTTTTTATGGCTTATTAATTAAGAGATCACAATGCCTGAACCAGACGTAAGTTGTGTAATATGACATTCTTCTGAGCAGAATATTACTAAACTTAGTTGCCTTAACTCTTTAAAACTCTATAAGACGATATAATATTCTTGAGTCGACCGTCTTTTTGTGTGCTTGATATTTAAGATATCCTCATGTTAATTCAAGTAACCATATATATTACAAAACGTCTTTACCAACTGCACATTATCCTCAAGGGAAAATAAATACTAGCAACAATTCTAAAGGGGCCCGTGTGTAGCCTGTTGCAAGGTTAATTTCCCGGCCCTACATACGGTACATTGTTTCCGTTGCAGTCAGATTTCTCGCCTTTAACCAGGCACAATATATTATATTTGAATTGAAATTTAGCAGTTAACAAAAGAAAAATAAATTCATTTCTTATTTTCATTATTAAATCATGTGGATGACATGAGGAAGAAAATAACTGGTTACCAAATGTATGTTGCAAAGAAGTCACGAACGATGAAAGACCTATCATTATAGCTCAGTAACAACAACACAAGAAACGTTGCATAACGTGGTGCAAAGAGATAATGTTTAAAGCTTGGATTATACCCGATAACACTAATTCATAAGCTTTTAGCTACACAGAAAGAATAAAAAGGAAGCTGTATATACCGTGTTTTGAAAAAAATATTAAAATTTAATGTTTTTAAAATAAATGCTCACACTCTAGACAAAAGCATGGAATCTGAAGCACATCTGAAACATAAGAAGCTTAAGTTAAAGTGAATAAAGACATGCAGAGAGAAGCAAACCCGTTCATCGTCACATTAGCTCGAGGAATTAAGCCTTTAGTATTCTGACTTCACTATTTAATTTCGATTTTGAACATCAAAACACTGAAAACAATGAAGAAACTATCAGTGAACAATTTCTAACAAACACCTGTGAGATACTGTTATAATAATCCATTCTGATGATTTGTTAGTCAAATTGTTTAATCTTATGGTACCTGTAATTTATTTGACGGAGAGCAGGTGCCCGTAAAGATAAATTGAATTGATAACAGTAAATTGTTAGTGTAGTAGAAAGAGGAAGTACTTTATTCCAGATAATCTATAGTTAATGAACACTTTATGCTAAATAAACAGTACAAGCAAACTTTCAACGTAAATAATTGTTTGCCAGAAATACTAACAACTTAATAGAAATTAATATCAATCTGTGTGTGACGGAATACGATGTTAAACAGAGCAAAGATTGTATTTTATCTGCAGCCTTGAACTGCAATAAAAATTAACCTATTGTTAAAGATTAAATAATCCTGTGCTATCTTTCCAAAAAAAAAATGGATTTATGAGTTTTGAACAGCGGTATACTACTGTTGCCTTTATTAGTTTGTTAATATCTACGGAATGATTAATGGCCGACTGGCGACATTATAAGATAGAGATTATAAAATATCTATGTAACACCTGACCAGCATTTCCCAAATTACAACCTACTCTTCGAACTACAGATGCATATCGAAACACAATTGAGGGACAAGCATTTATCTTAAAGGAATTTGGAAGGTGTGATTCTTTAAAGAAGAAATACTTTGATTTGAAAAAAATAAAAATAAATAATCTGTCGCAGCTTTGACCAGAAAAACAGTTCTGTTTTGATCATGTTAACATACTTACTGTATTTTGAACTTAAAAATATATCTTTGTATTTTCAATCTATTGACCGTGTAGATATTTTAAAATCATCAAGATGGACAGCAACACACAAAACATTGTTCTTTTAATAATATATAAGCATAGTATATGTAAATCCCTAACATGACAAGAAAAGTCTTAGACCATGTTAAGTGTCAGAAGTTCAGCATCAGTTTCATTATGTATAAATCTTCCTTATCTTTTTGAGAGATTCTGAAATAAATCATCATAATCTTTTTGAAATAACATTAAAACCTTAAGTCATCACGTATACCTATAATATACTGACTACAAAACAGTGATATGTTAGTGATGGTTACAGGAAACAAAGGTGATTAATTAGATCGCAGATATTCGTTAATATCATATTCACTGTCGACACGGTAATTCACTTTTATAGTCTGGGATATTCCATACGTGGTATTAGGCTATTTAATAACATCACCAATAATAGCATTTGGCTTTAAAAGTGGCATTTCAAAGAAAATGAAAATTTTATTTGCAGATTAAAGAACAATAGTCTGCCTTCTATCAACTAGCTCACTTATAAAATTGGACAATCTGTCCTTCAACTTTATTTTAATTAATTGGGCTGAACAGCAGTAGCATAACTAACCACCAAACGTGTCCGAAGTCGGCAATATTCAATCAAGTCATGTATTAAATAACCGAGTTAAACCATGTCTGCGGAATAGAATTATAACAAAGTTCAAAGGAAATCCGCCAAAATCAAGATTAAATTAAAGCATGCATAGTGCATGTTCAACGCTAAGAGAAATGATTTTTGACATTTATTGCAGTTTAACTGGTCAGCCCTTTTATCGCATTAATAAAATAATCACGAACTAAATGCTTCTGGATATTTTCTTTAAGAGTCCCAAATGGTGAGGAAGATTCCAATCTTTGTATTTCCATAGAATTATTTTGTAAAATTCTTACAACATGCATTATTGATATCAGAATTGACAACGTTATTTTAGTCTGTTCTGTATCATTATCTGATTCTAGTTTCTTTAGGGTATATACAGCGAACCAGACAATTACATTTATCACTACGTTAGAACATTTAGACGCAAGGAAATATTGAAAAACAAGTAAAATTGCTTTTAGGCACAAATATGTTTTATGAGAGAATGTCCTGTAATTCACTTGTGATAGATATACATATTTCTTTACACAATATATATGTTTTGTGTGATTACACAACATACAATAGAGGGAATAGTGATCACACACCATACAATAGAGGGAATACAACAATAGACACCAATCAGTTTTATGTTTATAAGTTGCGTGTTTTAAACTTCAAATATATTCCTTCATTATACCAATTAACCTGTGCACATATATATCATACATATTAATGATTAATATATATTTATTCTTATTTTTGACTTATAAGGTTCCATCTATGTATTGAAATAATTGTTACACTAATGTCTACACTGTAGGCATGTATTCAAAGCAACAGATTATTATTATTAAATGTGTTCAGTTAGGAATATAAAAAATCAGTTTGAGATTACCAATAATGGAGCAGAGGCATTTCAATTTTTTTTTACAATGAACTGTTTTATGCATTCCATCCTTCAACGCATGTGCGTTTTTTTTTGGACAAAATAGTGAAGCTACCAGCTACTACATAATAAAATACAGTACTCATGCTTTAGCAGTTAAAAGAGGACGTAAAAGGAATATTTTTTTTCCGTTCAAAAGTGTCAAAATATGCAGAAGAACTCAGCCGCAGAGACTTTGTGTGTGCAATGAGTTACAAATTCCAGCCTTAATATGTTGTCCGATTGTACTTTTTTAAAGTATTCTATTAAATCAATTAAAATGAAAGAAGAGGGAAGTAATTTTCCTATTAGTTTGCGCAATCGTATATTATATTTTTGGCGCAAATGATACTATGTAATTTTAAAACAAGTGGCGCAACCGTAGCATTAGAGAAAACAGTTGTGTCGCAAAAGGACACATTTTTGGCGCAAACGGACCTCTCCTAGTTAAGGAAATTATGATCTTGTGAATACCCATAACTAACTGTACAAAAATTTCAATGCAGGTTATAACAAATCATAGAAACTTTAACAATTTAAAATAATGTGCTAAATCACTCTAGTAGAGTACGCACGTAAAGGTGTAAGAGAATAGGTCCTTATGTTTTCTTGTTTTAAGTTTGATTTAAAACAACTTGTTTAAGGAAATCAATTTTAGCATTGCATGATCCATTCAAGTACAATTTTTTTTTAAATTTGAGAGTATCTAGTTGAAAAACCTGTGGATTTTCTATAAATGTTCGTTATATTTTGCATAGAAACAACCAAGGTAGCATAATATTTAACATGTTCAACTGTTTTAAAGGCCGTATCTCATAGATAGTTATGTATATCAAAGTTAATAGCATTTAATGATGCAGAAAACTATTTTTTCTCATGATTTTGATGTGAAGTCTTTGACATCTCTATAGAAAATGGTTCATTAAAACAAACACTTTTGATACTTTGTATACTCAGTTGTACAGTTAATATTGAGTCACTGATAAGGTCTTTGCATCGGAACTAAACACATTTATTCTAAAAACAGTTGTTGGCATGACACGGGTTATGTTCTTCTCATATATGTTATGATGGTATGATACTAAACCCCTAACGGGAAGGATTGTGCCTGATGTTCATATGATGAAATCATAATCTTTCAGTCAGTTTAATTGAAGTCTGGAGCTGGCATGTCAGTTAACTGCTAGTAGTCTGTTGTTATTTATGTATTATTGTCATTTTGTTTATTTTCTTTGGTTACATCTTCTGACATCAGACTCGGACTTCTCTTGAACTGAATTTTGATGTGCGTATTGTTATGCGTTTACTTTTCTACATTGGTTAGAGGTATAGGGGGAGGGTTGAGATCTCACAAGCATGTTTAACCCCGCCGCATTTTTGCGCCTGTCCAAAGTCAGGAGCCTCTGGCCTTTGTTAGTCTTGTATTATTTTAATTTTAGTTTCTTGTGTACAATTTGGAAATTAGTATGGCGTTCATTATCACTGGACTAGTATATATTTGTTTAAGGGCCAGCTGAAGGACGCCTCCGGGTGCGGGAATTTCTCGCTACATTGAAGACCTGTTGGTGACCCTCTGCTGTTGTTTTTTATTTGGTCGGGTTGTTGTCTCTTTGACACATTCCCCATTACCATTCTCAATTTTAGTTGGTCAGATTTCTATTGTATCTTTATTATACATACCTATCAAATTATCATCAGTGGGGAACATTTGAAGCAACTGGTCATATTGGGGTACCTCCTGTTGTGATCAATAAAAATAAAAAAAACTGCAATTCAAAATCAACCTTGATAATTTTCTAAAGCACAAAATGCATGTAACGTATCTACGCAGATTAAATTTAACCAAAAGTGTTATGATGAACAACTAACTGATATTACACGAGATTTATCAAAATTACAATGAGAATTAGCCGGGACGTCACTCAAGATGCTTTTCATGTGCCATTTCATGTAGTTATGACAATAAGTAAACATGTCACACCAGCAAGACTCCATGGAACTGCATGTTAACTTCCTCCCAATGCTGGAAAGTAGGCATATCAATTGAAAATGCATGATATTCTGAAGTTGAAATATAAACATGTAATACGATTTCATTGAGCGAGACATGTTTTTTCAGGCTTTGGCGTTATCTTAAGCTAGCTGTTAGTTTGAACTTTACTTGTCATCACATACACAGCCTGTAGATATATGTCGCTGAAAAACAACCAAAATAATAATCTTTAATAGGATCTGATTTTCTTTGGAGAAAAAAAATTTCGTTAATTAACAGACGACACAGTATTTGATTTATTGCCAGAGAAAACGGAAATCTATAAGTAATTTTGAGATGTCCTACTCGAGAGACAATATATTATCTACAATTAAGATCAAGTCATAACTTTTATTTTGTCCTCAATTAATCGTTTTCCTTTCCAATATCAAAAATAAAATCATAGGCACTTAAAACTAATACAATGGTTCATTAGCTTTGTTTTAGAATGACTTGGTGATAGGGTTGTACAGATTGTTCTCCGTAATATGTGGGCATAAATAACGGAAATTTGGATAGAAAAGATATATTTCAAATGAATATTAGAATTCTGAATTACATGCGGGTAAAAATTTGAAACTAAAAGATATTTCCATCTATAAATGTTATCAGAAATATTATGATAGATCTGCTTCATTTACTTAGTGATTAACTTGTGATGCAATAAAAGAAACATGCGTCATGAAATGATTCCATCTGTTCTTTGCAATATATATAGCTAACCTATAAAAATGGACAGGACTTTAAAAGTACACACATCGAAGAAGTTTTCATAAAACTATGAAAAAAGGAATGTATCTTCCACCGTCGCTACAAATTTCAAAGAGTTGAAAGAGTTGACATGTTCAGTATTTGCAATTCAGGGTGACTGAAGTCGAAGAAATTAAGTGATATTTCAGATTAAAGTTATCTGTTTAAGTTTGATTCCAATCAAGCAAGGCAAATTTAATTCACCGTCCGGAAACTATTTGTTTCGTACTCCTCACAGACAAACGGCTGAAAGGACAGACAACGCGATGACTACATGCATAATGCAATTAATATGATATTGTTCTTTTAATATTTCACAAACTGCATCAACCATCAACCAAGATAGTTCATCCAACAGGGCTCTCGGGTGAATGCGAGTTTGATATTTAAACGACCATATACATTTACTAATACCTGGTTATAAGATGCATTCAATTTATTTAGTCATTTAAAGCAGACCAATTTAATATATACATAGATTGTTTCTAACTTTATAAATACTCATGTTTCAATCATAGTGAATTATGATTGTGAAGTGTCATAATGTATCATAAACCATTCCATTGAACTCTTCATTTGTTTTTAAAGAGAATTTTACATGGTGTACATTGAACCCCAAAGAGTCCAATCATATTAACACATATAAGGATATTGTAGGATGAAATACAAATGAAGAAGATATCAATCATATAACATCGGTGTAGGTGTTTGTTATGTACGGTTAAAAAAATGTTTTAAATGAAGAATTTTTTTAATCTGAGTTCGAGCAGGATGTTATTGATAGGTTTACACTAATACCATTAGAGTCGAGTCTCCTGAATGTTTGTTTTACTTCATGACAGGCATAATTTGCAGTTTAATCTCAGAAGACCTGTTATAATTAAAAATATAAATCATTATCTAGCAAGTACAAAATGTATCTTTTGCATGTATGTAATTAGAAATTAAAACTGTAAGGTTTTAAATGTAAAAGGACACGATATATACAGTATATGTACTTTGTGTGGTTGTGGAAAAGGCGTTGAGAGTCTAAACATAATCCTAAAGACCAAATCTGGTCTCATCTGAGTAAATGTTGAACCCTACACATGTTCTATATAGTTTAATGTAAGTGTTTGGGTATAAAACACCAAACTTCGAACATGTCTTAGAACTATATAGGAGAGCATATATAACATCGATGGGTTCCTATTCTAAACATGTTTACTCTCCGTAACTTTCCCATGCACAGGTAACTGTACGAATAAAATGTGAAGGAATTAAACAATACTTAGCGGATATGTCTGTTGTCGCTTTTAAACCTTTCCTTGGCATGTTTTTGATCTTCTAAATCTCGTAATTTCAAAATCCTATATGTGCCTATCCATCTAAGCCATGCAGGAGTATGTAATGCAGTGGTTGTCTATGGTCTTTGTTTACCATACGCGTTTTCATCTATTTCAATATTTCGGACACGATCTTAACTTATATAATTCAAAGACCAAGAGGAAACAGGCTTAATTTGTGTTAAAATTGTTACTTGGATGTTCTTTGTCTTTTAATTAATTAGCTTTAACTGTGAGTACTCTCATATTGTGAGTACATTCCCGGTTTCCTTTTCTTATGTTGTTATGTTACCCCACTGTTCAGGTTAAGGGAGAGCTGGGTGTCTGCAAATATGTTTAAGCCCGCCACATTCTGTATATATGTGCCTGCCCTGTCAGTAGTGTGTTATTTATAGTGGTGGTCGTTCGTTGCTGTATATAATATGTGTTTTTCGTTTTTTGTCTGTACAGTATATTGGTATTTGGTTTTCTTGTTTGAATTGATTTGGGTCTTGTCATGTTGGTGCGACATAGCTCTTTTATATATTTTATATTTCATTTAAAGTTAAAGAAAACATTTTTCAGTACACAAAATACCAGTCAATGACAAGTTAATAAAGAACTCTATTTTCCACCATGACAAAACATACTCTTAACCTCTTAGTTTATAATTAAAAAGCAAATTTGAGTGTGTAAAAAGCAAATTTGAGAGTAAACAAACTTATCATAGATACCAGGACTAAATTTCATATATACGCCAGACGCGCGTCTCGTCTACAAAAGACTCATCAGTGACGCTCGAATCCAAAAAAGCCAAATAAAGTACGAAGTTGAAGAGCATTGAGATCCAAAATTCATAAAAGTGTTGCCAAATACAGCTACGGAATAAGACTGTAGGAAAGATAAGTGTTTGCATTAAATATAAATACGATCATGAACAATACTCGTTTGAGCAGTAAAAATTGTCCGAATATACTATCTCCCCATAAAGTCCAACATCAGAATGTTAATTTCACTAGTATTACCTAAACTTTTATATGGTTTCATATACAACTGTTTTCAACTGAAACACATTATTTACGATCGCTATATGATTATGCTGTTTTGGTTTGTAAAAATCTGAACAACATTAAAAATTGGCTTATTTTATCCAAATAAAACTGGTTTTTGTTTTTGTGTGTCTGCATAAGAAATATGTCTAAGGTTTAGTACATTTACCGAGCCTTGAAAACAATAAAGTCTGAACTGAGATATCAGGAGCTAGAATTTCACATTTTAAGACATTCATTGACAACATGTAATCATCTTTCCACTATCGTGCACGTATTAAAAAAAAAATCTTGCATATAAAGCATCTGAACCATTAACCAAAGGCCAGCTTAATAGCCATGGTAATGGTGACAATTTGATGTCTTTATCGGAAAGTCCAATAAAAAGAGATTAGATGATGTTTAAATGGTCCATTAACGATGAAAATGTGTGAGTTTATTGTTATTATTATAGGACTACAGTTATTGGAGTGTTAATGAATGCAGTTATTTATGGTCGGTCATTACTACCATGAAAGCTGTCACCGCAATCAATAGGTAGCTTCACCTTCGTTTTCCTGAAGGGTGACCCACCAACCGCAAGTTTAAAATTTCAATGTCTCTTTCAATCTAAATAACTGATTGAGCTCCGTTATATATATCACATACAGTCCCACTCATACATGTATACATGGAATTTTCGATCCTCAATGCTCTTCAACTTTGTATTTATTTGGCTTTTTAACTATTTTGATCTGAGCGTCACTGATGAGTCTTATGTAGACGAAACGCGCGTCTGGCGTATAAAATTATAATCCTGGTACTTTTGATAACTATTTACACCACTGGGTCGATGCCACTGCTGGTGGACGTTTCGTCCCCGAGGGTATCACCAGCCCAGTAGTCAGCACTTCAGTGTTGACATGAATATCAATTATATGGTCATTTTTATAAATTTTCTGTTTACAAAACTTTGAATTTTTCGAAATACTAAGGATTTTCTTACCCCAGGAGTAGATTACCTTAGCCGTATTTGGCACAACTTTTTGGAATTTTCGATCCTCAATGCTCTTCAACTTTGTATTTATTTGGCTTTTTAACTATTTTGATCTGAGCGTCACTGATGAGTCTTATGTAGACGAAACGCGCGTCTGGCGTATAAAATTATAATCCTGGTATTTTTGATAACTATTTACACCACTGGGTCGATGCCACTGCTGGTGGACGTTTCGTCCCCGAGGGTATCACCAGCCCAGTAGTCAGCACTTCGGTGTTGACATGAATATCAATTATATGGTCATTTTTATAAATTTTCTGTTTACAAAACTTTGAATTTTTCGAAATACTAAGGATTTTCTTACCCCAGGAGTAGATTACCTTAGCCGTATTTGGCACAACTTTTTGGAATTTTCGATCCTCAATGCTCTTCAACTTTGTATTTATTTGGCTTTTTAACTATTTTGATCTGAGCGTCACTGATGAGTCTTATGTAGACGAAACGCGCGTCTGGCGTATAAAATTATAATCCTGGTACTTTTGATAACTATTTACACCACTGGGTCGATGCCACTGCTGGTGGACGTTTCGTCCCCGAGGGTATCACCAGCCCAGTAGTCAGCACTTCGGTGTTGACATGAATATCAATTATATGGTCATTTTTATAAATTTTCTGTTTACAAAACTTTGAATTTTTCGAAATACTAAGGATTTTCTTACCCCAGGAGTAGATTACCTTAGCCGTATTTGGCACAACTTTTTGGAATTTTCGATCCTCAATGCTCTTCAACTTTGTATTTATTTGGCTTTTTAACTATTTTGATCTGAGCGTCACTGATGAGTCTTATGTAGACGAAACGCGCGTCTGGCGTATAAAATTATAATCCTGGTACTTTTGATAACTATTTACACCACTGGGTCGATGCCACTGCTGGTGGACGTTTCGTCCCCGAGGGTATCACCAGCCCAGTAGTCAGCACTTCGGTGTTGACATGAATATCAATTATATGGTCATTTTTATAAATTTTCTGTTTACAAAACTTTGAATTTTTCGAAATACTAAGGATTTTCTTACCCCAGGAGTAGATTACCTTAGCCGTATTTGGCACAACTTTTTGGAATTTTCGATCCTCAATGCTCTTCAACTTTGTATTTATTTGGCTTTTCAACTATTTTGATCTGAGCGTCACTGATGAGTCTTATGTAGACGAAACGCACGTCTGGCGTATAAAATTATAATCCTGGTACTTTTGATAACTATTTACACCACTGGGTCGATGCCACTGCTGGTGGACGTTTCGTCCCCGAGGGTATCACCAGCCCAGTAGTCAGCACTTCGGTGTTGACATGAATATCAATTATATGGTCATTTTTATAAATTTTCTGTTTACAAAACTTTGAATTTTTCGAAATACTAAGGATTTTCTTACCCCAGGAGTAGATTACCTTAGCCGTATTTGGCACAACTTTTTGGAATTTTCGATCCTCAATGCTCTTCAACTTTGTATTTATTTGGCTTTTTAACTATTTTGATCTGAGCGTCACTGATGAGTCTTATGTAGACGAAACGCGCGTCTGGCGTATAAAATTATAATCCTGGTACTTTTGATAACTATTTACACCACTGGGTCGATGCCACTGCTGGTGGACGTTTCGTCCCCGAGGGTATCACCAGCCCAGTAGTCAGCACTTCGGTGTTGACATGAATATCAATTATATGGTCATTTTTATAAATTTTCTGTTTACAAAACTTTGAATTTTTCGAAATACTAAGGATTTTCTTACCCCAGGAGTAGATTACCTTAGCCGTATTTGGCACAACTTTTTGGAATTTTCGATCCTCAATGCTCTTCAACTTTGTATTTATTTGGCTTTTTAACTATTTTGATCTGAGCGTCACTGATGAGTCTTATGTAGACGAAACGCGCGTCTGGCGTATAAAATTATAATCCTGGTACTTTTGATAACTATTTACACCACTGGGTCGATGCCACTGCTGATGGACGTTTCGTCCCCGAGGGTATCACCAGCCCAGTAGTCAGCACTTCGGTGTTGACATGAATATCAATTATATGGTCATTTTTATAAATTTTCTGTTTACAAAACTTTGAATTTTTCGAAATACTAAGGATTTTCTTACCCCAGGAGTAGATTACCTTAGCCGTATTTGGCACAACTTTTTGGAATTTTCGATCCTCAATGCTCTTCAACTTTGTATTTATTTGGCTTTTTAACTATTTTGATCTGAGCGTCACTGATGAGTCTTATGTAGACGAAACGCGCGTCTGGCGTATAAAATTATAATCCTGGTACTTTTGATAACTATTTACACCACTGGGTCGATGCCACTGCTGGTGGACGTTTCGTCCCCGAGGGTATCACCAGCCCAGTAGTCAGCACTTCGGTGTTGACATGAATATCAATTATATGGTCATTTTTATAAATTTTCTGTTTACAAAACTTTGAATTTTTCGAAATACTAAGGATTTTCTTACCCCAGGAGTAGATTACCTTAGCCGTATTTGGCACAACTTTTTGGAATTTTCGATCCTCAATGCTCTTCAACTTTGTATTTATTTGGCTTTTCAACTATTTTGATCTGAGCGTCACTGATGAGTCTTATGTAGACGAAACGCACGTCTGGCGTATAAAATTATAATCCTGGTACTTTTGATAACTATTTACACCACTGGGTCGATGCCACTGCTGGTGGACGTTTCGTCCCCGAGGGTATCACCAGCCCAGTAGTCAGCACTTCGGTGTTGACATGAATATCAATTATATGGTCATTTTTATAAATTTTCTGTTTACAAAACTTTGAATTTTTCGAAATACTAAGGATTTTCTTACCCCAGGAGTAGATTACCTTAGCCGTATTTGGCACAACTTTTTGGAATTTTCGATCCTCAATGCTCTTCAACTTTGTATTTATTTGGCTTTTTAACTATTTTGATCTGAGCGTCACTGATGAGTCTTATGTAGACGAAACGCGCGTCTGGCGTATAAAATTATAATCCTGGTACTTTTGATAACTATTTATATTATGGTAGGCATTTTTGTTTTACATTTTATGTTAGTACTTGAATCTAACACAGTGTATGTTTTATGTTTATGTTTTTGTCTTTGATTTATTTTAATTACCAGGCTGAATGAACAGCGCCTTGGAGTAATTTTTATTTTTTATATAGGGCGCTCTATAATTTTTCATTATAATTATTATCATACATGTCACCATTGGTTTTAGTACCAAAAGGCCTACACGTCATAAAACATTCGAGTACGATTTTCTTACTCAAGAATCAGTTGTCAAATTTAGAGCTGCGATATGAGCGCATGATACGCCCAGTGCTTTTTCAAAGAACAAAATTCTATAACCCATCAATGACATAGCAGAAATTTATATAAAAAATAAATAAAGGGAGTTATATTTAATAGTTATAGACTAGACACCAAAGATTCACGAAAACTGCTCAAAGCACGAATTGGACACAAATGAGGGATGCTAATTTGATATGTGTGGGTGATTTGTGATCTCAAATATACGTTTTGGCGAAATGGTTGCGGTGAAATAGACACGTTTGATAATGTCATATATCTAATGTATGTTTGGTGTTAAGAGTATTTACTAAATCCTTTTTAAGATTGGTGCATACACTGCAAATGTTTTGATTGTTTTATGTGTTATCCTTTGAATCTCTTTATATATTTGCATGTGTTGAGAAATTAAAATATTCAATCTGAATATGTGATGCAGATTAATTGCTCATCTACTTCCTCTATATCGTATACTATATCGCTGCCATGATTAGTGAACAAGAACTAAAATCGTTTTTACTTGTGTTGAATGATTTACATCTTGTTGACATTTACGAAGCATCTCTTTTTTGTTCATATAGAGAAGTTTTGTTTTTAGTCTTAAAAAAAAACTCCACAGAATTAGTTTACAGCCTTATCATTTGCCTCCTTTGAAGATATAATGGTATACAAAAAATTCCATGGTTGTTTGAATAGCAGTATATTTTAGTCCTGTAATGAGAATTGTCTTCTACGGCAGCTGCTTTTCTAACTCTAAAATCGATGGGAGATTACAGACTACAGTTGTAACAATTCTTCTAATGAATGTATCTCCTATTAATTAATGCGTTTCCTGTACTGGTTTGTCACTCGTTTGATGTCTTAGATGCCTGTACTTTTCAACTTCATAATTATAGGATAATGTCACAAAATTAAAAGCCTGACTTTGACATTCGGAATAATGTTCATGTTCGAAAAACATTTCGTCTGTAGCATTTACAGAATTCTTATATATGTTAAAAAGAGAGGAAAACAACTATGCAATACAGTCGCGCTAAACCGTTAAAATAAAACCAGAATTGTTCAAATAAATACAATAAAATTAGTCTTCTTGATAATACACAATACTGTATTTATACACCAAATTCAACAACAGTTATTTCAGTATGCATTGAAAATGAAATACAAAAATTCGATTTTTTCAGAAATCTGTTTACATCAAGCAATACAATTTTTGGCTGCAATACATCTCTCAAATCCGTTTCCAGTCGAGGAATTATTGTTTATTAAACTGCTTCATCGCTATTAAAAGAATTGTTTGAGTTTGACATTTCAAGATACAGTCCAACCGATCACATTCTCATTTCTCATATGGAGAAGGATCTACTTACTTTTCTGGAGTACCTGAGATAACCCTCAGTTTTTGAAAAGATTCACGTCGCTCAGTGTTTTGTTTACTTTGTTGTGTTTTGTATACTGTTGTTTGTTTGCTTGTTTGTTTGTTTATCTTTATTAGCCATAGCGTTTATTTCCGACTGATGAGTTTAAATGTTCCTCTGGTATCTTTCCTTCTCTTCTATACTCAGTTTCCGTAGTATTACAAAGGTCGTCATGCCCCCGTGTTTATCTGTTTTTAGTTCTCATGACGGACTATGAAGCCATTTTAAAGACAGCAATCGCTATAATTAAGGTGGTAATACTTTAACCATTTCATAAGCAATTTATATGCCTCAGGCTAAGTTCTACGCTTACCGATGATTATAATGAACACACTAACATTTAAAAGTAAGGCCAACCATGCGCTTTCTGTTATTTGATGGACTATTTACTAGATAATTAAAACCATGTATTACAATATTCAAACAAATAAGCACATCATTCTTTGTCTTAATACAACCTTTGCTCTGTTCTTCTGTTATCAACAGCGATTTTTTTAGTTAAATGGAAACCTTTCTTTATATTAATAAATTATTCACAAAACTGTCGAATAAAAGCTTTAGTTTCAAAGTAATATGTGAAAACGGTTGGTTATTGATGTTTTAATTAGTCAAGCACCCAGTTATAACGCATATGCAGGACCAAATTCACTGAAATTTCAAAATCTTTGATGATAACTATAGCTTTGTTGTTAAAAGATGCATTCATCATATAGCAGCATTCTTAAGAAATGTTTTAGTGATCACATTTAATCTGCTTAATTGAAGCATAATCATGTTGATAACATACTTTAATAATTAAGACGTCTGTCGTAAAATCAATTATCCCTACATTTACTCTTTCATATTAAGTAAGATATGTAATTGTTTTTTGCTCGAATACTGACTCATCACAAGATAACACTATGATAGTCACTGTAATTTTTTCCTGAACAATACTTAACCATTTGCAAAGAAAACCAAATGCACCGCTTGGGATATGTATGTTTGCTCTCAGCATAATTTTTATTATAAATGGTTTGTGGTCCTGAATTTCATAATATTACTTCTCATGAGGATTCATTCCATTGAATTATATATGACTTGAACATTTGCACGTAAAGTAAATAAACAGAGATATAAATCGCAAACGAAAAGGTCTTATGTAAACCACTTTGCTAATGTATTCTCTTTGTAGGCGATTTAATCAGATATAATGCTACCTGCAATAGTCTATCTTCCACTATTTAGAAGTTGTATGGAGATCTAACAAAAACTCATAGGAATTTTTTAATGGGCATCAGTATATATATTGTTTTATTGTTTGTTTCTGAAGGACAGTATGTTTTATATATATATATATTACTGGCTTATACGTTTGTCTTTTCCACATGCTATATACAGTGATATTGAATATAAAATCAGGAATGTTAATGAATTACAAAAAAAATGTATATCACGCAGAAGTTGATCCACAATGGAGTTTTACAACTTTTGTACAATACATTTCAGTTTCTATTGTATAAATTAATCTAATTAAACAAATTAGAAAACTGCACAAAATGATCAAAGTACACTTATTTGACATACTATTTCTTCTTTATGATATAACATCACAATATCATTCCCACATATAATAGTCCTAAATATACATGTAATATTGCCCGGTTGATTATACGCATCATTGAAAACGCTTTATTTATGCTGATTATACAACCGAGAATATTCTCACAAAGTTCCCGTTCGATACCACTGCTGTTGGAGTTTTTATTCCCCGAATATAATACCAGCCACTTAGTCAGCACTGCTATGTTGACATGAATTATCATTGATATGGTCATGATTATAGATTAACTGTTTACAAAACTTAGATTTTTTTTTGAAATTCTAAGTCTTTACTTCCTCAGGAATAGATTACCTTAGCTGTATTTGGCAAAACTTTTAGGAATTTTTTGTCCTTAATGCTCTTCATCTTCGTACTATATTTGGCCTTTAAAACCTTTTTTAGATTCGAACGTCACTAATGAGTCTTTTGTAGATGAAACGAGCGTCTGGTGCAAATACAAATTTCAGTCCTGGTATCTATGATGAGTTTATTCACAACCAAATTATGCTCGAAGTTTCGTTTATGACAAATTAGCTTTATTATTTTTAATATAAATATTTATTTAACATTTGATTGAAACATTTCTCGAGGTACAGATTTGAATCTTGCGTTGCATACATTGTGTAAACCGTAACATTGATAATGATAACAAAATATGTGATTTTATTTAAAATGTTTTTTGTTTTTTTTACAGTTTTCAACACTTTGTTTTCTGATGTTGCACATCTTTAAGTTCTTATAGTGTTATTGTTTCCTTTCTGTTACAACGGAATGATAGATAAGAATTTGGAAATAATATGAATGAATCTCAATAAAGATCGCCAAATGACACATCGCCCATAACACCAATCGCTTCTGGACAATAAGCTGTAAGAACTATTTGTCACATCGAACGAATCTGTTGACTTAGACACATCTACATGTACCTAATGGAATTAAAAAAATATTGTTATTTAATTTATTTAAGCTGTCGACAATGATATTTTGGCTTTCAAAGTTCAGTAAGAACCTAAATCTATTCTTCGTGCCACCAATCCAATAACAAATAAACTCATCATAGATACCAGGACTAAATTTTATATATACGCCAGACGCGCGTTTCGTCTACAAAAGACTCATCAGTGACGCTCGAATCCAGAAAAGTTAAAAAAAAAAAAAAAAAAAAAAAAAAAAAACCAAATAAAGTACGAAGTTGAAGAGCATTGAGATCAAAAATTCCTAAGCTAAGGTAATCTATGCCTGAGGTAGAAAAGCCTTAGTATTTCAAAAAATTCAAAATTTTGTAAACAGTTAATTTATAAATATAACAATATTAATGATAATTCATGTCAGCACAAAAAGTGCTGACCACTGGGCTTGTGATACCCTCGGGGAAATAAGAGTAAGTCATGCCCTGCAATTGAAAAGCATCTTGCCACCATAGTTCGAATTGTCATCATATATGCAACAAGGTAAACTTATCTTTAACTTATTAGTAATTTTTCAGCTACCGTTTTACAAAGACGAGGGATGCTAAGTATGGGATGTTGTGTTGTTCAACATAAAAGAGGGACGAAAGATTCCAAAGGGACGGTCAAACTCATAAATCGAAAATAAACTGACAACGCCATGGCTAAAAATGAAAAAGACAAACAATAGTACACATGACACAACATAGAAAACTAAAGAATAAACAACACGAACCCCACCAAAAACTAGGGTAAGTGCTCCGGAAGGGTAAGTAGATCCTGCTCCACATGTGGCACCCGTCGTGTTTCTGATGTGATAACAAATCCGGTAAATAGTCTAATTCGGTAGGTCACATTCATGAAAGGGAAGAGGATTGTAGTTACGACGTAAGGAACATATCCGATATCATTTGTGAAACGGTTATTCCATAACGGTCAACCAACTCGTGATGGCGTCCGTAAAATTTACGAAGGGATGATTTCAACTTCACCATTTGCAACTCTTGGTTTAATAGCTTCCTTGTGAGCAGCAACCCTCTATCAAGAAAACCATGATAGGAAATGCAAACACGGGAATATCGTATCAATTGGAAGATACATACCCCGTATGCAGGTGCTGCTGGAATGGTGCTACTTAGAAATGGAAAGTTCACAATTGAAAAGCTGAAATAATCTCTTTTGTCGTACAGTTTTGTTTTCAACCGACCGTCATTGTCAATTTCTAGATGTAAGTAAAGATATGAGGCTTACTTAACTGTATCTGTAGTGTCCTTTATCTCTAGTTCGATGGGATAGATGCTTTCCACATAGTCACCAAATTTTTAATTATTTAGTGAAAGAACATCATCTATATAGCGGAAAGTAGAGTTAAAGGATATCGCTAACTTCTTATCTTTCTTCCTTAGAAGTTCCTGCATGAAGTCAGCCTCATAATAATAAAGAAACAAGTCGGCAAGTAGAGGGGCACAATTTGTTCCCATTGGAATGCCGACAGTCCGTTGAAAAACACGTCCTCCGAAAGTAACAAATATGTTGTCAATTTTTTGTTTGAATCAGAGTGATCCTTTACAAAGCATGATTTATCTAACGTAGTCCTTGGTGTGCAATATCATGATTTTTTTCTCGTGATGTAATTGATATCTAGATCAACTGTTCACCTTACCAATATTAACCTATCATAAATATGTTGATGATGTAAGTGTGTTTAACTGATTAAAAAAGACACATAGATAGTAGTTGTATTTTGTACAACAAAATTGCCAGCACTAGTAATGTCAGTCCATTGTACAGTTAGCAGATTGTTTAAGTGAATATACCAGCTTTTACAGAAGTAATTATAGTATAAGTTTAAAATTTCAGAGTGCTAACAAGTTTTCTACCCTTTTTATTCGTTTTTTTTTTGTATTTTATGTATTGTGTTTAGCCTATTAAAGTGGGATGTCTTTAAAATATTTTGAAGATTAGTCCCTATAGTAATTGCATATATAATAAGGACGGATCTTCTATGTTAAAAAACGTTCTCAACCTTTACTATCGTGTTTGTTTCTTCATTATAAAAGTTGAAGAATATTTCCCAAAGCCAACAATTCTTGTATACCGAAATCCATGATAGCTTTCAGTTTCTTCAGATCATTTTTCCATCTTCCAAACCTATTCCGTAACTACAAACAAGTATGCGATAGTAAATGTGCTGTAAGAACTGTTCATTGCCAATGTTATGTGGCTATTTATCTACAATTTAAAATATAATAACATTTATCAGTTAGTTCGTTTTAGAATGAAATTCAAAACAGTGTAGCTGTAGCCATTGATTGACACATTAAATTCATCCATTGACTGGGACAATTTACGTGACCGTTTGTCTGTAACGATCACTGTTCATGAAGTACCTACGATAGACATTTAAACTGTGGGGTCACCAAAGGTTTCTTAACGCCTTTAATTATAAAATAATTAGAAAAATTAATCAGGAATAACCTTTGTGTTTTGATTTATATAATTGATATAAATCAAAACATCGTGTTATTTCTGATTAATTTTTCGAATTACTTTGTTTCGGTGTTGAGAACCTTTGGTGACCCAATATTTTAAGTGTCTTTAAAAAGTACATAGTGAGCATTGGTCGTTACATACAAACGTTCACCTAAATTGTCCCAGTCAATGGATGCATTTAATGTGTCAATCAATGGCCACAGCTACACTGTTTTGAATTTCATTCTATAACTAACTTGTTAGTCTAAGGGCAGCAATATTTGGCAGGTAAAAGACAGGTATTTATTATTTCCCCGTGAAGCGCGTAACATTTAGATCCTTGAAAAAACACAAGGTATAGCTCAGGTCAAAATAATGTTTGATGCTATGAAGTTAAGCTTACTGTTATCTTCAGAAGGGCAAGGTAAAACACATCAAAGATACCATACTTTTCATTTGTTCCATTATACGCCCGTTTTGTAAACGCAAAACTTATCAGTGGCATTTGAATCGATAAAATTAAGAGCCAGATGAAAATCGAAGTTGGAAAGTTCTTAAAGTTAACATTTCCGAAAATTGATGTCAAATATCTTTGTGTGTAGAACAACTTAAATAAAGGCAACATTAGTATGGCGTTTTAAATTTAATCTATGCTGAGTTTATTTATACCGCTGCTCGAAATTCATAAATCTATTGAGAAAAAGTGTTTCGAAAAGTTGAAAATTTCATCACCAGCAAAGTGAAAGAAAAACGGCCACCAAAAAGTTTTAAGCACTGGGCTACCCTGGGGAACGAATCTGCTACCAGTAGTGGCATTCGACTGAGTAGTTGCATCAGAGATCGCTTAGTTTGTTTGTGAACTACAACACATATATTTACAAGGAACACTTATTGACATAGAATCATTTTCATAACAGCGTCGACAACCACAATACTTATGTTGGTAAATAATACGGTATCATTTAACTTTAACTTTTATTGCATTGGCTATTGATAACAGTGATTTTACGCTCACTAAGTCTGTCAGAGGCCTTTCAATTGGGATTTAAATAGAATAAAAGAGTAAAGTAAATGCAGGTGCACAAGTAGAAAGTTTAAGTATTCAACATTTAAATCAACACACACGGTTAAGTCCTCTGCTAGTTATTCGTATTATTTTATTTAGGCGTTTAGAACCTATGCACCCCCCCCCCCCCTCGTTTAAATGTCTATAAAATGCGATATGACAGTGGGTGTTACAGAAGAACGTTCACCTAATCTGACCCAGTTAATTGATAACCTCAGCGCGTATCAAGAAATGATCTTGTGTAAGCTGTTTTGAAAATGGTTCTATACCAATATCTCCTATTATTCATATGCTGTCAGTCCGAATGTGTAAGGAAATTTAACGCTGGACTTAAAGCACCAATGATTCCAATGCTTTCTTTATATTGATCATATAACCATACAGCACTACAAATTCTCCGTTATAAACGGTTTCAAAATTAGTTAAGAGAGTGTTGATTCAGATTTATGATAATTGTTATCAATGTTAATTGTATATGCAGCCCTAAAAATTAGGTCTACTAAAATTGAAGTACCAATGGATATACATTTAAATTAGACTAACTCCGTATACATTATTTACTTTTAATTTGCATTATATATAGTAAAATTTACGATTTGTTTTGCATGATAATTATTCTCTGGTATGAATTAATCGAATCGCTAGTAAAATGTTATTTAATTTAAAAGATGAATTTGTCAATTGGACGTCCAACAATAAAACCAAAACGTTACAGACAAAATTATATCCTTACGTATGTACAAATAGGTTTTTGATTGCTTTTATTTTCCTTCTCCAGGAAATTCAAATGATTATAAAAAGTATTATAGCACGGTCTGTATTTCGCGAATAAACATCTAGTGGGAATTTAAGATCGAGCCAAAACATCAATTCATTATGAATTCCATGTAAAGAGAAGAGTGTCATTGAATAATTTTTTTGTTATTTTGTGTCATTTGTATTTTTCGTTTACATGTTCCCGACACACAATTTGGCTTCTGTTATTGTGAACAGAATCTATCTCCTCTCCGCGCAATACTTTATCGAGTAGACTTCCTGTCACGTATATATGTGTGGAATGGGCGGGTGTCATTTGTGGAACAGGACCTGCGTACACTTCCGGGAAATATAAGATCATTTCTTAGACTAGTTTTAATGGGGTTCATGCCGCTGTTTGTGTGTTGTGTTTTGTAACTTGCTGTTTGTCTTTTGGATGTTTTCTTGTTTTGGATGTCAACTCAAATCTGATTACAAAATTAAAAGTAACAACCTCAAACATTGTTTAACCAGGTATGATCATGCACTTATACATTACTCCAAAGCCTGAGAGGACCTGTACTGTTATACATTATATCTAAGTGGCACCTCGAAAAGAGCATTTACAATTACAGAGGTTATGTTCTGTATTCCATTAAATTTGGTTTGAATGTACACCCAGTAAGATTAGTTGTGCTGTTTAATACAACTGTATTCTTTTGGCGTGCCATAAGAGATCTCGTCATGTGAAGAAATACATAATAGTTATCAAAGGTACCAGGATTATAATTTAATACCCTAGACGTGCGTTTCGTCTACATAAGACTCATCAGTGACGATCAGATCAAAATAGTTATAAAGCCAAACAAATATAAGTTGAAGAGCATTGAGAACCCAAAATTCCAAAAAGTTGTGCCAAATACGGCTAAGGTAATCTATTCCTGGGATAAGAAAATCCTTAGTTTTTCGAAAAATTTAATGTTTTGTCAACTGGAAATTTATTAAAATGACCATATAATTGATATATTCATGTCAACACCGAAGTGCTTACTACTGGGCTTGTGATACCCTCGGGGACGAAACGTCTACCAGCAGTGGCATCGACCTTAAGACTTGCTTAAGGATGGTTTTGTTGGTTGACGAAACCGCCAACTGGATTTTTTCCGATTTCGTGGAAAAAAATTAAATCGTAGTTTCGTTTTTTTATATTAACTCAAATCCTCCAAAATGCATCAGCAATGAAATGTAATTTAAAATTACAAAGCTCGTGTTTTTTTCATCGTTCCGTTAGTATATTGTTTGACACATTTTAATTTTATTACGCAGTTGCGTATAATGTTGTTGTTATAGACAAAACAAGAAAGATAGCTAGCAAAGGTTGCAGAAGATGAAAAAAACTATCAGAGATTTTCTATCCAATTTGATGAATGAAAAATACTCATCCATTTGGGTCCAAAAGATGTATTACACTCAAAAAAGAGGGAACTGATATCTATGAAAACAACACATCAATGACAGAATAAAACACCCAGATATTCAAAATATGACGTCTTATTAAAAAAAAACAATAAAAAAACAACGTTTTTTTTAATAATAATGATTGCTCTTAGAAAATATGACAAATTTTTTGAAGAATGGTAAAAAGTCGTTCAATTATATGTATTATGTTTGCAAATAAAAGTTTGAGAATGTATTGTATACTTCGAGTATAACTCAAAATTTATACTTTAAGTTTTTCAGTACATGTATGCAATAAAATGTACACTTATTTCAGGAAATCAATAGCTTTTAAATGGCTGACATTTACAAATTCTTTTAAATATGTATAATATAATGTTAGAGTATTAGAAGTAAAGAACATCATCACATCATACATCAGACACACCAGTCTCAAGATCAGTATAAGAAAGTTGAAGAAGAAAAACTGAAAGAGACAGAAGTATATAAACCAGTAAGCATCTTTGTTTTAGAGCCAGAAGACATATATGATAGACTTAAATGAATAATAGACATGAAGTTATCCTTCCCTGTTTCAATTTATAGCTATCAGAATGAGAACTATATGGATAATCTGAATTTTCTGTGGAGAATAACACTAGATGAGAATCTAAGAAATGACACGAAACAATTCTCTGCAGCTCTAAAACTCAGAAAAGACATTCCAATATGTTAATCAAGACAGGCAAGGAAAACTTTTATTGATAGGTACTGTAGAACAGGACTAAACCGACTGTTTTACGGCAAATGCATACATTTTTGACGAATGATGAAACAGCTCCAGAATCTTCTCATCAAGGGTAATTTGACATCAGAATTAATGAAAGTAAAATGTATGCTGATGATTCTGACCTTCTATATGACCTCAGAAGAAATAATGATAATCCTAAATGTGAAGATTTGAAAAAATAGTTATCAAAATTACCAGGATTATAATTTTATACGCCAGACGCAAGTTGAAGAGCATTGAGGATCCAAAATTCCAAAAAGTTGTGCCAAATACGGCTAAGGTAATCTACTCCTGGGGTAAGAAAATCCTTAGTTTTCGAAAAATTCAAAGTTTAATAAACAGAAAATTTACAAAAAATGACCATATAATTGATATTCATGTCAACACCGAAGTGCTGACTACTGGGCTGGTGATACCCTCGGGGACGAAACGTCCACCAGCAGTGGCATCGACCCAGTGGTGTAAATAGTTATCAAAATTACCAGGATTATAATTTTATACGCCAGACGCGCGTTTCGTCTACATAAGACTCATCAGTGACGCTCAGATCAAAATAGTTAAAAAGCCAAATAAATACAAAGTTGAAGAGCATTCGGAAAGAGCTGAAATCATTTTTGAACAAAAGACAGCTGTGCATGATAGGAAAGGAGCTGACCACAAGTTCAATATGTGCAATATCCTAGTCAGATTTTCGTTACACGACAGCATCACACATACCAAACGATGCCCGTATTTAAAGTAAATTTACGATAAGGTGACACAAAAAAAACAATCTGGCCACCTACAATAAGTCACAACAATGCCGCAAATTATACAGGACGGCTTCAAATCAGAGTTGCAGTAGCAAAAAGACCATGGCTAACATGTAGATACACGATTTGGAGCTTAAGAAGAATTATTTCATTGCATGACAATGAAATAGTCCTAGTTGGAGATCCTGATCAGCGATTATCAACTGGAGCGAGACCTCATAACAGATCTATATATGACACTCTGGGTATATCATTGGTTGCACTTGATATCGATTGTCATGGATATGGGATTTTTCATTTGTATTTTACATACGTAAGAAAGAATCACAATACAAAGTTTCATTGTTACAGTTACCAAAAGATGTTATAAAAAAAACTTAATGACCGATTCCAGACTGACGAGGAAGGAAAGAAATGTTACAACAGATGAAAACGTAAATGATAATGTTATAGAAGACATTGGTCATTGGCTAACTGTTCTTCGCCAACTGGATAAAGGCCTCTCAATTGACAAATTGAAGACAAAAAAGGGTTTAGAGAAGTGCAGATGTCTGAAGAATTTCATTGATCTGCACACAATAGGATGACAATACACATATCAAGTTAAAAGTGCGGAAACTGCCTATTGCAATACAAATACCCACCGTCAACTTTTAAATTTGTTTGATCTCTACACAGACTGCAAGATCATGTTCTAGTCCAGAAAGACTGTTATGAATGTATGGCTTTTGATTAAGTTTATGGAGGAGAAACAGATAATTAGAACCAGGCTTAATCAGCAAAAATGTTAATCCCCTTAGCCCCCCCCCCCCCCCCCCATTCATTATCATTAATCTCCATTTGTTTTTAATATAATATACCATATTTTACTCTGAATATACATACAACATATGTGTGCTCATCAGCTCAAGAAGGATAACTCCACATAATAACGCGGGAAATTAGAGGAGTTCAGGTATACAGTGTACATAACGTAAAGGAGAGAAAATTTCGAAAATGTAAGCAATGACATAAACACTGCAACACAATTTTCTTAAATAAAAGACGAAGATCATAAGATAGCGTTTGATTCATCAAACGGGCATAATCGAATTATCAGTGGCCAAACAGGAACAGATAAATCTCTTATGTCAAAAACTTTAAAATGTCAATACCAGGCTTGTAATTTGATACGCAAGACGCTCACATCTTAAAAGTTAGAAAGCTAAACAAGTATATAGTTGAAGAGCAAGTTCGATTAACGGGTATAAAGTTTATAGTTAAAGAGCAAGTTGAATCAACGGGTATACAATTCATGCATAATATTTATTCAAATTAACTGGGATATAGAATGGAAAGCATATAAATGGAGAGATAGTGCACTTTTGTTCAAACAGATGAACGTTTTATATCTACAAACATTGAATCAGCAGATTACTTAATAATTCACGGAGTCTCAACAGTTGCTGCAAAAAAACATCAAACAAATAAGGTAAGATAAGCAACAAAAAACTAAGAGACCATCATATATAATAAGAAGGATACAAGTAATTCTGCCTGGTGATTTTTACAAATTATATAATGACCACAGTGGGCGATTCTAGTGACCACTGTTTTAAAATTACCATGGTTTTATTATGGTTTTCTACACAAAGTCCAATTGACTAGTATTAATTTGCAAAGCTAAACACTGGTTCAGTGCATAACATGCGCCGGAACAAAACAGCAAAACTCTGGAATGGTTATGATGGTTATAATAAGGATCATAACGACTATACTGACGATGCATATTCAAACATGGATGTTTCTTTCATGTCTCGTTCTGAAAATTTTTTAGATATTGAAATTGAAAAACATGCACTTTAGGATTTATTCATTGAAAGAAATGTTTAAAAACGAGATGAAGCACCATCACCAAGGTTGCCATTGCTTCTGTGTTTAATGAATGTGTTATTTCTCATGAATCAAGTATACAATCTAAAGATGCTAGTCAACTTGGATATATTATCAATATGTGACAACTGTTTTATTTTACATAAAAAAATCGCAATGTCTTCTCCGGGTTCCCCACTCATTCATGTTGACCCTAACGCCATGCATTATGCTTCTGTCCCTGCAAATAAACTCATCATAGATACCAGGACTAAATTTAGTATATATGCAAGACGCGCGTTTCGTGTACAAAAGACTCATCAGTGACGCTCGAATCCAAAAAGGTTAAAAAGGCCAAATAAAGTACGTTGAAGAGCATCGAAGACCAAAATTCCTAAAAGTTTTGCCAAATTCAGCTAAGGTAATCTATTGAGGTAGAACAGCCTTAGTATTTCAAAAAATTCAAAAATTTGTAAACAGTAAATTTATAAATATAACCATATCAATGACAATTCATGTCAGCACAAAAAAGTGCTGACTACTGGGCTTGTGATACCCTCGGGGAAATAAATCTCAATGCATGCCTCAGCTCTCTGCAATACCAACCAACGACTGAAAATACATCTGAAACTTTGCCGCAGCCAATTACATGCACTTTAGCCCAGTCAGATATCATTCAAATAGTCTTGCAATTTAAAGAGATGATGCATTGTGAGACCGATTTCACAATCAAAGCCACAATAGACCATTTCAAATTTGAAATCGAGAGGCTTAATTAAGAAAACCAATCGCTGCGTGATGACATGGATGCGTTAGAACAATACAGTCGACGGGACCTTTTATATATAAATTCGTTTAAACGCATTCCTGACGGTGTGATTAATGAATCTTCACTTCAAACAAACGAGTTAGTAAAAGAACTTATCAAAACCATCGATGAAAAACTAACACACAAAGACATTATTCGCTCTTATAGAATTGGTAAACCACGCACAAGGGAAGGCAATGGAGACGGCCGAGTTAACAACAAATTTCAGCCTCCTTGACAAATAATAACCCTGGGGGTTCATCCCCACTCCCTACAATTTGAGAATATGCTTATATCTTGTAAACGGTCCAGATCCCCACCCCTAAACCATATATATTCTTGAATAGGACGATAAAACAAATCAAATTAAAGGGAGGTCCCCGGGGGTCATCCCCACCCCGTTCAATTTGAGAATGTGCTATTATCTTGTAAACGGTCTAGATCCCCACCCTTAAACCATATATATTCTTGTAGGGGACATTAAAACAAATGAATTGAAATAAAAGGGAAGTCCCTAGGGGGTCACCCCACCCCCTCTTGTTTTAAAACGGTCCAGATCCCCACCCCTAAACCATATATAATCTTGTATGGGACAATAAAACAAATCACATGAAATTAAATGTAAGTTTCCGGGGGTCACCCCCACCCCGTTCAATTTGAGAATGTGCTATTATCTTGTAAACGGTCCAGATCCCCACCCCTAAACCATATGTATTCTTGTAGGGGACAATAAAACAAATCAAATGAAATGTAGGTAAATTCCATGGTGAGTCACCACCACCCTTCCTGTTTGAATACTTGTAAATGGTGGAGATCCCTACTTGTAAGCCATATATATTCTTGTATGGGACAAAAAATCAAATCAAATGAACATGGGACCATATGAATGGCGAGTTATGGGAGCTTTGTTTGGGAGACTTCGTAACAGCATCCTGTTACAATTACTTCTTGTTTCTGATTAATTTTTCGAATTACTTTATTAAGGTGTTGATAACCTTTAATGACCCCATAGTTGAAGTGTCTTTAAAAAGTACATAGTGAGCAGTGGTCGTTACATACAAACGTTCACCTAAATTGTCCCAGTCAATGGATGAATTTAATGTGTCAATCAATGGCCACAGCCACACTGTTTTGAATTTCATTCTACACCGGTATTAAAAGTAAAATGCTGACTACAGTTACACTATGGTGATAAAATTATGGTCCTAACGCCACTACTTATGTGTTTTAAAACAATTCTGTTTTATTCTGATATTAATTATTTTAAGTAACCCTTTATAATCTGTATCTAAAGCGTTCTTCTAAATTTACAATGATTAAGAACGATGTTTAAGTACTCAAACACGAGAGCAAAGAAGACTTAGAAAAAACTCATTTCAGATAATGTCAACTTTGTCAGAGGTTGTTGGAACCTAAGTTTCTTTATAATTTCTAATTTATTTAATCAACGGAAAATATTAAAACAACAACTGCTGAGCATTATATGTTGATATTCCCATCGATTCGTATTTCTCCAGCAGTGGTATCAACCCAGTACCTAAAGAAATGAAGATAGGTGTACGAATAATGTACCAGTAACTCTTTAGAAAACCATTTGCTTGTTTTCCTCATTTCTTCACATAAGACTTCTGACACAATATAATTTTTAATATTTTCATGATTTTGATTGACTCCTTTGGGTGTTAGGTGCAAAACATAAAATGAATATTAAGCAACAATATATATATAAAACTTTCTCGATTATAATAAAAACTCTACAACTATCCGATAGCAATCAGTAAAAATTTTGAACAATAGTATTCTCCAGGTAATGCATTATGTGTATCAATAAATTTCTCTTTTTGCAGTTTTTGACAAGCCGAAGTTATTTACATTAGATTAATGATGTGTTTGTATCAGTTCAAGGTTTAAAACTCTCCCGAGGTCGCCATTTATATTTTGATGATTTATATTGATACAAGAAAACGACCTGTACGTTTTATACGTTGCTCCTAAAACTAACAGAAAATTCCAAGAGATGCATATGACATATGGTTTTATAGCTAGCTTAAACTCTCACTTGTATTACAGTTACATATAGTTCCAATTTATTGACTAAAATGTATGAGCAAGACAGACATTATACGTATAATTGCCAAAAATAGAGGTACAGCAGTCACAATTGTGTTATAATCTATAACAAGAATGTTTCAAAAGTACACGGATGCCCCACTCGCACTATTCTTTTCCATGTTCCATGGACAGTGAAATTGGTAATAATCTAATTTGGCATTAAAATTAGAAAGATTATACTATAGGGAACATATTGTACTAAGTTTCAAGTTGATTGGACTTCAATTTCATCAAAAACTACCTTGACCAAAAACTTTAACCTGAAACTCCCACTTTCATTTTCTATGTTTAGTGGACCGTGAAATTGGGGTCAAAAGTCTAAATTGGCTTTCAAATTAGAAAGATCATATCATAAGCAACAAGTGTACTAAGTTTCAAGTTGATTGGACTTCAGCTTCATCAAAAACTAACTTGACCAAAAACTTTAACCTGAACGGACTCACAGACGGACGAACGGACGAACGAACGGAGCCACAGACCAGAAAACATAATGTCCATCTACTATCGTAGGTGGGGCATAAAAATAGAAATATTCCAACAATTAGGGGGGGAAATGGTGTCTATTAATATATCCTCCAGAACTAGTAATAAATTGAAAAACAGACACAGCTTCGTCTGTCTATTTTTCTATCTTATATCTCAAATTTGACAAGTGGTCATTTTAGTACCATAATTCATTTCAAACGAGACGATTTTAATTTTGAAGTTATAAACTTTCCCCATCTTAACAGCCATTTATCAACTCCTTCGTATGAGATATACTTTTCACAACTCATTCGGTATTCAAGAGCTTGCAGCTGCTTCTCATACTTTATAAAACGTCACCAGTGTCTGAGCAGAAAGTGAACGAACCAGGGTTTTTTTACCAGGGTTATTTTAAAGAACGTCTTGTCCTTATTCAAAAATTGTTCTTCGGAAGATAACAAGACCTTATTAATAAATAATCCGTACCAACTTCACATAAAGTACATGAGGGTTTTCAAGTATAGACTGAAGGTATTGACGTTCGTTATTATCTCAACTACGCGCGTTCATTTTAGTTGTCTTTGTTTATTTCAAATCTTTGATTTAGTCAATTTAGATAATATTCTTTTGACATAGTTCGGTATTTATACATCACGCCATTGTGTTATTAAGTTATGGTCATCTTTGTATTCTCGTCTTTCATTTTTGCTTGTGTAAGTGTCTTTATGATGTCTATATGAGATGATTTTTTTTTGTTGAAAAAAGTGTTTTTGTTTTTATAGGGATTTTAACATAATTGACTGTTGTGTCCCATTTTTTACATTTGATCTAGCTTTGCAACTAGATTTAATTCACCATTTTCTACACAAGGAAATGTATGCACCAAGTTAGGAATGTGAGAGTTGTTTTCCTTTCGCTTTATGTGTTTGAGCTTCTGATTTTTTTGCCATTTGATTACGGACTTTCCGTTTTGAATTTTCCTTGGAGTTCGGTATTTTTGTCATTTTACTTCTTTATACGTAACGCAGTATAAAACCCACCCGACATGTTACGTGTAAATAGCATCTTTTATCTATACTGCCTTAGATCATTTGTCATCATGGTTTCATATTTAGGGCTTATATTTATCAAGCCTAAAGTTTACGGTTGTAAAAAAGTTTTATTTTTATTTTGATAAAATATCTCTCTATGGAAAAATCTTATTAAGCACCATTTACTTTTTCACAATATGATTAAACATTACTATATCTTAACCGACTACTGCAGATATGATGAGCAATAAAATAAAATATTTTGGAAAAATGAACCTTCTAGACTATAATCAAAACTCAACAAAGCATCAAACGCCTATCAGGGATATATTGAACAATAGTACTCTCCAGATACGGCAGTATATGCATTTATTAATTTCTTTGTTGCAGCTTTTGACAAGCTAAAGTTATTATGATTAAAAGTAATGATGCTTTTGTTTCAATTCAACGTATAATTATGCTCTCCGGAGATCGTCATTTGTTTCGATGTAAGATATTTTGACATATAAAAATGAATAAAAGATTTATTACTTCCTTTTTGCAAAAGAAAACTAATTTTCTTAACTTACCTAAACTTATGAGAGATGCATAAAAAAATTACGCATGTATATATAAAGTATTAATGTTAAATTTGGTTCAATGTGGGGAGTGTTGAAAGGAGATATGCTTTTATTAATTTGTCATGTAAAGACTTCCCGAAAAGTTTACTGTAAAATTGTTCCTGTTAAAATTGTTATGTATACGATGATGACTGATGTACCCATATTTTGACTATTTTATTTATTGTGTCTGTTTATTTAACGCATCAATGTAAATATATCGGAAATTGATGAGACTGTCATTAAAGTGAGAGGGTTAGCGCTATAGAACCAGGTTTAATCCACCGTTTTCTACATTTAAAAATGCCTGTACCAAGTCAGGAATATGACAGTTCTTGTCCATTCGTTTTTTATGCGTTTTGTTATTTGATTTTGCCCTGTGATTATGGACTTTCCGAATTGATTTTCCTCTGAGTTCAGTATTTTTGTGATTTTACTTTTTACATGTACTCATAGAAAATTCTGCAAAAAAACAACAAAGAATTGGATGTTTGAAGTAATATATAACACATATTTGGTACCTATTCAAAAATTGGACTTCAGTTAGCAAAAGTATGCAAGAATTTAACTAATATAAATAACACAATTTTGATTTGACATATTGAAAATACAGTTTGTAAAGAAGCTTATTATAATATATAATCCTCGTATAAAAGTTTTAATTGCTCATGGTTGTTATGTAAAATATATGTGAGCATGAGTGCCAATGAGACATATATCCATCCAAGTCACAATGTGAAAAACGTAAACAATTATTGTTAAAAAGTCATGTCATGTATGTATACAGATGAAACAAGAATACACACTAGTTACAAGTTAGCTTTATTTGATTGGTTTACCACTTCATCGTGTAGATTCAAGATTCACTATTTTATTACGTATGGGTTTGAATATTACATTATTATATTTCCAAATGCTTAAATTTTTTTTTAAATTCTTAGAAAAAACATTATAGAAAATACCGCACTCCAATGTATATTAAAATAAAGTCTATATATCCTGACAAACCAAATACTCGACTATATCAACCAACGGAACTGATTGAAAACGACTGTCGTATTCCAAAGTTGGTACAGGTAAAGAAAAAACTTGAAAAAAAACCTTGAAATTATGGCTAGCTAAACCTCCCTTTTGTAAGACAGTTGTGTATTGACAAAATTGTGTGATAAGTTAAACCAGACATAATTGTTTCACGTGAAATTGATAGCGATCTAACAGTCAAAATTTGTTAACATGCATTATAGATACAAGTATACATCACAACTAATTTGAAATATGAAATATACGTAGGTTGAAGTTGATGGTAAAAAAATGCATGTAATATAAGTTCTTTGAAATAAATATTATTGACAATGTTTTGACATTTGAAATACCAAAAACAACATGAAATAGGAGTGACATGTATTTTTAAACAAACCTTTACATATTAAACAATACCTATGTCAACCTGTTAAAATCTATATGATTCATTGACATTTATAATCAGGTTTACATAGCCGTATTTGGCAAAATTTGCTCTTCAACTTTGAACTTTATTTTGTCTTTTTAACTTTTCCTTATTCAAGCGTCACAAATGAGTCTTACAAGGACTAACAATTTAATAAGTTTGGACAAAATCCATTGAAGGATGTTGAGTGTGAATTGATAAAAGTTTCAGTGATTTTATTATGTAATAAAAGTTCCAAGAATATTTGTTACATAATAAAAGCTCAAGAGTATTTGTTATATAATCTCGACACATGACACTGAACAAATATTATGAAACAATATGATGTTTTAAATCTAGGTAATATCTTATGAAGGTTTAATTATTTTAATGTAATGTTGGTAATGCACGATATGTGGTCATGATTACCTCGACTAATGCCCGATCGCTTCATGATCACTGCGATTTCTACATTTTTTCATCCCCGACCAACTCAACCAATACCCGATCTCAATGCGACCACATTCGACCGCTTTTCAATCTCTACTCGGCCATACACGAGTATACATGACTGCTTCACGATTCTTTAAAAATGTGCGCAGCTCTGATTAACTTTCATAATTTTGCTTCTGCAAAAATATATTGTCACTATTTATTTTTAACTGTACTCAAATTCCTCAATGTACAGTACGCGTATGTACTTTTGCAAGGAGGCGTAAAATTTTAAAATAGAAAACAGATAATAAAGAAACAATCAAACTCAAAGGTCAAACAATCACAGCCATAGCGAAAAACGAAAGCCGACTAAAATTCAAAACAGAATTCTACATAACACAACATAAAAAACTAAAAACACGAACCCCAAAATAACCTGGGATGATTTCAGGTGTTTTCGAAGGGAAGTAGATTCTGCATTTTGGCCACAGAGGATCTTTCAAATATGAAAGTATTTGTGCATTTAAATTCATTATTAGACAGCTGATGACTTTTTTAGCCTTCAGAGTTAACTTTTAAGAACATCAATATTATATTTTAGCTATTTAATGGGCTATTATTGTTTGACTTTCCCTATTTCCCGTATGTCCAGAAATTTTTGAAGAATAAAAATAACAAGATGTAGTATAATTGCCCATGAGACTACTCTCCACAGCGGACACCAAATAACACAGAAATTACGAACTATATTTCACCGTACGGTCGAATTTTTACAAACATTTTTTCATACGATTTTTAATACAATTTTAAATTTAAAAGACAAATGAATATTATTTGAATTCGTGATAAATATATGTAAACAGTTTCAGAAAAGGTATCAAGGGTATTGAAATTTTATTTTTTGTCAAATTTGGAAAAATATGTGACATCTTTACCCCCTTTTTGCAATATCATTAGTAAAAAAGGCAGGTTGTTGCCATGGACACATCAATAGAAATATATTGAACCATTCAACTACTGGGTATCAGATCTATGGAAACTACTGATTACATACATATGCACATATATGACACAAACAGTAGGCTTAATTTGTAAGAAAACAAGGAAAAGGGGATGGACATGTTTATTTTTATTGCTATCTAACATCACTACTTATCCAGTGACAAATCTCATTTTGAAGAAAAGATCAGTATCACTCCCATAACAAATCAGCGTCCTACTTTACTTTCAGGAAGTTTTTATGACCATTTCGGTCCTCTTTGTTCAGCTCCTGCAAGTATCTCATACTTTTGATTTTGCCATTAAATTTTGATTAGGGACTTTCCGTTTTAAATTTACCTCGGAGTTCAGTATTTTTGTGATTACAAGTTATACTTGCCTACAGAGTGGTCGCCTCGTTAGCCACTGCATCATCTAGATTTTTCAGCATCCTTTGCTGTCCACCCCTTTTTGTTTGTTTTCTAGGCTCTCTTCAAGCTTTGTCACAGCTATTAACCTGTCTATTTTTTAGTATCTGAGCTCTAACCACCTTGCCTAAAAATCCAACTGCTTTATTTCATTGTAGATATTTTAAATGTATAATTTTACTCAGACCTTCTGTGAACTACTGAATATAACCAAATAAACGGGGAACGTGTCCATTGGACACAGATAATGCCTCAGCTGGCATATAACGTTATGAAGAGTCATTACTCAAGAACGGTAAAAGTGACCCCCCTCAAATTAGAGAACGGAAACTATACGTACTTGCGGAAGGACAAAGGGTAACACTTAATGCCTCCTCCGCTGCAGCGGGTGATATAAAAAATATTCAGATGTTTTTATACTGAAATTGTACATATTCGACCATTGACCGACTATCCCTACGACCCCTATACGATCAAGTCGATCTGGTCTGTCCGAGATCAAGCTGAGATCGAATATAGTTGATTTAGTCTAGCTAGTCGAGTAAAGATCGCGTAGAGATCGTGAATTGGTCGGAATTATCGAATATGTATTCAATTAGTGGTCGGGTTTGAGTCGGGATGGAGTCGTGAATGTTCGGATTAAGGTCGTCTACAGTCGGATAGCAGTCGGGTTGAAGTCGTAAACAAGCCCGATCGAGAATTTGGTCTCGCTAGGTCGTGGAAATTTGGACAATCGGGATCATCGAGTTGATCTAATCGGCAGTGTTAACCTAGCTTTAGCAACGTCATTACCTCCCTTGTAACTGTATCGTATGCCCTTATGACAAATCAAAAATTTCGAAATTATGGTATACTTTCTCTGTCTGGACAAAATCATCCTTTAGCAAATTGAAGATTCTCCTTAATATCATTTTATTTTGTTTTCTGACAAAAAACAAACATGACACAGAAATTAACAACTATATATGTATATATATAGGTCAGCGTATAGCCTCAACATTTTATTCAATTGTAAGCATTGACCCGAATAAAAGTTGACCCGAATAAAATTTTATGAATAAATGTGAAATTCTAAAACGCGAAGAAAGAAATTTTAAGGAGTATTGTAATGAAACAGCAGCCCGCCAAACAAAAAAACAAAAAAACAAAAACACTAAAGATCAACATATGGCATAAAATACTACACGAGTATATACAGTACATGTACCTGTATGTCAAGTTCTAAATTACCGAGTCTTATATTTTAAAAGCCGTAGAAATTATCAACAGTCCGTAATAACATTTCTTGAGAAGTTTCTCACTTAAACCACACACAGAGAGAGGTATTATGATTCACTTGATTTTATTTCCAAAAACAATTTTACCAGTTTGTAGGTAGCTCTTTACAAGCAATATTTATACATCTGAAAAATGTCGCCGGTAATTTGCAGAGATAACGTCGAAATTGTCTGCCAGCTACGTCGTGCACTTTAGCGCCAACGTTGAGGTTACAAAGGGGGGACTCATTTTTTTAGGATAAATCGCGTTTATCATGGTGACATATATTTTTTATTTAAGATTTGGAGAAAGCATGATAAAATGAAGTTAATGCAGAAAAATGATATAAATGACATTTTCAGAAACAGTTTATTTCTATATTTTTAGGTTTTAAAAAATACCACTTTGAGCATCTGGTCTGCAATGTCAAGCAAGGCTTGAATAATTGTATAGTCATTCGTGTAAGGATTTATTTTTTTCCCTTATTGTCACTTATCACAGCTTCAGTTTGAACCCGATCTTAACAATTTACGACGAAAAATATCTGCTCCAAAAATGTTATAACTTTCCCTAACTTTTTTACAAAATTGCACAAGTCCCCAATTTTTAGCCTCAATTTTCTCGAAAACAAGCACGGTGACTTATGTTTTATTTTGTGTTTTATTTAAAAACTCGCCAAGGCCTACAACATATTTAAAAATTATAAAAAATGACATTATATCGAGAAACTGTATCGGATGCACTATATTAAGACATTAGTGACGTTTAACAAGGTCTGAGTAACAGCTTCAAGCGTTTGGATACCGAATAAGTTGGGAATGTTACAATATATCACTTAATGCAGGTGAAGTTGGTATAATGCTACTAAGGTACCGTAGGGGAAATTGATTATTTTCGTCTCGTTTGTTTTAAGATTCTGGTATTAAATGACAGTTGCCGTTCTTGATGAAAGTTTATCTAAGAAGGCGCTTTTAGAGAAAAAAAATTAGTATGTTTGTCTTATTTTTATGGTTCTATTTCTAAGTAACCAAATCATTTGAGAATGTAAGTGAATTCATAAATTGAAAGGTCGATATTACAATTTTTGGTTTATAATAGTTTCAAGGTTGCCAACGCTGTTCGTCCGATGGGTTTAACCTCTAAATAGCATACTTTGATATAGAAAAAAATCAAAATGGGGGGGCAGAATATTTTTTTAGTGAAACGTTACAAAACAAGGTATAAATTAATTTATGAACAGAAATGTGTGTTTTTGATTGCGACCCTGAATCAAGTTTGTCCCTGTAAAATCACAGAACAATGCTTGGTACATTCCGCTTCTAAAGGTTGACAGAGAAATGCAAATTATGTAATGTGACCGTCTCCCGCCCGTCATTTATTTTCGAAGGTACTAATTTTCGTGTTTATTTGAGGTCCGTTTAATACTCGTTGAAACAACCTAAGATGAACTCTATACCTATTCAACAAACTCTTTTTCAAATTGAAAGTTTAAGTTTTCGTCGTTCAATATTTTTATTTGATAGGATAATTGTTAAATTGTTCTCGTTCAGAATATATACTATCGAACGTTAAATGGTATTTAAATAAGTACTCTGCTAATTTTGATCGGAAGGTTGACACCAAATCCAAAACCTTGATAAAATAAATCCTTGCAAAAGCTTTTTAGAGGGTTTATAGATAACTTGTTGCAATTCTTTTTTCTCGGCATTAAATCTTTGAAACAACTGTTTTTTAAGAAAGCATCCATTATTCGTTTAACCTTTTTCTATAGTTTGTTGATATATATAAGAAGATGTGGTACGAGTGTCAATGAGATAACTATCCGTCCAAGTCACAATTTGAAAAGAAAAACCATTATCTGTCAAAATACGGTCTTTAACACGAAGCTTTAGCTCACACTGAACAGCAAGCTATTGAACATCAGGTTTCTGGTAATAATGGTGTATCGTAAACAATCTCCCTCTAGTGCTTAAAAAATCAAATTACCTTAATAATTCTTGAAATATCAATATGTGTGATTTAAAGAAAAATTAAAGCTTCAGTTGTTGTGAAAGAAACATTATTCGAACAAAAAATCTAAATGCCTAACATGAAACCTTGTAGCTGTGATCCTGTGGAAAACAAATATCATATTTTCGATGTCATTTTATAATGAAGAAAAAATGATATTTATTTTGTTGGTGACAAATGACGTTGTGCATCTGCACACCCAGGAGACTACAATGATTCAATGTATGTCACTTTTCTCTCTCTCTCACTCCAATTCTATCGGATTTCTTAACAGAGAAAAAATATCAAGAATGGAGTATTTTGTGGGTTTTTTTTTTTTTTGTATTAATTTCTTTTTTCATAGTATTATCGGGTTCGTGATACTTCGTACTTTTAGAAATAAGAAATATTCCTCTCTAAATACAACTACCCGACATTTAAATGTTCTTTTGGTCCCTGTAACTTTCGAGGATTTAATGGTGACAAAATAGTGATAATTGCAGAGTGAATTCCTTAGAAATGCTGCTTGACACCCAGTGGGAAATATTGCAAGTCTATTAAGTACTAGAAAAAATAACAAATGTTACAAATATAGATTGCCAGGATAAAGAAATAAAAAAAAACGATACTCGGTATGGAATCCATTTGGAAATTGGGATTTGTTGTATCGGAAAAAAAAATGCCTTTCAAAAGGCCACCCACAGTCTCAGTATAGTGTTGGAAGTGTTCCTTTTAATATTTAGAGAGCATGGTATTCACGCATCACACTCATTGGTTTTAACGTCCCATTTGCCACATGTCGTGGCAACGTATTTATACATCCCACACAATAAACCTAACACTCCATTTAATCTAGGATTTTTTTACCTGACGGAAAAATGTGTATTCGAACATTTATTTATGTCTAATATCTAGAAAAATATCGGGAGAAATGATGCAATTATACATCATTAGAAATCTTATCATAATAAGTCTAGAAATATAATTGGAAAAATCCAAAACATTGGGTTGTTTCAGATAAAACTCCAATTTCACTGACATAGATTACACATCTTGATTTCATGATATGCGAGTGTTCAAAGATCTGTGTTTGAAACTTTTGAAGGAATTGGAACATAGGAACCATTATTGCCATCGTGCCATTGTAAGACATAATATGAAACAGATATGTTTAAACCTACCACACTTTATACGTGCCTGTCCTAAATAAAGAGCCTGCAATTGAGTGATAGTGGTTTCTGCTGTTTGTTATATTTTTTTCCATTTATTTTTTTACATAGTTTGTTCTTGTAATGTGCCGTTAAATCATTGTCCATGGTAAAGGGAGGGTTTATAACTTCAAACATGTTTTAATGTTCAAGATTCTTTGTATGCATATCAAAAGGAGTCTGTATTTCAGTGTCCTTCAGTGGCTATCGTTCGTTCATGTCTGTCATATTTGTTTTTTTTCATAAATGCTCTTCTGATAATACGGTATGATTTTTTTTTTTCATTGTTGAAGGCTGTATGATTGCTTATAACTGCTTACACGCACTGCATTTGAACTTTGGTTGATCAATAGTTGTCTCATTGGCAATCATACCATATCTCCTTACTTTTATATAAAAGGTAAATGTTGAAAAATACTAAAAATATCAAACGTTCACCAATTCATACACGTGTATGTACCAAAAATGCAATATTCTTATTCCATTGATTCAACCATTTTTATCAATCAAAATACAACAGCCTGAAATTTAAAGACTATGATGATATAATTACAAGTTTCCTTTTACTGTTGATAGTAAATAATGACATTTTGTCGTTCTATTATATCTGTGCAATTTATCTTTAATTTACCAAATTGTAAAACAATACGTAAATATACAAATACTGAGATGAAAAAGAGAGAAGGTTACCGATTCCTTTAGAGATAATGGTGATTGAACATTTTTATTCCGACTTTATGGAGACATTAGATATACAAAAGATTGTCAGCAAATTAAAACAAAAGCTACTATTTCGATTTTCTGTCAGACAATCATAAACCACTATCAGAATTTTACAATCTATTTTCAAAATAGAAATCAAATCAAACTGATTATACTGCAAGACGAGACCGTCAAAGTATTGTCAGACTTATCGCCATTCGTAACTCTTATATAAATAATTTAACCGATTCTTCGATGTAGAATTTTTAACCATTTAAAAAAAAAATCATTGTCATTTTGTGGGTGGGTGGGTGGACAATAGGGAGAAAGGATAAATTGAGTTGTTCATCAGTCTTCAATAGAAAATTTCAGGGACTTATTTGAATATATTTTTTTTCTAGTTATTTAAAAATCTGTACATTATAACGAAAAGCTCGAATAAAATACGGATCAATACCATTATTGCTGTTAGGACTGTTGCACTTACATACTCTTTATTTTGACATTTATCATTGTACCTATAGAATATTTCTTGAAAGAGGCAGAACTAAATAGAAAATATTTGGTAACAACAATTAAATTTGAACAGCTTTTGCCAAATGAGGATTGCTGGTAAGGCTTATATATTTTGCCTTGCAACATGCCATCTAGATTATGGAGTTGTTGCACCACAAAGCATTGCACTCTTCCTTTAAGATACTTCGTATGTAAGGTTTCTTTTCTTAGTGGACGTGACTGCGTATTTACACATCTTCATAGAAAATCAGACATTCCACTTCAGCAAGGGTTTTACTGACGGACGGTAAAGTTCCAGAGATTACTATATTATTTCTAGAACACTTAGGATACCATAAATAAAACAAAGCGAAATAACCGTGAAAAAAAACACTAGACAAACAGTTCACAATGAACTACAGAGCAAATTAAAGATTTAACACTCAAGGCAAATCAACCAGTAACTGCTCTCTTTGTGACTGACCAATTATTTACTGCAACATGGATCAAATACCCAAAAAAAAGATTGTGCATTTTCAATATAACACGTAAAATATATCGTCATGGACATTTTAGAGTTGCATGAATGGTGAACCCCACTTTTTTTTAAATACATTTTCATTTAATTTAATTTGGGATGTAACGCTTCTTCTGATTGGCTGAAGTTGTTATGTTTATCAGCTCATAGACATAATTTTGATGTGACCCTGACGTCATCAACGCTTTTTCGTGATTTACTCCGGTTTAAAATTTTGAATTAAATTATAAGAAATGACTCGAATATTTTTTTCTGTCTATGAAGAAATAACATCAAAAATGTGGTGCACACTGAATAACCCGTGTATAAAACAATGTTAATATGTTTAATTTTTTTTGGAAGTTAGTTTTCTTGTTTTGTTATATTGCTTTTTCCACGAAGTGTGTTCCACGTCTCTTTTATATGCATATATATTATTAACCAAGCAATCACATTTGAATATACTAACGTTCATATATTAATGACCGCTTCAGTTTATAAATTTTATCGAAAACTAAAATAATCTGGTTTATTATCGAGACCTTGTGTATATCTCCAGTTGTCATTTTGGATCCGTTATGTTGGTAGGTTTCTATCTCGTTGGGGTTGATATAATAAACAAATGTTTGAGTTTGTAAACTAAATCAACTAACTATATAGTTTTATTCATATTGCATCTAGTATATACTGTTGTGATAACATATTTGTAAACGATAATTATAAACTGTTTATGTTTTTATAGTTTTGTAAGTGTTGTAAGTTCGAAGTGGCAACGGTCGAAAATTTTCTTTACGAATGGAAGATTCTGCATCAATTTTTCAAAATCACCTGGACTATCTTGGCATATTAAACCAATAGCCTGCAACAAACAAAACATTATAGATGTATAACAGGTACAAAAAGATGCGACCGATTTTGAGGACTTTTTATGCATTTATCTTGAATATGTATATTCAGGAACACAAACAGTGAATATTTAATATTTGTATATAGCTTTATAAAATAGCTATCAGAAATATGTGTTTTCCAGTTTAAAGACATACTGTATAGAAGAGACCAACTTTTGAAATGGTCCATACATATATTCCGTAATCTGACTAACTTTTCTTAATATGTAAGAACGAGTTTGGTATGTAAGGAACTAAATCAATAAAGTAAAATAAGATTTTAACGAAATCTTATTATTACACTACAAAGATTTTTTGACGGTTTAAGTCAAATCAGACTTGGAAATTGTGTAAGAATTTATGAAATAAGATGTGGATTATTTTACAGCTGGAACTCTTGCATGTTTTTTTTAAATTATTTTAGCACATTATTCTCGAACACAATAAAGGTTCGGGGGAAAAGGGAAAGTTCATTTTAGTGTTTTTGCTTTAAATCCCTTATCCCAACTTTGCTTGTTGGGTTTAATTAAAATCTCCTCCCGAAGTAGACAATGAAGAAACAACAGAAACGACTTCCTCTGCCTAATTTTCAGACTTATACCTCGAATTTGACACATACGGTCATCTCAGTACCAGAATCAATGACAAATGAGAAGATTGTAATTTTGAATAAATTAATTCCCCCACCTCAGTAGCAATATACCAACTTCACCTGCATATGGGATATACTTTCCCAACTTGTTAGGTTTTCAAGAGTATTTAGCAACTACTCAGACATTGTAAAACGTCACCTGTGTCTGAGCAGAAAGGTGATGAACCAGGATTATGTCAAAGAACGTCTCGTCCCTTTTCTATAAAGGTTCATTGTAAGTTACCAAGACCTTGTTGATAAATATTCCGTATCAACTTTACAAATAATACGATGGTCTTGAAATTTAGATTCTAGGTACTGACGTTGTTTATCATTTTAATAATGTGTAATATTTTTCTTTTATGTGTCTTTATAAATATTATATACTGTTTAGTCTGTTCTTTTGTTTGTAATCATTTGGCGTGTCTCTGTACTTATACATCACGTCATTGTGTTATTGTTCTATAATAATTTTTGTTTATGTATTTTTACATCCTGTCATTTACATATACATGTATTCAGTATTTGTTTTCGATATTAGATGTATTTTTATAGTTCTTGATACTTCCAAATTTTGCTGTAGAATATAGGTTTACAACAATGTTCAGATGTTGAATAATGGTTACCTTTTTTATTGTCTAATGCGGTCAGATGTATAAATGAAAATTAAGATCACAAAAATAACAACATCCCCAAGGAAAACCAAAAACGGAAAGTCTCTAATCAAATGGCAAAATTGAAAGCCAAATATTCCTGACTCGGTACAGGTATAGTAATGTATATTAAAGGGGTATTAGCTGTAAAATCCATGTTCACCGATTTAACCAAATTATAAAAAGTCTAATAGAAGCAATTTACAGGGAACAGGTTCTATAATATGTATATTCGTTTCGTGTGTAGTTTAGTCTTGATGCCAATTAATTAATTATTGAGTTGACCTCCGAAGACCGATGGCCATATAAGCGATATACACATAACTATAGATATAAATAGATTTTTTTTAAGGTCTGTTTAATTTCAAAAAATAGATTACAATATATGTTAATCATCGTTTTTACTTGTATGAGAATAATTTTGTGTGGATCGAATCAGGCAAACAAATGATTTACCCTTGCTTCACTTTCCATATTGACATTCTTTTCCTTTAAATAACTGCCCCTTTTATAATTATATATTCATACATACCTTTCTCTGTCCAAATACTTTAAACAGTTCTAGTTCTAGACCAGTACCTCTGACAGTCAATGCAGTTGTTGCCTCTTCCTTCCATGTGTTTAAAAATTCATCTGTCGTCATACCTTAAACGTAAATATTCATGACAAAGGTTAAATTAAAATTATTTTCATCACAGTTCCTATTAAAGACTTTAAGATAGGTTATATCTTATCTCAACTGTATCAATCTCTCCATGCGAAAACGCACACTGCTAGCATTTTTGCATAACGTCCGGTCATCAAAAGTGAATTCGCCACAACATCTTATCTACCAAAATTAATATATCCCTTTATAAGAGCGTTCATCTCTAATATCCCGACCAAATAAGGATAGACCTTGTTCGCATACATACAAGGTCAAAAATGTTCTAATTGATCAACAATCCTTCAACTCATTACAAGCTTTGATAAATTTGTAATTTTATCTGTAATAAACACTAAAATTGTTGTAGATAATGAATTTGTTTTATTTTGAGGAGAATTCGAGTTCCCCTATCAGTTTGATATGCAGAACATTAAACTATGAAGCAATGATATATACATTATCAGCTGTATTTCATGATCAGCTATCAATAAGGTTAGCTGCCAAGTATGGTAATATGTAAGAACCAGTCCATCAATCCATAAAAGGGATGTGTAAACTCCCCAACAATTTAAATAAGGTAGGATAGCTTTGTTATTACTTTAAAGACAAGCTTCAAATACTACAACTTACAATGCTGTTCCTGATACAAACCAAAACTATAGATCAACGCCTCAGCATGGAATTGGTTTCAGGATTTTAGGATTTATATGACGTTTGTCAGACCTTCGTATTTTGAAATCTCGACCTATGGATTTTGCCATCGTGAATTGTTTCACACTTCCTGACAAGTTATTCATTTTTTTTTTCATAATCATACAACGTAATGAAACTTCTTTGTTGCACTTAGATGAACACACTTCACACACACTTTACTTTATTGAATGGACAAAGGATAGTTACAATTATTATATCTTATAACTACTACCATACATATTATTTTACAACCATTGGCTTTTATGGTTCACTGCAGAAAATGTATGATACTCTTTTTCATTGAATGTGTGTTGCATATAGAAACAAAACATCATTCAAAAACATTCTTGAGTTTCAACATATAATGTGATTCATATTTGTATAACCAGGAATGTTTCGTCCCAAATTTTAACATTAAATTATTCTAAACTATATCATCTATGGGGTTACATTAGCATTATATAAGGTAATCAGATTCAATACTCGACATATCAACTGATGATTGTGACCTATAGCTCAGATGGGGGGGAGGGGGGAGGGGGGTACAGTCCAAAAAAACAAACAAAGAAAATTACTATACAAGTATATAGGTAACCTTCCGTAATTTGTAAACTTAAAAATATATATGTAAATAATAAAATACATACCGTTGCATTCAACATTTAGATCAAACTTATACACCACTGCTTTTGTAAGTTTCCTTGGTGGAGGTCCAGTCAGTTTGCTGTCAACTCCGATTATTTGTGCCCACTCCTCGTACGTCACCAAAGAAGTACATGTAACTTTGAAATTACCTTTTTGCATTATACTGGAAGACATGGTACTTACTTCCTCTGGATTTTGAACCTCAAAGACTACAAAAAAAAAATTGAATTTTTAAAACGTAAAAAGGGTAGCAAGAGAAACCCAAACACGTTGGGCTGTAAATCAGACCATATCAACAACAAAAACTCAATTCGTTTGCAATATATAGACTAACAACAACAGGCAAAACATGTGGGTGGGTCATTGCTATTGTCTCTCTGTTCAAATTTGCCTCAATGCTTTTGCAAACCATATGTTGCAAAAGTAAAACTCAAAATGGAAATAGTGTATGAATCAACAGGATGACAACTGACTTAAGGGCATACGATACAGTTACAGGGGAGGTACTGACGTTGCTAACGTAAATTGTTAATTTCGCGACGTCAAACAATGACTTATCGGGAAAAGATTCTGTTTTCGACTAATTTTTATCATTCAAACTTATCTTACTTGAAAACGAGTTCATGGACCCCTCTGTTTGGTTTGATTATGTAAGAAGATTATGTCTGCCAATTTTCATGGAAACGTAAATAGTGCAATTTGATAAATATGCAGCCAAAAAAAAAGACGTTTTTTTACTACATTCGTGAACATTTGATAAATATGATATGTGTTTATCTTTTAAAAGAAAAAAGTTATGCATTTCTGTTGAAAGGAAAAATACGTCCACAAATCCAAATTTTGATTAAATATATAAAATTTGGACCTCAAAAAGTAGCACATGAATGTATATTTTTTATTACATATTTGATTCACGATGCATCGGATCTAGCGTTCCTATTCGAACAGACGTTGGTTCGTATTCATGCATCCCGCGTATCAATATCATTTTGCATCTTCAATCTCTTGTTCAATGATAATTTTTAACACACCGTCTTGGTTGTCCTGATTTGTATGTATGTGTAGTGTTAAAATACTTATAGAACTCCTCCCATTTTATATTATAACATGTGTCGAATAGTTAAATATACTAACATGCCAATATCTTTGGTTCACCAACAATCTGAAAACAGAAACACGCCTATGTTATTGCTGAATATCTTACATGTACTGTTTTCGACTGTTATGTTATCATCCGTGATTACTCCCTGTTTTTAATGGAGTTGTGTTGCTCAGTCTACTTTTTAATGTACTTCAGTGTTTTGAAAATTGTCTTGTTTTCATTGTTTTGCAATGATTTTGACGAATACTCTGCGACTTTTCGTAGTTTCCGCCATTTATTTCTAAAATATTATTATTTTTTTTCTTTCTTTACTTTGCTGTTCATTTTCTTTTATTTTTTTAACCTGTTTCAGGAAGAGTGTTTTTATTATGTACAATATTACATTTGGAAAATAATCACCCTGAACTTGAACATAGCTTTATTTCCCAGCAAGCCATTCACTACTTTAACCATCCCCTCTACGTCCACCTTTTGTTGACATCCTATCTCAATGGTGAGTAGAAAGTGTGCTGGTTTCGACATTTCTAATAAAAATAATACACATTCTTATTAAACTTGAAATATTTCTACATATTGTTTTGATAGTATTTGTTTATCGAAATAAAAATATGGGGCCTCGGTAGCCGAGTGGTCTAAGTAGTTACTACTGTACTCACTAGTCAGTCGTACGGGTTCACGCGACTCCAATCTTAATTGACTAGGATTGTCAGTTTTCCAATCAAAGGTCGGTGGTTTTCTACGGGCTCTCCGGCTTCCTCCACCAATGAAAAACTGGTCGCCACGAAATAGCCTAAATGAGGTGCTTAAAAGTGGCAATAAAACACCAAAAATCAAAAATCAAATCGACAGAAATATTCAACCTATATGACCTATATTACAGTATTGGAAACTTTGATTACGAACAAGTTATTATTTGCAGTCCTGAAACAAAAGACTCTTGCTTGCCTTCTACATAATGATTTTCTAGAAGTTTCGTTTGGATTTAACGCCATTATTATCACAAGCAACAGTGAATTGATAGTATTTATAACGTCACAATTCAAACGAATATTGCATGTTTTCAATATTGATCGGAATTAAAGGAAGAAAGAAATGATTGGTGGCACGGTGCATATATCTCTGATCCTTACAAAGTCCAAACCAGCAAACTACAGGAAGACCAAACCTATTTTTTAAAATTACGAAAAGTAACGTCATATTACCTTTATAACAAAACAAAACAAAAACACAGATATACAGTTGTGAAAACTAAATCCCTATATTTTTTTCGTAAAATCTAAACCTTTCCTATAAAAGGTATTTAAATGACCAAACTATTGTCATTAGAAAATTAAACTCATTAAAAGTTGTATAGACGGGGTTATAATATGTGTCGTACACTACTAGTCGAATCGATATGGACTTGTATAAAAGGATAAGGAGGTTCATGGTTGAAACGATTTGATCTTGCATGAAAGGAGGTTGATGACCAGAATTGTGTATCGTATTGCTCTTGATAAATATACTAAATATACTTATTTAAATGATATTAAAGGAGTAGGCCCGGTAAGACCCTGTTTTGCCACAAAATATAGAGTTTTTACAAAGTTGTTAAATTGTAAACTATTATTTATTTAGTTAAAATGTATACATTAATATGGTCTGTTTTGATAATACAACGGACATACACCAGTAGTGCTAGCATCACTATTTCATGCAAAAATACTGATATCTTCACATTTGTTCTAATTATAAGACATTTTTTGTCTAAAACTAATGTGGCCGCACTTGTGTTTAGTCTTAATATTTAAATATATGTTGTATTCAATGATAATACACAACATATATGTATGTTGAACACGAATACGGCCATTTCCATTTTAAAATAAATAAATTTGGTGTATTAACTGTCTTCTGATTGGTTAAAATTATTAGTTTTATTTTCAATGTTGTCAATTTTGATGGCGACACGCCCACTCTGACGTTGTGTATTCATACGCCAACATGTGTGTACGTTGTTATTGTTTACATAAATAATATAAAACGTTCTTTGAGCGTTATTTTTGATAGAAATTTATCTATAATGAATGGCAATAATTTATTTTGATTTTATTGAACCATAAAACTAATTTTTGACTCTTCACTTTTGACATAATCCGCTTCGCGGATTATTCAATGTGAAGAGTTTTATGGTTCAATAAATTCAAAATAGATAATAGCCATTCATTAAACAAAAAGCGTCTGAACAGTGAGGTTAAATGGTATATTTTATGAACGTTTTTAAAGACCAAGGCAGTCCAAATCTTTTACAATAACCAATGGAATCAAATGAAGTAGACACTGAAGTGATTAAAAATGTCAAAAATCTTTCATCAGACGTACTTCGAATTTTAGACTGAAATTAACCCTTACCGGACCTTCTCCTTTAACGATTACTCAACCAGTTTTGCTGCATCAGATGCCCATTAAAACCACAAATGTTAAAGATGATCGAGATCAACATACCATCTTAAATATATCCAACTTTTTTACTAATCATGTAACCTATACAAAAATATTAAGTTTAACAGATGTCAGTGTCCAAGATTTTTACAGATATATGCGTCTGACGTAAAAACAAAAATATGTAAGAAAATATTATAAGTATGATTGTATCATCTTATATTTAAGAAATGTCACCAAATGTCAATAGAAATGGTTTGTTATGAATATTTCTTCTCTCGTTATAAAGAAATTAGCAGCAACATTTCCATTCAAAACTCCTAAAAGTTTTCATTCCGATACTTTATTTTAAAGAATGACTTTTAACCGTTTTTTAATCATTATATTATACTAGTTTTTTTTTGTGGACTGGGAATAGCAGGACGAAAGGACAGCAATTCGCAGAAACTTGATTTTGAGATGGTTAGAAAAAAAAATCCAACCATGTTATTATAGTATTGGTATGGTTTTTATATACCTGCGGTTTATTCTTTATAATTGTTATTTTATATTTTTGATTTTGTAATAATATATTTAACAATATAACTGTTGAAAATCACCTTACCTGAGAACTTTTCAAACCGCCCTGGTCGTATGAATGTTTTTGATACAATACAACTATACTGTTTCAATTGAAATGAAGGATGAAATTTGAGTAGCAATGTTCCAAAAAAATACCTCAACTTATGAATGTTCAAAATAAATATCAAAGTTTCTTACTTTTAACGTGTCCTTCGCTTTAATATAATAGTATTGTATATATTATGTACATTGCATTTATGTAAAATAATAATTGACTTCGTCTATAATCAGATATTATAAGTTTAAATAACCTGAAAGTATTTTCTATAATACACATAATATAGAAATTTATTTAAAATGGAAAAAAATGAAGTATACAAATCGAAAACATAATTACAGACTGTTTACTTTTTATTGTTCTTCTGAAGTGTGTTTTTTCTATCGTTCAGGATATATTGTGTTGATTTTTCCCAGTTATATAGTTTATTTATTGGCGGTGTATATTAGATTTAGAAGATTTAATAAACTTTTGGAAGTCAAGGACAATGTCAGTCACAAAAAGTTATATTTGAGCTCTTCTTTTTTCGGTGACATTTGCATGAAAAGTAATTAACAAAGTTATCTAGTTATTTTATAAAATGTTTCCTAGATTAAAAGTCGTGCCTGTTCTAATTTGTTTTTCTAAAATTTTAATATATATTGCTGTTAAATTTATGGCTATTTAAATGCAGAAAAGTTGCACACGTCAATCTTTGATTTCATCTGTGCTGCTGTGGATCTCATCAATTTTTTTTTGGGGGGGGGGGGGGGGGGTGAGGGGATGGAGGAGGGGTTTTAAATACTAATGAACAAATATAAATATACTTAATCGGATTTTTTTTTATATCATTGGTTCTTAAAATTCTGTCATCATCTGGACAATCATATGCATAGGAAATGTCTGTACTAAGTCAGTAATATGACGATTCGGTATACATTTTATCGTTGTTTTTTTTATTATACGTTCTCGTACGGTCCGAACCGTATGCGTACTTTTTTTAAAATACGCATACGGTCGGACTGATTTTAAAAAAATGGTCAAGTTTATTAGATACGAATGTATATTATAAATCAACATAACTGTAATATCGAATAAATGTAAAAGAGGGACGAAAGATACCAAAGGGACAGTCAAACTCATAAATCTAAAACAAACTGACAACGCCATGGTTAAAAATGAAAAAGACAAACAGAAAAACAATAGTACACATGACACAACATAGAAAACTAAAGAATAAACAACACGAACCTTCTTTAATTCTTAACATGTAAATGTTCAATTGTAATATGAATAAAAACTTTATATTCTAACTATTTTAAAAAAGTAGCGTCAATTTTTATCTGTTAATCTCATGTATCTAGCATGTCAGTAATTATACATGTAAATGAGATTGAATAGTTCTCACTGAATTGAAGTTATTAGAAGTTAAAAATATGTGGGAAGAAAAGGTTTTTTGGAATAGTTAGGAACTTTACGTGTCGGTTAGTGTATAGAAAGGTATATAATATGAAACTTAGAGCGAGGGGCTTGCCCCGAGCTTTTAGTTTCATATTATATACCTTTCTATACACTATCCAATTTAGCACATATTTACAACTTGAGTAATCCTGTAATTAGTCTATTAACATGTTTTGGCTGATTAGATGTAGCTCATGGGGTTCGTGTTGTTTATTCTTTATTTTTCTATGTTGTGTCATGTGTACTATTGTTTTTCTGTTTGTCTTTTTCATTTTTAGCCATGGCGTTGTCAGTTTGTTTTAGATTTATGAGTTTGACTGTCCCTTTGGTATCTTTCGTTCCTCTTTCATTTACGTAGTTTCGTAAATCTACTAACTAATATCATTGTTAAAATAGGATTTCAAAAGGCCCTTGACTTTAGAACGAAAAGATGGTAGCTGCTGGTGTAAGTATGTTTATTGATATAAAGTGGTGTTTTACTATACAAAAGTCATGTACTTATTTACATGGTAAGATGACAAAATAAATTGACCAAAAGCAAACAATTCTTAAATTGCAGTGGAAGCTTAACATTCTTGAAAACATTTTTTAATTTCACATAAAAACTAAAACTATATGGTAAAGTTATCTGCCTGGGATAAGAAAATCCTTAGTATTCAGAATAGTTCGTACGTTTGCAAACAGTAAATTTATAAAATGACTAAACAATAGATATACAGAATAAAAACGAATACGTAAATAAACTCATCATAAATACCAGGACTAAATTTAATATATACGCCAGACGCGCGTTTCGTCTACAAAAGACTCATCAGTGACGCTCGAATCCAAAAAAGTTAAAAAGGCCAAATAAAGTACGAAGTTGAAGAGCATTGAGGACCACAATTCCTAAAAGTTTTTCCAAATACAGCTGAGGTAATCTATGCCTGAGGTAGAAAAGCCTTAGTATTTCAAAAAATTCAAAAATTTGTATACAGTAAATTTATAAATATAACCATATCAATGACAATTCATGTCAGCACAAAAAACACCTAAATCAGCACATAAAAAAGGCACAGCCGAAGAACGTATTATATGTTAGCCGAAAAGATCAACGCACAAAAATGACGTCACATTTATTTTTCTAAAAATGTCCAAAAATAGGATAGAGTCAAGATTGAGTTTGAATACTGATATAGCATGTATTAATAACAAGGAAAATTACAATACTTATTGTACTTGTTATATTATAGCTTGTTTCTGTTTGTGTTGCATTTTAGTGTAGTGTTCCTGTTGTGTCGTTGCTCTCCTCTAATATATGTGATGTGTTTCCCTCAATTTTAGTTTGTAACCCGGATTGGGGTTTATTCTCAATTAATCCCAATCCGGGTTATAAATTTCGAACAGCGACATACTACTGTTGCCTTTATTCGGCATAACTTTTCGGAACTTTTGGCAAACAACTACAATTTTAACAGAATTTGGCCCCCTTTTTTAGTTTGATACTGTGTCACCATTTAATTCGTAATGTAGATATATTTTTTTTAAATATTGGCATTGTTAAAGGCATTTGTTGAGCCGACTTGTCAAAAAAAAGTAGAACATATAAACATTTTTCATATCAGTATCATTGCACTTATCTTTAGACTTACATGTATGTGATTATCAGCAAACTGAATTTCTTAATTGTAGCAGATAACCATAAAACTACACATTTTAAAATTGTATATGTATATGAATATTTTTTCAAAATATATAATATATTTCCCCTTGATGAAGAAACGTTAGGCAGCCCTGTCTTCTTGTGTTTTAATCTATAACAAATAAATTGTACAAAGTCATTTGTTAATGTATCTGATTATACTTTATTATATATATGTTTCGCAAAACTTCCGGATTACATAGTATATAATGTCATATGTATGTTTTAGCTGATACTGTTTTAAATTGATGTCATGCTTTCCTTTGATTGATGTGTCAATAGATGTCGAGGACTTCAAAAGCCCTGCCAACGGTTTAAGGATTTAAGGAGATTTCGACTTTGATAGATGCAATCTTAGCATTATGAGATCTTATTCTTTAGTGAAAATCCATTCTTCAATGTTCTTCGACTTTTAATTTAAACGAAATTACGTCATTAGCTAAGAATCAAATTGGAAAAACAAAAAAAATCTTTCCTTAAAACATAAAATCGTGTTTATTGTTAAATTGATTAATGTGATAATGTCATCCGCTGAATTAGTTGTGTTGTGTAAATAGAATAGTGTGTGCATAAAATATTGTGCAAAAATGAATAATTTGTCAATATTTTTCTAAAATTATAATAATCATATACGCAACATTTTGTTGTGGCTCTCTGTTAATCGTACCATTCTGATCTTTTCCAATCCCCTGGAAATTATTTCGCGTGGTTGTCCTATAGAAGATAGTCTTGATACGTGTTATAAACCACCGACAAACAATGTATGAACAGTAGATTATCTATTATACTTTCTATGTATCGACTTAAAGATACAATCAAGGTTTGCAAGCATATCTCCAAATTGATACGATATTCCAGGGCTTGTATTTACTATCATGATTTCTTTAATAAAGCATTGCTGCTCACAAGGAAGCTATTGAACCAAGAGTTCACAGATGATATCGGATATGTTCCTTTATGTCGTAATTACAATAACCTTCCCTTTTCACGAATTTGACCTACATACTTAGACTATTTACCGGATTTGTATTAACATAAGCAACACGACGGGTGCCACATGTGGAGCAGGATCTGCCTACCCTTCCAGAGCTCCTGAGATCACTTCCAGTTTTTGGTGGGGTTTGTGTTGCTTATTCTTTAGTTTTCTATGTTGTGTCTTCTGTACTATTATTTGTCTGTTTTTTAGCCATGGCGTTGTCAGTTTTTTTTTTAATCTATGAGTCTGACTGTCCCTCTGGTATCTTTCGTCCCTATTTTGTATGCTACGATATGCATTGGCTATATGTGTACCATTGGATAGATTGATCATTTCTATAACAAGAATATTTCATTCCAAAATAATGCTTATGCTTATTTATTTATTTATATACTTATATAATCTGGATACTATATATTCAGAAAGATATCTCAAAAGTATGTATGATTTTTAATTTTTTTCGTTTTATTTCTCACAAAGTTAGATTTCTAAACAGAACCTCTTTCAAGAAAAAGGCAGGAGATAACTGGAGATAACACTAAAAATACAACTTAAGATAGACTAAGACAAACCGCACCAAAAAAAAAAAGATTTTTGAACCTTAAAATTGTATAAGACACCTTGAAAAAAACCTAACGTGTTATTTGTGGTATGTCTAATAAGTTACGAGTTTCCTTTTTTAGATACAAATTTTCCTATGACGTCAATGTTATTCAGACTCTCTTGACTTTACCTATAAAAATGAAACAAGATCATATCTTGAGCTGAAGACCACACAGATGTCGTTGTATTGTTACTTCCGTTGATCGAAGTTGAATGAAGAAAAAAAAAAGCAACATCACTTGCGGAAAAAGTAAAATAAAAGTGTTAAAACGGTATTATATTACATCGGGATATCCATATTCAATAAGGAAAATCATCTGGGAAGCGCAAGGACTCGTTGATTTAACCAGTAAGAGACATTTTATTACATTTTAAAACAATTTTTCCTGACCGTTGCCCCAATTTCTTGAAACGAAGTTGGTAACATTTTGCTTCGCTCTATAGTCGAGATTCACGTTGATAGTAAACATGCATATTTAGAGTAAAAATATGGTATATTAGTATATATATGGTACAAATCAGTGATATATATTTAAAAATCTGAGATTTATGATAATAAGGGGGAGGGACAAAGGGAGGCTCATAACAGGGTTCTGTCCTCAAGCACCTATGCCTATAAAGCGGCATATAACGGAAATTCGTCACCGCCTAACATTTTTCTAAATGTGTTATATAGAGGTATATAGGAAATTTTTTTCTGAGACAAGTGCCTGTGATTCTACTTCCTCGAAAATGTCTAATCAAAATATCTTATTATTACGCAAAAGTTATTCAATCATGACAGTCAAAGCCATTGCTGAGAATTCGAGCTGTCAATTTAGCTAAAAAAATGTTACCATAGATACATACCCAAAACAAGATTTGTTTTTAAAGCTATTTATTTTTGAAGATCAAACGAAAAAAATTTCGGCAAGGAAATGTTAGGGGGTGTCTGAAATGTGTACCCCGGTTTTCTTTTGTCAGTACATTTTTTACTGTTTGGTCTGTTTTCTGTGATATCCATTTGACGTGGCTCTGTACTTATGCATCCCGTCAATGTGTTTGTATTATCTTTCATTTTTGCCGGTGTGTTTTGTATGGGCGACTTTTTGTGTTTCTTTGCTTAATATGACGCGACTCTGTACTTTTAAAGATGTACATTATGTTATTGTTCTATTATAAAGTTGAAAACATTTTGAACGACAAAATAAGTTTACTCGCGTAGGGGTATTAACCATATGTGGATTCTTAAAAATTCTAAACAACTTCTGATTAGTTTTAAATCTCGGTCTGTTTCTGAAATTAGCTCCAACAAACTGTTAATTTTTGAACCCTGTATACCACCATGCCCTATGTGAAATTATATATAAAAAAAAAACATTGAACGGCAAAATTATTTTAGGTTTCTTCATATGTGACGTAAACATTTTATGACATCAAACACGCGAAACAATGCATGTAATTTTAAATTTGATAGATGCTTTTTGTGCTTTTTTCTTAAATATTTGTTTGTTTTGAGATTGTGACACAGTGATGACTGCGGTACCCATATTTTGACTATTTTACCACCTTAAGTCTGTTTTGTTTACGCCTTGTTGTAAATATAATGGAATTTGATACGACTGTCATACAAGTGAGAGGTATAGCGCTATAAAACCAGGTTCAATCTACTCTTTCTACATTTGAAAATGCCTGTACCAAGTCAGGAAAGTGGCAGTTGTTGTCACTTCGTTTGATGTGTTTTGACATTTGATTTTGCCATTTGATTAGGGACTTTTCGTTTTGAATTTTCCTCGGAGTTCAGTATCTTTGTGATTTAACGTTTTCTTATATTGTTGGATTACTCTTTCGATAACGTATGTTTCACATTTTTGTTTATTCACATATATCTTAGACCAAACAAAAAGATATGAATATAATACCGTTAAATATTAATGACAGCTTCAGTTCAGAAATATAATCGAATACTAACACTATCTGGTTTATTATTTCAGAACGTGTGTATACCTCTAGTTGTCGCATCTATGTTTGTTATGTTGGCGTATTGCTATTTCATTGAGGATCATATAAAGATACAAATATTGAGCTTGAAAAAAACTATTATAAATACACAAAGTATATTATTTTATTCATAGAGCATCTAGTATAAACTGTTTAAAAATATATATTTGTAAATGATTAATATAAAATTTCTATAGTTGTCATAGTTTTGTAAGTGTTGTTAGTTCGAAGTGGCAACGGTCGTACATTTTCTTTACGAATGGAAGATTCAGCATTAATTTTTCCCAGTCACCTGGACTATCTTGGCATATTAAAACAACAACCTGAAATGAACAAAACATTATAGATTTATAATTGGTAACAAAAGATGCGACCGATTTTGAGGACTTTTTTTATGGCCCTGCAACGAAGTTGTCGGTGTCCTATAGTTTTACGTCATTCCTTCATTCCGCATCAAGCCATTATACGTTTTTTCTTTCTAAACGCCTTCAGATATTGGGCTGATATTTGGTATGTGAGTTAACCATGATGAGTTATAGATCAAATTTAAGTTTCGTTCCGCTCCGCTTTGGACTTTGATAAATTGTTGAAAATCACAGTTATACGGACTGTTTTTCTAAACGCCTTCAGATATTGGGGTGATTTTTGGTATGTGAGTTAACCATGGTGAGTTAAAGATCAAATTTTGGTAGGCGAGATTAAATTGACAAGGATGTAGATAAAAAAAAACAATTAAGTTGATAGTACACACCGTATTATGTTGATTTGTTTCCAGAATAGTTATGACAAAGCTTCTACAATTAAATATAAAATCAGTGCCATAATCCCATACATGCAGCGCCGCAATAAGGGATCTAGAGGATCCTTGATGTTTATGTTAGTCGTATAAATTTCAACCAAAATTGTGTGTACAAATTTCAATAACTTACAAACTTAGATTTTCTTTTTCTACAGATATTCTATAGTTCTATACATTCATAGATATTTTTCACAACTTTTAATTTATTTTACAATTAATAGTAGCGTGTTTTTCGATATAAAATGCAGATTAAACAAATGCTACAAAATTTCAGAATTGCTGTAGAATCTGGATTTACGACAATGTTCAGATGTAAATGGTGGCAACCTTTAATGAATGGCAGTAATGTTTTTTCTGTCTATGAAGAAATAACATAAAACATGTGGTGCACACTGAATAACCCGCGTAGAGGGTTATTTTAAAGTGTGCACCACATTTTTAATGTTATTTCGAATAGGCAGAAAATTTATTACAGGCATTGCTTATAATTTAATTCTTTATTCCATTTAAAACAGGAATAAATCATGAAAAAACGTTGATAACGTCACGGTCATATGACAAAATTATGTCTATGAGCTAATAAACAAAACGACGTCAGCCAATCAGAAGACGTGATACATCCAAAATTAAATTATATTTATATATTCATACATACCTTTCTCTGCCCAAATACTTTAAACAGTTCTAGGTCTACACCTGCAGCTCTAACAGATAAGGCAGCTGTTGCTTCTTCCTTCCAGATATTTAAAAATTCATCTGTTGTCATACCTTAAACGTAAATATTCGTTACAAAGAATAATATAATATAAAGAAGAGAATACAGAAGAATGTGTATTGACTACATGTGTGTTTTAAAATCCTTTAAGGTATTAAGTAATTATAAAAGCTATTTATCTGGTCATAAACTGTATCAAAAAGGTATCAAACTAACATGAATGGACAATAAATAAATTTGGTGTTTTTACTGTCTTCTGATTGGTTAAAAATATTAGTTTTATTTTCAATGTTGTCAATTTTGATGGCGACACGCCCACTCTGACGTTGTGTATTCATACGTCAATATGTGTGTACGTTGTTATTGTTAATATACATAATATAAAAAGTTCGTTGAGCCTTATTTTTGATAGAAATTTATTTATAATGAATGGCAATAATTTATTTTGATTTTATTGATCCATTAAACTAATTTGTGATTTACATTTTACATAATCCGCTTCAATGCATTGTACAAATTTTAACATGTACAAAATAGTCACTTGTACACGACATGGTCTTAGGATGACATTGATTGCAACAGGAAGACATAGTGATAGGGGTGAATAGACGGCGGAGAAAGACATATATATACTCAATATAACTCAATGGTTTGTTCATTATTGTCTGCTGAATCAGAACCATTCAGTTCACCACCATTTTCAGTGTTAGTGTCAGTAATAATGTCCGTCTCTGGTGTCGGTACCATGTTCTGTCTTGGTTAAAGGGTCATCACTTTCAGTATTACTGGATACAGAACTTGCTTCAAATATTGCTTCTATTTTCTAAGTCTTCTTCTGTTTGAATACCAGGCGAGAATACAGAATAATGTGTATTGACTACATGTGTGTTTTAAAAGCCTTTAAGGTATTAAGTAAAAAAATTATAAAAGCTATTTATCTGGTCATAAACTGTATCAAAAAGGTATCAAACATGAATGGACAATAACCAAAAAAAATGATGAAAATGTTATTGAGATTAATGGGCATGTGTTGTAATAATAGCAATATATATATTTATTTTCAATTTTTGTACAAGTTAAAACCATTTTTCAGAAATATTTTGTACATGTTATAACTTGTATTTTTGCATTGTACAAATTATAACATGTACATTTGTACATGTTATAACCTGTACAAAATAGTCACTTGTACACGACATATATATCTAATGAATTGGGGACATTAAAAGACCAATCGCATTTGTCCATTTCAGAGTAGAACTGTTCTTTCCTAGAAAACCACTTGTTTGGTGAGACTACACCCATGCGTGAGAACAGAAGTTTAACGTTTTTGATGGAGATTTTGGTTGGACAAAATTAAAGTTAAGAACTGTCATCAACAACTTGATTTAAATTGACGGCAGCTCCCCAACCGGTCGGGGAAGGTCGGGGAAATATGAGAAGGATAAAGCCAGTTCATCACCTGACAAATGATGATAGCACATACATCCATAGGGAGAAGGACATATATTATCTCATAAATAAACAATCGTTATACACATTAAAAGCTGCTCTCTTTCTATTTGTTGTGAACTCGAAATTTGTTGCTGGTTTTGTTTATTTTGAGGATAGTACCAGTTTTTCTACCTTCTTGTACGTTAATCACATAAACGGTACCAATTCCACTGCACCAGATGCACATCTCGACAATTAATGTCTCTACATTGATGCAGAAGTCCAAATATTTGAAAATCTCAAACGAACACAAAAGTTTAAGAGCTGATCAAACCAAGGATCCAAAGAAAATTTATCTCCGGAAAGGAATCAGAGCTTTGTAAAATATTCAACTATCAAACAATGATATATATATAATCAGCGCCATTCCACGATCGAATATGTCAATAAGGTGAACTGATTCTAAGTAGTATGCAAGTTTTATTCCATAAATAAACAACATAGCAGGTAATATAGATCCACGTTGTGTGCACGATTATAGATGACTATTTTGCCAAAGACGAAGCAAGAGAGTAAATTCGTCAACAATTTAAATAAGGTAGGATGTCTTTGTTATTACTTAAGATACATTATACGTGATACAAATATTGCAATTGACTATGCTTTCCCGGAGACGAACCCAGACCAACTCCTTAGCATTTAGTAGGTTTCAAGGTTTATAGAAGGTTTAACAGACCTTCGTTCTGTAAAATCAAGCTCTATAGAAATTGCAATTGTGAACGGTTTCCCACTGTGAACGGCCCAACTCTGTCATATTCCTTGACTGGTTATTACATTGGTTTGTCTTAGTTATATAACGTGGTTAAACTATTTTGTTGCACTTCGATGTACACAAATCTCGCAATAACTTATTTGAATGGTAAATAAACTCATCATTGATACCAGGATAAAAAAATTATACGTACGCCAGACGCGCGTTTAGTCTACAAAAGACTCATCAGTGACGCTCGAATAAAAAAAAATGTTTAAAAGGCCAAATAAAGTACGAAGTTGAAGAGCATTGAGCACCAAAAGTTTCTAAAAGTTATGCCAAAACCAACTAAGGTTATCTATTCCTGAGGTAGAAAAGCCTTAGTATTTCAAAATTCAAAGTTTTGTTAACAGTTAATTTATTATTCTGAACATATCAATGATAACTCAAGTCAACACAGAAGTGCTAGTTACAATATATCATAACTACTACCATACATATTCTTTAACAACCATTGGCTATTCACTTCAGAAAATGTATAATACTATATGCCATTGCATGTGGTATTACAAACAATAACAAACAAATATCATTGTCTGAAGACTTATCTGGAAATACCATTCTCTTCCAGTATGATCAGGTTGGTGGATTTTAGCTCTGTGTTATTAAGAGAAAATATATAAAATAAACGCTTGAATTTCGAAATAAAATGCGATTTATATTTGTATAATCAGCAGAATGTTTTTCCCAAATTTCCGCATTAAATTATAATTTATAATTCTAAACGATATAATCTATGGGGTTACATAACTATCACGTAATCGGATTCAATCAATGATGGTTGGGACATATGGCCTGTGTGGGTACATACCAAGAACAATTCAAAGAAAATTACTATACTAGTGTATAGGTAACATTCAATTATTTGTAAACTTGAATATTCATGTATGAATAATAAAAATACATACCGTTGCATTCGGCATTAACATCAATCATATACACCACCTCTTTAGTAAGTTTTCTTGGTGGGGGTCCAGTCAGTTTGCTGTCAACTCCGATTATTTGTGCCCACTCCTCAATGGTCAATAAAGAAGTACATGTAACTTTGAAATTACCTTCTCTCATTATACTGGAACACATGGTACTCACTTCCGCCGGATTTTGAACCTCAAAGACTACAAAAAGATACAAATACATAAAACATAAAAGGAATAGAAAGAGTAACCAAACATGAAGGACTTTAAATCAAACAACATCAATCTCCAATACTCGATTGTTTTTCTAAATATAGACTAACAACAACGAAAAACAGGCTGTTTATAAATTCTGATATATATAGTAAGAACATTAAATGTGATTGGGTCATACCAATTTTCTGTGTGTACAAATCTTGATCAACGTTTTTGCTAACCATGGGTTGCTGCTCACACGGAAGCTATAAAACCAAGAGTTCCAAATGGGACGTTGAAATCATCCCTTCGTAAATTTTACGGTCTCCATCACAAGTCTGTGGACTGTTATGGAATATCCGTTTCACAGATGATAGCAGATATACTAGTATTTAGTATGAAATTCAAAACAGTGTAGCTGTGGCCATTGATTGACACATTAAAATCATTCATTGACTGTGACAATTTAGGTGAACGTTTGTATGTAACGACCAATGCTCACTATGTACTTTTTAAAGACACTTAAACTATGGGGTCACCAAAGGTTCTCAACACCTAAATAAAGTAATTCGAAAAATTAATCAGAAATAACACGATATTTTGATTTATATCAATTATATAAATCAAAACACAAAGGTTATTCCTGATTAATTTTTCGAATTATTTTATAATTAAAGGCGTTAAGAAACCTTTGTTGACCCCACAGTTTAAATGTCTATCGTAGGTACGTCATGAACAGTGGTTGTTACAGACAAACGTTCACGTAAATTGTCCCAGTCAATGGATGATTTTGATGGGTCAATCAATGGCCACAGCTACACTGTTTTGAATTTCATACTATAATGTTTATATTATCATGAGCAACACGATGGATGTCACATGTGGTGCAGGATCTGCTTACCCTTCTGGAGCACCTGAGATCACCCCTAATTTTTGTTGGAGTTCGTGTTGCTGAGCCTTTAGTTTTTTGTCGAGCCTGCAACTTTTGTTGCAGAAAGCTCGACATAAGGATAGTGATCCGGCGGCGGCGGCGGCGGCGGCGGTGTTAGCTAACTTCTTTAAAGCTTTATATTTTAAAAGGTGGAAGACCTGGATGCTTCATACTTTGTATATAGATGCCTCATGTTACGAAGTTTCTGTCAGTCACATGTCCAATGTCCTTGACCTCATTTTCATGGTTCAGTGACCACTTGAAAAAAAAGTTCAGATTTTTTGTAATGTTGAATTCTCTCTTATTATAAGTAATAGGATAACTATATTTGATATGTGCGTACCTTGCAAGGTCCTCATGTCTGTCAGACAGTTTTCACTTGACCTCGACATCATTTCATGGATCAGTGAACAAGGTTAAGTTTTGGTGGTCAAGTCCGTATCTCAGATACTATAAGCAATAGGGCTTGTATATTCGGTGTATGGAAGGACTGTAAGGTGTACATGTCCAACTGGCAGGTGTCATCTGACCTTGACCTCATTTTCATGGTTCAGTGGTTATAGTTAAATTTTTGTGTTTTGGTCTGTTTTTTTCATACTATATGCAATAGGTCTACTGTATTTGTTGTATGGAATGATTGTAAGGTGTACATGTCTAGCGGGCAGATGTCATGTGACCTTGACCTCATTTTCATGGTTCAGTGGTTATAGTTAAATTTTTGTGTTTTGGTCTGTTTTTTTCATACTATACGCAATAGGTCTACTGTATTTGTTGTATGGAATGATTGTAAGGTGTACATGTCTAGCGGGCAGATGTCATGTGACCTTGACCTCATTTTCATGGTTCAGTGGTCAAAGTTAAGTTTTTGAGTTTTGGTCTATTTATCTAATACTATATGCCATAGTTCAACTATATTTGGTGTATGGAAATATTTTATGATCTTTATGTCAGTAGCGCAGGTTTCTTTTGACCATGACCTCATTTTCACGGTTCATTGCACAGTGTTAATTTTTTGTGTTTTGGTCTATTTTTCTTAAACTATAAGTAATAGGTCAACTATATATATTGTATAGAAGCATTGTTAGCTGTACATGTCTGCCTGGCATGGTTCATCTGACCTTGACCTCATTTTCATGGGTCATTGGTCTTTGTTTAGTTATCTTGGTTAATGTTAAGTTTATGAGACAGTTGTAATAAAGCTTTATACTTAGGGCTATCAACATAATATCAATGATTAGTAAAGAAGGCGAGAAATTTCAGCGTGTGCACTCTTGTTATGTTGTGTACTAGTGTATGTTATTTTCTTTTTTAGCAATGGCGTTGTCAGTTTATTTTCGTTTTATAAGTTTGAACGTGACTCTAGTATCTTTCGCCCCTCTTGAATAGAAAAATTATAAATGCAATCAAAATACTGGTTATGCAAGAAGGTAGACCTGGATATAGAGATTTGGAAATTTGAATGACTAGTGTAAAACCATTCAAACGGGAAAACCAACATAATCTATATAAAAAATGAGAACCACATCAACAAACGACAACTACTGAACATCAGATTCCTGACTTAGGACAGGTGCGGGTTTTAACGTTTTTTTAAATAGGTACCAACCTTCACCCTTATCTGAAACAATAGTTTAACATCACAACATAGAAAGAAACACAATAAAATATCAATTGAAATGGCATAACTTAATCAAAAGACATTATAACAAGTGAACGTACACTGAACGAATAAATTCGATCCATGATACAATGTAAATACAAAATCAATAAAATAAGGGGTGAATTAAGGTTATTTTTTTTGTGGTTTATGACACTCTGTCTATATGATCCATCGATATCGGATCTAACATTCCGATTCTGACAGACGTTGGTTCGTATTCAAGCATCCTGCACAGCCAATACTATTTTGCATCTTCAAACTTTTGTCCAATGATACATTCTAACAGACTGTCTTGATTGTCTTATTTGTGTGCTTAATGTTATTATGAAGATAGTTTAAGGTAACTCCTCCCATGTTATCGTACCACATATGTCGCTAAGTTATAAATACTTGCATGCCAATATCTTTGGTTCACCAACAACCTGAAAACAGAAATACACCTATGTTTAACTTACATGTACTGTTACGTGTTGTTTTTCGAAACTTTTTTGTTAGCATCTGTGATTATTCTCTGTTTTTTTAGTGGGGTTATGTTTCTCAGCCTAGTTTTTAATGTTCTGCAGAGTTTTGTAGATTTATCATTGTTCATCTTTGTGTGGTGCTGTGGGTATTTTGCTATGACTTTGTCGATTTCTTTACGACTTTTTGTAGTGTCCATCTCTTACTTTCCGCAATATTATTACTTTTCAACTTTCTTAACATAGCTGTACCCTTTTCTTATAGTTTTTTCCTATTTTAAGTCAAGTTTGAAGTGCGAAATGTCAACTGAGATCTAAAAGCGAAGTATTTTTAAAATATGTACAATATTACTTTTGGTAAAATACTCACCCTGAACTTAAACATAGCTTTACTTCCAAGCAAGCCATTGACTACTTTAACCATGCCATCTACGTCCACCTGTTGTTGACATCCTATCTTAATTGTGAGTTTAAAATGTACTGGTTTCGACATTTCTAATTAAAATAATACATATTTTTATTAACATGAATTATTTCTACATATTTGTTGTCACAGTATTCGTGTATGTAGAGCCTTCCTTAATCGAAAGAAAAATTCAAATTAAAATCTTCCTTTATTCTATTGAAAAACTTTGCTACCATGTACCATGACAAGCAGCATTAATGACGTCGATCACAATTCAAACGAATTTGCATGTTTTCAAGGTTGCAGATTGAAATTAAAAGAGGAAAGAAATGATTGGTGCACATATATCTGATCCTTTAAGTTATATCTTTGACATCCATACAAGCAAACAAAAGGAAGAAAAAACTTAATTTAATTACTTAAAGTAACGTCATATCACTGTTATATAAAATTTAAAAAAAAACACACACATTTTCATGTAATTATGAAATTTGATTTGTATTTCTGAATTATAGCAAGTTGCATTGTATCTGCTAATTTAGCAAAATATGACTCGATTGTACTGGCTGCAATGGTGAATATTTATAATTTTAATCGACAGACAGCTGAAATTAAAGGGGTATGCGACCTTTTGTAACATTGATGCTAACTAATTCATAACAGTTGTTAACACCAAATCCATGCCTTTCCTTTTATAATAAAGGTATTTAAAAATTACCAAACTATAATTTGAAAATAACACTTTTTAAAAGTTGTATAGACGGAGTTATATTATGTGTCTAGTCTTTGACCTTGTATGAAAGGAGGTTGATGACCAGATTTTTGTTGTCAGAGTTTTTGTATTGTATTGCTCTTGACAACTGTTCTTGATCTACTTTAATATTTAAAGGATATCCTAAAAGTTGTGATTACCGTACCAGTTTTACTGCTTCATATGTCCATTTCAACTACTATTACTTAAGTGATGCTCGAGGTATTAATACCTTCATAGATATATCCAACTTTTCGACTATTAATGTTAACCTTAAAGAAATGCTTAGATTTTTACAGATATCAGCGTTTAACTTAAATAAATATGTAGGAAACTATTATAAGTATGTTTGTATCATTTTGTATTAAAGGAATGAATATTGATTTATTGATTTATATTGAACATGACAATCTTTTGGAACACAACGAATGTCAATAGAAATGGTTTGTGTTAAATCCCTTTTCTCTCGCTAAAAAGAAATTAGCAGAAACACCCCATTTAATAAAGTGTAACGCGGCAAATGTAATTAAAGTAGTGAACATCGGATGACCGCAAGTTCTTGTGGATGATCACAAGCACTTGTCTCAGAAAAAAAATCACATCCCTATACCTGAAAGTCAGGTTAATGTACAGAGATATATATTTTTCTGAAACAAGCTCGTGCGTGGATGATAAATGAATAACATGGAACAAATAACTATTACATTGTAGGGATACAAATCAGTATACTCTGCCGGGTTTGTTGTTATTTATCATAGATATAGGAAGATGTGGTATGAGTGCCAATGAGACAACTCTCCATCCAAATAACAATTTATAAAAGTAAACCATTATAGGTCAATGTACGGCCTTCAACATTGAGCCTTGGCTCACATCGAACAACAAGCTATAAAGGGCCCCAACATTACTAGTGTAAAACCATTCAAACGGGATGTATATAAATATTGTTTGTCACAGTTACATGTATACATAATATTCATCCATTTGTATATCATTCTATTCTACTATTCTAGTTATAGTTCAGTACAAGTGCATGGTCGACAATCTTCTGTAATAATTCGATTTTTCTAATAGATAGGATTTGAGTAGGCATGCATTTTTTTCTCTCGCAAAACGTTCTTGAAATATTCTTCCGCGTGCGTTAACACGTACGTTTGAATAGATACATGTATTAATAATTATTGTTAATTTGTATATATATATTTCTAAAGACAAAACCTTTTCATATTATTAATTTATGTTCTAAAAAAATATTTTTATGAGTATTCATTAAAGAATGAATAATTAACAATCGATAAGTTATGTTATTCTGCACTCGATAATGTCCGCGTATGTATAGATCGGTTACCAGCCAAAAACAAAATCTCTGTGGCAACAAAACATAGGAATGCCCTCACATTCATCGCGATGTTAAAATTGTCATGATTTTGGGTAAATATCTACACAGAGGTAATTTAAAACCTAAAAGCGAGGAAGCAATTGCGCATGCTGGTGTGATGAAACATAATCGATATTCAAATCGTGCAAATACAACCGCTAATTTTTACCATTTTTTTCTTTCTAGAAACGAACTGTTTACTAAGCATTATTCTTAAAGACTGTCAACAAAGTGAGAGGTTTAGCGCTTTAAAACCAGGTTTAATCCACCATTTTCTACATTTGAAAATGGCTGTACCAAGTCAGGAATATGACAGTTCTTGTCCATTCGTTTTTGATGTGTTTTTGTCATTTGATTTTGCCATGTGATTAGGGACTTTCCGATTTGATTTTCCTCTGAATTTTTGTGATTTTACTTTCTTCTTACTTGTCCTATGTTCTTTTCCTCCACTATTTGTGAGGAAAAGCTGGAACATTATATATAAGTATGCCTTGGCTTTTCTAGGGTATATACTCGATATTAGGATGACAGAAAGCATGACTGAATTATAAACAATGACAACTTTTCTTTACACTACGTCTTCGGACTTACGAGTTCAGGTGCCAGTCCGTTTCTATATAATATGTTGGCGGGTTTTGTTTTTTTTGTTGCAGTTCAGAGTTTCTGTTTTTTCGTGGTGGTTTCCTCAACTGGTTAATGTGTTTCGTTCGGTTTTAGTTTGTAACCCGGATTTTTTCTTTTAATTAATTTAAGACTTTTGAACAGCGGTTTACTACTTTTGATTTTATTCTAAAGCGAGGTGGAAGATATCAATGGAACATTGGTAAAACTTCCAAGTCAAAGAGAAATGTAATACAACTGTTCTTTCCAGTTTCTTCATTTTAAAGAATGACTCCTTTAGTTCTACCGTTTTTAACTATTAAAAATACTAGTTTCTTAGGATTGGATATAGCAGGAGGAAAAGACATGAATCCGCAAACAATTGAAATTAAGATAAGTTGAAAAAATACAAACCCATGTTATTCTTGAATTGGTATGGTATTTATATATCTGCGGTGTATTATTTATCATTACTTTCTCCTTTTTGTTTTATCAATATCATTCAAAAATAACTGATAACCATTTGATTGTTATGAGAGGGGGGATGTTGGGATGAAATTTGAAATTAAAGGCAGGACAGAGATTACAACTAAAAGAAAATGCAGGACAAAATTTTCGATCATAAAAATTGAATGGTAGCTTCCCAAGTACAAAAAAAAATCATTTCTGTAAAAAATCACGTTACCTGAGAACGTTTTTAAACGCCTTTGTCAGTATAAATGTTTTTGATGTAATACAAACTTATTATAGCGAAGAGCACGTTAAATACGTAACTTTATGTTGTTATTTCGTAAGCTAAGGTTTTATTTTGGGACATTGATCAATTATGATTTCTGAGTAGCAATGTTAAAAAAAAACATAGCTTACAAAATAACAACATATAGTAAGGTTACGTATTTTAACGTGTTCTTCGCTATAAAAATTCGTATTATATATGCTATGCACATTCTAGTAAAGAATATAATAATTGACCTCGTCTATGAATCAGATAAAGGTTTCAATAACCCGGAAGTGCATCTATATACTTCGTTTAATCGTGAATCATACATAATATAGTATGCAGAGTATCTATGGATTCAAATGAGACCCTTTTTTGTAAGAACTTTAAAAAAAAAAATACTTTAAAATATTTTTATTTCTTCAGAATGTAAATTTTCATATATATATAACCTTAATTACAAAATAAACGGTTTTATATATCAGTGGAATGGTTTAAACACAAATACATGTACTGCTCCATCAGAACGAACGAAATCGACACTAACAAGTTTTCCGGTGAAAATCGAGAGTTGATTGACCGATACAAAAATATGTGTTTAAAATCCCTTGCGAAATGGTTTCACAGTCTTCAAAATAGATACAAGACAACATAAGAACAGTATAATCTGGTATTTCATAGATTCTATGCCCGATTGGGACACTTTGACGAAAGATAGTCCTAATAGGGAATCCGTGATGCATGCATAACATGAGGTCTCCCTACGTTCATGTGTTTTCCTTTATCATTTGTTTTTATTCATTGTCGATTTATATAATATTTGACCATTGGTAAACTTCTGTTGACAGAACTCAACTGTGCTGTCTGTGCAGTAAAAACGTATTACCGTTTTAACTTTTTCTTTCTAGTCATTGATCGTATACATCACGGTTTTGACGATGGAAGTATGCAATAGTTCGAGCAGAGTATGATTTGATCTATGGACACATATGCTTGTTTATAAAATCAATAACTAAGGTAAATATTTAGAAAAAAAAAACATTGGAAAATGAGGGCATAACGAATAGGAGTAGAAATAATTTCTTACACCTTTGAACACCTCTATTAATTGATAAAGCTATTCCTTTTCTAGTTTAGAGCTAAATGTGATTCTCCCAGCAAAAAATCTTAATCACCTCCTTTTCATATGCTCCTTTGAACCGGGAATATGTTTCAATGAAACAAGTAATAGCTTTTCTAAAAGCTTGCCATTTTATAGCTTATTATATTGAAAATATATTTGTTCATTTGTAGTATCATCCATTCAAAAGACTACTCTGTGTATAAATTGTATAGGGGTATATAAAAGTGGAACATTATAAAGGCCAATATGGTATTTTTAAAAGTGTTAAAATTTTCTTTTTGTGCGTGGCAATTTTTACCCTAGGAAAGAGCATAATTTATAATCACTTTCGTTTTTAATTTCGGTAAAAAAAAATTAATGCCCCACCTATGAATTCACATACACCGATCAAAGTGTTACTATATACCATTTGTTGTCAGAACATTATAATACAAACATGTACATTTAGCTGTGATTATTCAATTTATTGTTTTCTCAGAAGCAAGCACAAACGGAGTTCCTGTCATTACATTGAGGTCTCCTAAATTTGTTTATTTTGATTTTGCTATTTAAGGGATTTTGTGTTGATTGCATTTTTTTTAATCCTTTGTTTAATTATATTTTTTTGAGAATTTAGAGCTTAAAATATTGTAAAGACATGTATCCATTGAGAAAACCAGACATGATAGTTTAGCTTTGGCGTAAAATTTGGTTGCTATCTTATTTATAATACACCTTTAATTTCCCTTTACTCTGGCAACACTTTATTTTTGTTTACGTATTTATATATACATATATATATATGCTTTCCTAACAACTTACGGGACGGAAAACCACCGTACCTGACCCGACCACATTTGTGTTTAAAATATTCCTCCCTTCCCGAAAAATATTTATATTAATCTTATAGAATCTTATTATTTTCCCCTTTGGAAGTTAACATTAGAAGTATAAATCTAAGGTCGACAAAAAGTCGAATTCCTAAGTCTAAAAATTCGTTTAATAGTGTCATTTCAAGCGTCAAATGATAGCTTATTTATTATACGCTGATTCCAAAAAAATATGGTTTCTATACATTTTTTCTTCATAAGGGAGATAATTTGTCACTTCCGGTTTGCTTCTTCAAGATTATAATGGTTTGTAACATAATGAAAAAAAGTCCTGTGGTTCTATGGGGTGGTTCTATGATGTATAAATATGAATTCAAAGCAAAGGTAAGTTAAGTAAAAATATGTGGTCGACATCTTAAATGTTTTTCGAAAACAAGAAAAAATATGGCAAAATCGAAAAATTAGAATATGACCTTTGACATTGACCTAATTTTAAGTTTTTTGGATCATGGACCTTAAATCCGAAGACCCTAAGTCTCTATCACTCATGGTTTACCAGTTAGAAATGCATATGACTTATATGAAATGGAGAAGGGACATTATAACTCTCATATAGACCCATTATGCATCGATCCAAAATTGGTCATCCTAATCCTGAAGATGCAACGAGCAATTTGGTAAAATTTGGTAAAATAAATTTGTTTTAAAAATGCGACGGAGTAGTGGACAAAAGAAAAACAGTGTTTATGGAGATAACTCTCACAAGAAAAAGTATTCGGGTAAACAGGGTATGTTTTAAGGGGGTATAAACTGCTAATATCTTATACAAAAAATCTAAGCGACATCTTGTGAAACAATAATGCTACGCAAGAAAAATTACAATGATAATAATCAGAACAAAATAAAAAGGGTCTTTCCACGGAAAGACGGAAAGACCTAATTATCACATATAACGATACGCATGATTGATTAACTGTAATTTTATTGATGATTTGTAACTGAGAAACTGATTTAGAATACACTTTAGTTGTGAATGCAAAAGTTAAAATAATATTTATATATGATTTCTGCAAACACAATTCAATAATAAAGACAGATCAAAACTCAATAAATTTGAATCACTTTTTCGTTTAACCTTGTGTCATTAAAATATTAATTCAACACTTCACTACTAACTTGAATGAACACTACACTGTCATTTTTATGACATACTTTAGTCTTAGCCTGGGGTCCTGGCTAATCTTCTTCTTCTTCTTCTTCTTCTTCTTCGGAAGTCCACCCTATTTGCAGGGTCACCGCATTAAAAATATCCTAGTTTTAGGTAAATTTTAAAAAATGCGTAGTTATTCATAAAACATTAAAATTGTTAGGTTTAAATATGTAACTTAGTTTTAGTAAAACAAAATAAAAAGGATAAAAGGTAAAAAACTTGTATTTACACTGTACAGAGCATACTGTCACAAGATTAAAACACTGTTTAGATTTAAAATTTAAATCTTGTCACGACGCGCAGCTAGATATCGGGCCGGGATACCAGGCTAACTTTAGTCTCGGACGATAACCTCTCCGCATATATAAATATAGCGTCTGGGGTGATTAACCGGATTGATCAGATATTTATAGGGGCGGAACAGATAATAAAATATAGGACATATCTATAAATAGCACTTTCGTTATCCCCAAAATAATTATAAAAAAACAGTAGGCATTTATATGTGATTATTAAACTAACAATCTTGTAGTCAGTTTATGTTGCCCAACTTGATGATGGTCATTTTTAAAGTGATATGAAACGAGATCAAACGAGTAACTGGTGTAAAATAACGGTTTGTCAAATTCTTGAACCAATTCATGTATATATCAACATCTTAGTCTTCTATGCACGATTTAATAACATTTTATGCATCCATATCGTTTAATCGTCAAAAAATATTCCTTTCGGTGTGTTATAATGTGAAAATATGGCAGCTTATTAACACGTGTTTTGAAGCCGCAGTTAACCGATTGTCACCTTTATAGTAAAAAATCAACAAAGAAGCATGGATATTAAGCAAGTGTTTAACATGTACAACAAGATAATAGTTTATTTAAATGACAGATCCATGCGTATTGCGATCAACCGATTTTTACCGGCGATAAAGGTCACGTTGAGTTCACTGCATACGTAGTCCTGAAATATAAGACTCGGCAGGTTTATATCATTTACATTCAACGTTTTTTTATCGGATATTAAAAAAAATATCCGATAAAAAACATTGAATGTAAATTCTATGAACTTGTAGAGTCTTATATTATAGGACTAACTGCATACGGACAACATATTATGAGTTTCATATCAATGTGAAAACCGTGGAGCCTTCAGAATAAAATCAAAACAATTATTTTTTTATTTTGTAATCCGGATGAAACTATTTCAAATTTGACGAGCGGGGTCTAGTTGAACATGACCTTTTATCAAAAGTTTTAGCTGATACGCTTTTAAATTGATACCATGCTTTCATTTTATTTATATGCCATATATCTCGAAGACTTCCAAGGCCCTGCCAATAGTTTAAGGATTTAAGGAAGTTTCGACTTTGATAGATGAAATCTTAGCATTATGAGATCATATTCTTCTTTAGAAAAGAATTTTAGTGAAAATTCATTCTTCGGCTTTTGATTTAAACGAAATTATATCATCAGCTAAGAATCAAATTGGACCAACAAAACATTTCTTTCCTAACATATAATCGTGTTTATTGTTAAATGTGATTCACTGAATAAGTTTTGTTGGGTAAATAGAATATTGTGCAAAAAAGAATAATTTGTCTTTTCAAATTTGAATTTATATCCATGTAAGCTAAATTTATAACTATCATGTACATAACACTGCATTGTAGCTCTGTGTTAATCGTACCATTCGATTTTTTCGTATTCCTTTAGACATTGTTCCTATTGGTTGCCTTATCGACGACAATCTTAATGCGTGCTATAAGTCACCAACAAACAATGTATAATAAACAGTTGGTTTTTTTTTTTTCATATTAAGCCTCGGTCACACCTAACATTTGGTTGAAGGTTTGACTTTGGTTTCTCGACACTCTAATTGTCGAAAATAAAATATAATTTAATAAAAAAAATAATAATGTACAGTTGTGTATAATGTTGTGTAATGCGTTGAAATACCTGTTGCAAATACGATACTATCTGTACAAAGACTTAAAATACATCCACTGTGTGTCAGAGTGTTTTTCTCCTATCTGTTCTCCTTACGTATCTTAGTATAGATGTTTAATCAAAGAAAATAACCTGTGTTTTAACATTAGCTATATGTTTCCCCTTAGATATATTGATCATTTCTATAGCAGCAATACTCCGTCCCAAAGTAGTGCCAATCGACATCTGTGTTAAGCATACTAGGTGTAACAACAACAAACAGGAGGTTAATACAGGGGAAAGCAAATACATTTTAGAGTTAGAACTATTGTGTAGACTGTCTATAATTGTTGAGGAATAGTATTTTTTGTCTTTAGGTTGTTGCCCCGTAGATTCATACCCTTAATCTCCTTTTATTCATATAGAAGGGGAAAACAATTATATGAGTGTTGTGTTCGTTGGATGCAACGAGGTACAACAGAAAATTTTATTCTATGCTATGCAAAAGTTGTACGGACACAGTACAGTGTTGAGACACATTTACTATATTATCTCTGACTTTAATTTCTTACATATTCAGATTTCTGGGATATAATAACTAGAGTGGAAAAAGAAACAGACGATGAAGACGAACAAACAAAAACACCATGCCTACATGAAATACCACGAACAAACAAACATTTCACTGACCACTATCATATCACTAGTAAGCTACGATTAATATATACTATTTGATCAATGCATATTTACGACCGTGGCACTTGCAAAATTGCAGTTTTCAAACTTTTGGTAAAGCCAGCATTGTATATTTAGAAGTTCCTCAGAATAAGGACAAAAATTGTCTCGCTTATCTTGTACGTAGTGAGACATAATTTGTGACAATTGGAATATAAAAAAATATTTAACATCAAGGAAAATAAAACTGAACAGATTAAACAAAATTTTTGATATCTGAACTATCTGGTGTATTAAATATGCACATTCAGACATGGTTTTTTTTACAGATCTTCAGCACGACGTCTATTGCAAGCAATATGACAACTCACATAATCTGAAAAGTTATTATCATTTCCTTCACAACCTGAGAACTGGAATGTAGTACACATTTTGAACCTTCTATTGTAGTAGTATCGAGTTGTTCCGGTAGTGGAATTAGTACACGTTCCAGCGTCCATTGGGGCGTAGCATGCACATTTCCTGAGACAATCAATTGGGTTTCTGAACATATTTTTGCTCTTCCCTAATCCACTGTAATTAAATGATTCACATCGCCCACTTTGTGAACTGTAATAATACATCGGTATCTTGATCATATGGCTTAATGGGCTGGTTCCTGTGTATGGTGGTATTCTACATCCTAATAAAAAAATATTAACTATAACAGTTGTATATGTTATATTGCAAAAGCAATATAGTGTACTTTAAATTGTAAAAAATATGTAAGATTAAAATTTTGATTTTATTCCAAAATTTGTTTTAAAATTAAGTAGTTTATAACCATAATTTGACTATTTTACCCATTATGTCTGTTTTGTTCACGCATCGTTGAAAAAAAACGGAATTTGATGCGACTGTCATACAAGTGAGAGATTTAGCGCTATAAAATCAGATTCAATCCACCTTTTTTACATATGAAAATGCCTGTACCAAGTCAGGAACATGACAGTTGTTGTCCATTCGTTTGATCTGTTGCATCATTTGATATTGACTTTCCGTTTTGAATTTTCCTCGGAGTTCAGTATTTTTGTGATTTTACTTTTTTTCAGCTTTGTTATACCCTTTACCAGCTGTTTGAAAAAAAAATAACTTGTTTTGAATTAATAGGGTAGTATCGAAAGATTTATTTCAGTTAAGAGTTGAAAAAAATCATATTTAATACAATTGATCACAATTCAATAATTGTTTCTGTCAAATTAAGAATAAACAAGTAACTAGAGTTCAAAGATTCACAAGCTACAGTATAAACTTACTTCGTGGAAGCTGCTTCCATGCCAGTATCTGTTGGAAATTAATCTGAGCATACAGAACAGGCATACATAGTAATATCAGTAGACGTAGCATACTAATATTGCACACTGAAAAATGAAAGGGACAACAATAAACATACCATTTTTTAATACAAATAAATCAATAATATTGTATATACCAATCATAGGAGGAGAAGAAGCAAGACAGTATAGTAACACATTTTTGTTTAGAGGTCAGCTGAAGCCCGCTTCCGGGTACGGGATTTTCATGCTTTACTGAATACCCGTTGGTGCCGGCCTTCGGGCTATTTTCTGCTCTTTGATCGGGTTGTTTTCTCTTTGACACATTCACCATTTTCATTTTCAAATTTATTATTATGAAAGATGACAGATGACAAAACGCAACCCATCAACAACAATTTAACAAACGAGACATATAATAAAAGGTTTAAAATCTTTTCATTATTTAATTTTGCTATTTTGATAAATAACAAAAGTAGAGAAGTTAAAATTAACGAAATAAAGATATGATATAGAAATAATAGCAGAATATTTAAAACAAGCAATAGAAACTCGTTAAGCATTTGGGACGTTTACATATAGAACAGCATATAAAAAAGTATATCAAAAATACGTATTTTAAGGGAAATTAAAACAAGGAAAGCCCTTAAAAACTGAAAAAAAACCTCTAACTTTATCAACCATTGAAACGAGTGGGAAACAACTGCCATATTCCTGACTTTATAATAAATACTATATCACAATTATTATAGTATACTTGAAAAACTACATTTAGCAGCATCTTGATGTATTTTTTTACCCTTTAACACACATTTTGAAAACCACATCTACATGTAGATCTCCATACACTTCTTTTGATTTCATATCGTTAAATTGCTGTTCCTTTCCATTCAAATATCCAATGGTCAGTTATTGCGATAGAGTCAGTTATTACGATAGTAGTTTACCTATGCTCGAATCTCGTAAGTGTAATTTTATAGCGGGTATTGTTGCATGATTGAACACGTGTGCCAAAACACAACAAATCAATTATTTTGAACCCATTTATATTTCAAATGGGATATCAATTTGTTTAGATTCAGATATCCTTCAAATTATTATAGTGTACACGCATGCAGAACTGAACAATATTTTTTAAAGCAAAATTAAAGTAAAACGAACCTGATTATTAATGATGATGATCAACCTCTCGTTTACTTACATGTATAATGTTATTGCAATCCAACTATTTTAAAAGTGACTAATTAAGTAACATAATAATTAAAATTTTATTAACATATATTAATTAGATGCTTAAACACTTGAACATCGTGTGACCTTTCGTTGTTTGTAAAGATCATTTCTTACGTGAGTAGAATATAACTGTACGAGGTGTACGGTAAACAACAATGAAACTTTGTCGTTTTATAAATAATAATTAAAAAAAATTATGTGGTATAATTGCAAATGAGACAACTCTCCACAAGAGACCAAATGACACAGAAATTAACAGTTATAGGTCAACGTACGGCCGTCAACAATGAGCAAAACCTTTACCGTAAAGTCAGCTTTAAAGGCATCGAACTTATAAATGTTAGACAGTATATATATTTCATTTATATTATTGCTGGTATGCCTGGTGTTATATATTTAATAAGATAACTCATTTTGTTATAAAGTATATACGATATCTGATATTAAAAATAACTTTAATACATCTTATATACTTTATAAGGTATCCTATGAGTTTTAGCGGGAGATCATATCTTATAAAGTATATAAGATGCCTCATATAAGAGATATATGTCCGATATCTTATACTGAAAACTAGATCATATCAGATATCTTATATAAAATATTTAATACTTGATTATATACGATAACTTATATGAGATATCTAATATAATTTATAAGATATCTTATATAGCTTATTTTTCATTGTGTGTCTTTTTCTGTACAATAGGTTTACAAATTAGAGTTAATCTTATCAAAACATGGTCACTGTGCAAGTCGAACCTGCCTGAATCGTCTATTAAAACACCAGAGACATTTTCTGGCAAGCTTTTTGTCAGAAATACGTTATCTATTGCCGACCTCTGATTATTAAGAATGCGCGTGAAATGACCCGTACAGCAATTCATTGTATTTGCGACTATCATTTGACTTGTGTCAATGAACTGTAATAAGCGATTTCCGTTATATGACGGTAAACTTCATAGTTTATTTTTCCGACGTAGTCGGTATAGTTTCGGTTTGTGCCCTTTGAACTTAAGGACGCTTAACTATGGCAACAGAATACGCATGCTCGAAAATCCTTTCTGTGATTGGACAAAATGCTGTCATGGTGGGTGATTTGGTTGTGTTTGAAAAAACGTCTCGTTAATTATATCGTGATGGAAAGCAAGTGAAAAACTATAAATATTTGAACTAGATCTTACAAAGATTTATATTTTTATTAAAATAATTGTTTCTCCAAAAGCTCTTTGCATCCGTGACAGCTGTTTATTCGGGACAATTTTATAATTTTTAATGTAAACTTTGTTGTACGAACGTACATGACTTTTAGAACGCACCTACGCATGCGAGATTTCCGCGGGGTTTTGGTGAATGTAAACAGAAAGATAAGAGGACCGAGAATACTGAACACAAACAGAGAAAACATTATTTAAATGGTATCTTTGTGCTTCTGAAGGTTATCGAAATGATAGTTTTAAACATAAACTCAAATTTAAATACGTCGGATATCTTTTTTAAAGATAGTTCTTGTTACCTGTATGTTCGCAAACACCAACGCAACGCCCGTTGAAATCGCCTATATATGAGTAGTTTTTCATATCCCATGGCATTTAAACGAGACGTTTCGCCTAGTATTTGGAACATTAATTCATCAGTGTAAGATTGATTTGTTCCGTCATTCGGAAATTACAAAAATGGTCCTTTTCTACCAACATTATTTTTATCAATAAGCATTATCAAAATGATTGTTTGGTACAATCTAGAGTATGCTACGACAAATAGTCCTGCAAAGAACTAGAATTCCAGCTTTTGGAATTCTTACCATTGATGTGATTCGGACGGATAGACGGAGACGATTATCATGTCCCCCCGGGAGTGGCTAGTAGGGTGCACGATTGAACCCAATAACCCCATTGGAATACCGATTCTGTTGAAATAGCAATAATCCACCATACATAACAAATAATGTACGTTGTCGTGAAAATAAAAATCTTTGGTATATCTGTTTTGGAAATAACTGTTCTTTAATGACTAAAAACATCCTACGTTTTCCATTTTGAAGAAAAGCTCTGTTCGATAAGATAGTGTAATCTCTCTTCCGGTTAAGCACGAGAAATAGAAGGGGAAAGCTTAGATTTGTTTTCGTATTTCGTACACCTTCACTTATTCCGAATTGATGCTAGATTTTATATGTAGACAAAAGCTACAAATACTTAAGTCTAGTATCATTTTTGGATTGGTTTCTTACTGGTCTTTTGCTTCATGTCTCTTGGCAAATATTGCATGCATATCCAGACGGATTTTTTTTTTTAGAATAATCCAATAGTTATTTCTACATAGGGGATATACAGGGATAAATGCTAAACGTACATAACATTTTAGCATTGGTTTTATGCAATACGTATAGGAAAGTTCTGTCATTCAGGTAAACGATGTCACTTTTATTCTAGGTTTTGAGAGCACTTGTTTCCGATCTTTTGGGTTTAGCCCATTGCTACTATTTTTTACAGTTTGTTCTTATGTTGTGCTGTAACACCACTGTCAAAGATAAGGTATTAAGGTAAGGGGAGGGGTAAGCGCTTACATACATGTTAAACCCCGTTTCATTCTTTATTTGTCCGGCGCAAGTCAGGAGCATGTAGTTCAGAGGTTGCCTTTGTTTCATGTCTATCATATTGTTTTTCACTAAATTGTTTTGTTATAGATTGGAAAGTTAGTTTTTGTCAATTGAATTGTTTCACTTTTTTCATGTCGGGGCTTTCAATAGTGTACAATACTGTTTATGATTTTTTTCCTTTTCATGATTGAAAGCTGTATGATTGCTTATAATGGCTTACATCCATTTCATTAGAACTTTGGTAAATATTTGTCTCATTAGCAATCCTACTTTATTTCTTTATTTTAATATTGCTACAGACTGACAAGAACTTTGAAAATGAAAATTGTGATTGAATCATTCACTCTTTTTCCACTACTGCAGCAATGTTTTTTTTCAATTTCCAAATCATTTCTGAAAAAAAACCAGAACATGTTTGTGAATATTAAGTGGTCTTCTGGTTAATTTGCGAAATGTTTTAAGGACTGTGATTGGCCCTAACAGGAAAGCAGGTAAGCAGCAACTGTTAAGAAACACATTTTTTTTTATTAATTTTCAAAGCGAGAGAATCATTTAGATAGATTTTTAATTGACTAAATAGCCACCACTATGGTAGTGAAAAGTAACGGAATGTCTATTATCAAATAAAAAAAGAAAACCTCAAACGAATGGAAAACAACTATCATATTCCTTATGTAGAAAATGGTGTTTTAAACCTGATTTATCGCTAGTTAAACCTATCACTTGTACAAAAGTCAAATAGACACACGTATAAACAATTATATGTTTTAAAATTAATGTGCATGTGTATGTGTAATTTTGATTAACGGAATGGGATTTTCATTTGTAATGGCCCATTTATGGGCATTATGTTTTCTGGTCTATGCGTTCGTTCGTCCGTCCGTTCGTTCGTTCGTCCGTTCGTTCGTTCGTTCGTCCGTCTGTCCCGCTTTAGTTTAAAGTTTTTGATTCAAGTTTTTGGTTGAGGTAGTTTTTGATTAAGTTGAAGTCCAATCAACTTGAAATTTAGTACACATGTTCCCTATGATAATTATGATCTTTCTAATTTTAATGCCAAATGAGAGTTTTTGCCCCAATTGCACAGTCCAATGAACATAGAAAATGATAGTGATGATGGGGCATTCGTGTACTATGGGCATATTCTTGTTTAATTTACCGCATAGGTTGAACCCTGAACGGTTGGGGCAAGTATGGACACAACATTCAAGCTGAATTCAGCTCTAAATTTAGATTGTGATTAAATAGTTGACACAGCATAGGTTTTGGACACAGAATGAATGTGGTATAATGAACTTAAAATAATGTTTTTGTCTTTGAGCAATCACTATGCTGTTGAATATTAATCCTCTCAAAAAAATGTTTGAAGAAATTTTCTTTTTATTTATGAAATCTGAAATGAGAAAAATTAACCCCCCCCCCCCCCCCATTTTTTTTTACATCCCCCTTTCCCTTTTTTCAAAACTGATCTCAATTCAAATTTCTAATGGAGTTTGCAGCAATAACTACTCATTTAAATACATCATAAAATATTAAAATGTAACAAAAAGTGCTTGTTATCACTGAATGGTAAAGAGTGTTTTAATTTATCAGTTGGTAGTAAAAGTGAATATACATTGTGCATTGTATAAAACAATGATTTAAGTTGATTCAACTACTATTCTGGACAAAGAAAGATAACTCCAATCAATTGATAATTTCTTGCTATTGCACAATATTGTGCAATTCGATATTTCTTGCTATTGCGCAATACTGTGCAATTGAAAATATTTGCTATTGCACAATACTGTGCAATTGAAGATTTCTTGCTATTGCACAATACTGTGCAATTGAACATTTTTTGCTATTGCACAATACTGTGCAATTGAAGATTTCTTGCTATTGCTGAATACTGTGCAATTGAAAATTTCTTGCTATTGCACAATTATACTTAATATAATAATTTTGGATCCTGATTTGAACCAATTTGAAAACTGGGCCCATAATCAAAAATCTAAGTACATGATTAAATTCAGCATATCAAAAAAGCCAAAGAATTCAATTTTTATTAAAATCAAACTTAGTTTAATTTTGGACCCTTTGGTATTTAATGTAGACCAATTTGAAAACGGGACTAAAAATTAAGAATCTACATACACAGTTAGATTTGGCATATCAAAGAACCCCAATTATTCAATTTTTGATGAAATCAAACAAAGTTTAATTTTGGACCCCGATTTGGACCAACTTGAAAACTGGGCCAATAATCAAAAATCTAAGTACATTTTTAGATTCAGCATATCAAAGAACCCCAAGGATTCAATTTTTGTTAAAATCAAACTAACTAAGTTTAATTTTGGACCCTTTGGACCTTAATGTAGACCAATTGGAAAACGGGACCAAAAATTAAGAATCTACATACACAGTTAGATCCGGCATATCAAAGAACCCCAATTATTCATTTTTTGATGAAATCAAACAAAGTTCAATTTTGGACCCTTTGGGCCCCTTATTCCTAAAAACCTGTTGGGACCAAAACTCCCAAAATCAAACCCAACCTTCCTTTTATGGTCATAAACCTTGTGTTTAAATTTCAAAGATTTCTATTTACTTATACTAAAGTTATGGTGCGAAAACCAAGAATAATGCTTACTTCGGCCCCTTTTTGGCCCCTAATTCCTAAACTGTTCAGACCTCAACTCCCAAAATCAATCCCAACCTTTCTTTTGTGGTCATGAACCTTGTGTTTAAATTTCATTGATTTCTATTAACTTATACTAAAGTTATTGTGCGAAAACCAAGAATAATGCTTATTTGGGCCCTTTTTTTGGCCCCTAATTCCTAAACTGTTTGAACTAAAACTCCCAAAATCAATCCCAACCTTCCTTTTGTGGTCATAAACCTTGTGTCAAAATTTCATAGATTTCTATTTACTTAAACTAAAGTTATAGTGCGAAAACCAAGACAATGCTTATTTGGGCCCTTTTTGGCCCCTAATTCCTAAAATTTTGGGACCAAAACTCCCAAAATCAATCCCAACCTTCCTTTTTTTGGTTATAAACGTTGTGTTAAAATTTCATAGATTTCTATTCACTTTTACTAAAGTTAGAGTGCGAAAACTAAAAGTATTCGGACGACGACGACGACGACGCAAGACCCAAGACGACGCAGGACAACGACGCCAACGTGATAGCAATATACGACGAAAAATTAAAATTTTTGCGGTCGTATAAAAAACATTAAACGCACATTTTGATAAATAATGACTCCAGTGATGTAGAGAAAATACTGTACGTTAATCCTATACCTTATACAATATGAATAGTTGATACGTGTATCACAGAAAAAGACCAAAAGCATAGCTGATCAAGAGCAAAGAACCACAGCATAGATGTAGAAGCAGCATTACTGATACATAGAGTTGTTATAACATGTATGGGGACATACTACAATGTCATGGTTATCTTTCTTTTAGCAAAAACAACATAATTATAGCTGTAATGTCATGTTGACTTATTTCATACATAGAATAAACAAAACTATAAATAAAATAAAAGTTGTCGTTTTTTAACAGATACTCTAAGCTGAATATATATAGTAAAGTAAACATTATTAATTACTGGCTTACATCTACGACATTTGATTTATGTTAGGGAAAGTTTTGTCATTGGTATTTCATACAACGTCGTATTTTTAAATGACAGATAATAAACTGTTTGGTTTTGCCTACATTAGTTTATTATTTTATACACAACACAATTTTAAGATATATGTTTTATTATTAAAATATCGAAACATACTAAAACGACAACTAAATATTAAAATAAACTGTATCATAACAGTACATATCTTTCTACATTGTATGACAAACTATATAATACATTATTGGCTTTCTGGGGGCTACTCATTCCCTTAAGAGAATTGAAATAAACATTTCAAACTATTCAAAATATGAGAAAATAAATTCAAAACTTATCAAAATATGAGAAAAAATAAAAATAAGCGATTAGTAAAAAATGTTCCTGGGGCGATCCCCAGGAATGAACCTATGTGTTTCCTGGGGCGATCCCCAGGAATGAGCCTATGTGTTTCCTGGGGCGATCCCCAGGAATGAACCTATGTGTTTCCTGGGGCGATCCCCAGGAATGAGCCTATGTGTTTCCTGGGGCGTTCCCCAGGAATGAACCTATGTGTTTCCTGGGGCGATCCCCAGGAATGAGCCTATGTGTTTCCTGGGGCGATCCCCAGGAATGAACCTACATTCCTCGACAGGAATGAACCTAATTGCTCCTGGGCGATCCCAGCGTAGTAAAAATACTACTTAAAATACAATTTGTTCCTCGACAGGAATTAACCTATCTGATGTATTATTGAATTGGGGGAGTATGATTCCCCTGGAATTAAAAAGAAAAGGCACATATCATTTCCATATGAGTAGCCCCTAAACAAGAGATGAATAAATATTAATATATATAAACTAACAAACAAGATATATGAAGAAAAAATAACATGTCATATAGCAATTTCAAATCACTCTTTCTATAACTTCAATTTTATAGATGATATATTTTAACTTCGCAGGAATGCATAGCATGAAAACACTTTAGCTTGAATGAAAATATAACAAACTAAACACTGTATGAATATTCTTAAACAGAAATAGCAAGAACTTGCAGTCAGAATTACACAATATTGGTCTGACTGTAACTTAGAGTAACACCTTTAAAATTTTACATATTTTAATACATCCATATCATACCTATCACGTAAGCTAAATACCCAGTTAATGCACAGGTGAAGTTGGGGCTGGTGGGTGGGATAACTGATTGTAATGCATCAAATACAACGATGCTTCCTCTCAATTCATCAACAATACTCTAACCCCCCTCTAGGGCACTATTCCTACTAAGCTAAAAATAGATGTTATGTAATTGCCTAAGAATAGACTAGATACCTGCCTGCTGAAATCATTGATAACAGATACATTGTATTGTGTATAAACTATAATTTAATAAATCAAATTTCCTTTTATACACAACACAATTTTAAGATATATGTTTTATTATTAAAATATCAAAACATACTAAAACGACAACTAAATATTAAAATAAACTGTATCATAACAGTACATATCTTTCTACATTGTATGACAAACTATATAATACATTATTGGCTTTCTGGGGGCTACTCATTCCCTTAAGAGAATTGAAATAAACATTTCAAACTATTCAAAATATGAGAAAATAAATTCAAAACTTATCAAAATATGAGAAAAAATAAAAATAAGCGATTAGTAAAAAATGTTCCTGGGGCGATCCCCAGGAATGAACCTATGTGTTTCCTGGGGCGATCCCCAGGAATGAGCCTATGTGTTTCCTGGGGCGATCCCCAGGAATGAACCTATGTGTTTCCTGGGGCGATCCCCAGGAATGAGCCTATGTGTTTCCTGGGGCGTTCCCCAGGAATGAACCTATGTGTTTCCTGGGGCGATCCCCAGGAATGAGCCTATGTGTTTCCTGGGGCGATCCCCAGGAATGAACCTACATTCCTCGACAGGAATGAACCTAATTGCTCCTGGGCGATCCCAGCGTAGTAAAAATACTACTTAAAATACAATTTGTTCCTCGACAGGAATTAACCTATCTGATGTATTATTGAATTGGGGGAGTATGATTCCCCTGGAATTAAAAGCCAAATGAAATGAGTTCATAAAATGAAAGAATGAAAGCCCCCAAGAAATAATAATGCTAGCAAATACAAGTGTAAAAAAAAATTTTTTTAAAAAAAAATTACATTAACAATAGTCAATACAATAATTTCAAAAACAACACCTTTCTGTTGTGCTTTAGAACGAACCCTCTACTAGTTCTGAAAGAGTGATCACAGTAATCACTTCTCTCTAACCCAGACGGATAAAATAAATCTGTCTTACATACATGTAGTTAAAATTCTTGCGTTTAATGTTTAAAGAAGTGTGACTGTAGTTCTGACACATTGACTATGAATGCAAGAATCAAGGTATCGTCCTCCTTATATATTCCGGTGCTATATAGTTCTGAAGTCTGCATCAAGATATTGCTATCCTCATATCTAGTGCTTAATAGTTCTGAATTCTGCATCCGAAAACGATAGGTTAAAATAAACAAAAGTTGAACTGTTGTCTAACACATTATACTATATATGAAGGCAGGCATCAGGTATTGTTTTCTCATACAATTGTATATAACGGTGCTATAAAGTTCTGAAGTCTTCATCCGAAAAACAAAGGTTTTAATATCTGTATCTGTATCTTTATTTTCCTGTAAAATAAAAGAAAAGAAACAACCTGGGAAGTCTTAGTAATCCTTAAACAAGAGGGTCTAAGTGGAAATACTGGCTGAGTTAAATATAACACATTAATACATAATAAAAGATAATATGACCTGTGGCAATCCAGCAGGCGTAGTACAATACACATAAATAAATTGTTTTGCCTACATTAGTTTATTATGCCATTATGATATATTTGACCTTAATTTGGTGCTTCTAATGATACTGTTATGTTTGGATCCGGAGCTGCAGTTGAATTTGCTTTTATATTATTTTTTAACTAATCATTTTGCTACTCTGGAATCCTTTGTTCATGTACTTTTGTCGCAGTTTTGTTTGGTTTTCTCAATCCTAAAAAATTAGATGTCTATTTTCAAAATCGAAAAACCTCACTAAAATTTGCATTTAGTGTTATATATATGTATATATATATATAAATGTAGCAAGTGTACACAAGCTCTTTTACCTACAACATAAATGTGTGTTTTACTAGTCAAGTATCTCGTTATTGGTTGCCTGTCTATTTTAGTAGTGTACCCATTTAAGGAAGTTGGTGTTGATGGCTGATTGTTTTGTAGTCTGTGGTTTTACTTGTTTTCTAGCAAAATGAGCACCTGAGACTACCCCCAGTTTTTTGGTGGGATTCGTGTTGCTTAGTTTTTCTATGTTGTGTCTTTAGTACCATTATTTGTGTGTTTTTCTTTTTCCTTTTTAGCCATGGCGTTGTCAGTTTATTTTCGATCTATTTTGAAGTCCCTCATCTTTCGCCCATCTTATCTAGACTCCTGACGATTTAAAGCTTTTCATAGGTGTCTGTTCATGAAAACCGTATGTTGCGTTCCTTTTATCTTTTATGGTTTTAACGCTTTTTAGCGTTACTGTCTTATCTTTTATTTTCCGCATCTCTTTTTTAATTCATATTCTTTTTATTTTTAGAATTATTTAACTGGTTTATTGTGCAACGTTTTGTAATGATTGTTAAAAGGTCTGTCAAAGATAAGACGTTGTCTTGTAGATTGTTAATTTTTGTTGTTGGGGTTATGTATATATCACCGTATCCGATTAAACATAGGGCATCAAGTACTCATAAACTAATGTAAGTTATCCATATAATCAATCAGGATTTTACTTCGTCATAATTATCTCCCCATTACGCCAGTCGTAGAAATGGAAGCCATTGTAGGGATGACGCGCTGCCAATTTTGCTCTTGAAAACCGATAAATTTATCAGCATAGCACCATTACGATCCTTATATATGTCAGTTGTATTTTAAAAGACAAATGTATCTACTAGCTAATGAGCATCAGTTAATGATCTTGTCTGCATTTGATTCAACTTAGAATTATTGTCTAATCGGTTGTCGGGTGGAATTTTTGAAAATTCAAAAATATTAAAAAAAAAATTCTAATTAAATATTTCGTGGAAGGGCAGACTATCAATTTGTTAAGTGGTTGAAGACTATAATAGATATAGTCTCCTTCAACCTTAGTTATCACACACAAAAAAATATTAATTTTCGAAGATATGCA